>NC_136287.1:15141009-15358509 GCF_964198595.1 Lampetra fluviatilis
CTCCAATTTGTGTGGCAACACTCACCTCTGTTGGTAGCCCTTACCAAGTGGTAGAAATTCCACATTTGTGAGGAAGGGGCCATTCCATCTACAGTGCAATCTCGAGTGGTATAAGTGTTTATCAACTCCAGTGATGATGGCCCGAGTTGATTCCCAACCAGAATTCAACTGAAAAAAAAATCTCCCGTTAGCTTGGGAGTTGCTTCAAAAATAAATTCCCAAGCTGATGATTGCAAGTGTTTCATCAGTGCCACGCAGCCAGATTGACAGATTGGTAGGGGCTGGTGGCCACGTGTACGCAACCCTGCCGCTCCTAGGACTGCGTTTGCTTTCCGTACCTATGAGCGTGGCGAGAGAGCAGTGCGGCACGGTTGGCGTGAAGCGGATGACGACCAGATGCTCCTCCTCGTCCTCCCCGCGCCGCGCCTCCGTGAGGGCCTGCACCTCCACACAGCCCTCGCTCACCACGCCCAGCTCCTCCAGCGAGCTCGGCTTCTCGGGGTCTTGGATGGTGCGGATGACGTCTGCAGGAGCGTGTCAGGGTCACACGGATATCATGGCTTAGTAGGCCTCTATGCATATATTACCACTCCAGCCTTACATCCACAATGCAGGCATCCAATCGTCGTTCAAACTTAAAATGAAATTTGTATAAATAATTTTTGGTTTCGGCCACATAAATTATTTGGGCAGAATTCTGGTGGTGGAGGGTTAGGGTGTTAGAACATGAATTTGGTCAGATCATTCTGTGGCCCAATACAAAAATACTTTATGGATCGTGTTGGCTGCAAAATCTTCTTTGATCCATAATAATTGTGCATGTCTATGTTCTTTTACAAATGTGGTTTATTTCCTTGTGAATGCACAGATAATTACAGAATGAAAAATGCACTCGTTATATTGTTTGCTTGAATCCGATTTATTAAGAGTTAAAACATCTCCACTAAAGTTTCCCTCAAGGAAAATCTCTACAATTTTAAGTCCACATATGCAGACACCATTCCCTCAATCTTACACTGAACCTGTCACCCAACTCTTCGTTTTACGAATCAGAAAACTGTGCACAACGCGACGTGATATTGCAGTTTTCTCTCCCAGAATCTGATATGCCTGCGGTCAATGGTAGAAACCATGTTTCCGAATACAACTAGCAGGGTGATGGTCAGTGGGAGGAGGGCCAGTAGTAGTGGCTGGGTGGCTCGTATCGTGAAGGGCGACTTATCTCGCAAGCGTCACTCGACATCTGCGTGCCGCAGCTCCTCATTGAGACACGCTGCCCCTTGTCTCTGTGGCCACGTTTCTCTCTTTGCTTTGAGAATCAATACTGCCCCAAACACAACCAACCGCATCGTGTGCCAGGCCAGGTTCGCCTGCACCAGGGGGCACAGCCGTCGCGGGCAGCGGGGATGGAAGGGGGCAACGCAAGAGGAGCGGAGAGGAGCCCACGGCGGGAGGGGCAGGAGGCCGAGCGTCCTCCTGGCCGTGAGAGCTCGAACCCGCAGCCAGGCAGGGCCTGCTCCTTTCTAGAAGCGTCACGCATTTAAACGCGAGTTTGTGCTTTTTGCACAGTGAGACAGCGACTCCCGATGATGGTGACAGTGAAGATGCCGGTGGTGGTGTAAGTGTGATGACGGTGATGTGGTGTTATTGTGATGACGGTGATGTGGTGACGGTGGCGGTGGAGGCTCGTCAAAGACGCTGCTACAGGTCAGATGGGGGCAGTCGCCCTCCAACAACAACAGAGCAGAGGAGCGATGCTCACAACAAGGAACGATCGCCGGACGACTAAAATGAAGCGAGTTGGCACAGTCGGGGAACAGCCGGTGGCGCATCTGGCGGTCATCTCAGTCATCTCAGTCAGTCATCTCAGTCAGTCATCTCAGTCAGTCATCTCAGTCAGTCATCTCAGTCAATCATCTCAGTCAATCATCTCAGTCAGTCATCTTCATCAGTCATCTCAGTCAATCATCTCAGTCAATAATCTGAGTCAATCATCTCAGTCAGTCATCTTCATCAGTCCTCTCAGTCAGTCATCTCAGTCAATCATCTCAGTCAATCATCTCGGTCAGTCATCTCGGTCATCTCAGTCAGTCATCTCAGTCAGTCATCTCAGTCAGTCATCTCAGTCAGTCATCTCAGTCAATCATCTCAGTCAATCATCTCAGTCAAGTCATCTCGGTCATCTCAGTCAGTCATCTCAGTCATCTCAGTAAGTCATCTCATGGCACCTGCTGGGTCTGCCCCGTGCCCATGACCTTGAGGCGGCGCTAGACTCTTCACGTGGCCTCGAAGCGCACGTCGCCTGGCACAGGCGCCGTGATAACATCACCGGCACTTGGTGGCGAATGGCGGTTGTTGTTTTTGTGTTGTGTGGTAGTGTAGGTGTGGTAGTGTGGTTGTGATAGTGTAGTTGTGGTAGTGTAGTTGTGGTAGTGTAGTTGTGGTAGTGTAGTTGTGGTAGTGTAGTTGTGGTAGTGTGATAGTGTAGCTGTGGTTGTGGTAGTGTAGTTGTGGTAGTGTGATAGTGTAGTTGTGGTAGTGTAGCTGTGGTAGTTACTAGTTAGTTGTGGTACTGTGATAGTGTGGTTGTGGCAGCGTGGTTGTGATAGTGTGGTTGTGGTAGTGTGGTTGTGGTACTGTGGTTGTGGTAGTGTGGTTGTGGTACTGTGGTTGTGGTGTTGTGGTTGTGGTACTGTGGTAGTGGTTGTGGTACTGTGGTTGTGGTGTTGTAGTTGTGGTAGTGTGGTTGTGGTACTGGTAGTGTGGTTGTGGTGTTGTGGTAGTGTAATACTGTGGTTGTGGTACTGTGGTTGTGGTGTTGTAGTTGTGGTAGTGTGGTTGTGGTACTGGTAGTGTGGTTGTGGTACTGGTAGTGTGGTTGTGGTAGTGTGGTACTGTGGTTGTGGTACTGTGGTTGTGGTGTTGTAGTTGTGGTAGTGTGGTTGTGGTACTGCTAGTGTGGTTGTGGTGTTGTGGTAGTGGTGTTGTGGTAGTGTGGTGGTGGTGTTGTGGCTGTGGTGTTGTGGTAGTGGTTGTGGTGTTGTGGTGTTGTGGTTGTGGTGTTGTGGTAGTGTGGTTGTGGTGTTGTGGCTGTGGTGTTGTGGTAGTGGTTGTGGTGTTGTGGTTGTGGTGTTGTGGTTGTGGTAGTGGTGTTGTGGTAGTGGTTGTGGTAGTGGTGTTGTGGTAGTGGTTGTGGTAGTGGTTGTGGTGTTGTGGTAGTGGTGTTGTGGTGTTGTGGTGTTGTGGTTGTGGTAGTGGTGTTGTGGTTGTGGTGTTGTGGTTGTGGTGTTGTGGTTGTGGTGTTGTGGTAGTGTTTGTGGTAGTGGTTGTGGTGTTGTGGTTGTGTTGTGGTGGTGTTGTGGTAGTGGTGTTGTGGTAGTGGTGTTGTGGTAGTGGTGTTGTGGTTGTGGTGTTGTGGTAGTGGTTGTGGTAGTGGTGTTGTGGTTGTGGTGTTGTGGTAGTGTGGTTGTGGTGTTGTGGTAGTGGTAGTGGTGTTGTGGTAGTGGTTGTGGTGTTGTGGTAGTGGTTGTGGTAGTGGTGTTGTGGTTGTGGTGTTGTGGTAGTGTGGTTGTGGTGTTGTGGTGTTGTGGTAGTGGTAGTGGTGTTGTGGTGTTGTGGTAGTGGTTGTGGTGTTGTGGTAGTGGTTGTGGTGTTGTGGTAGTGGTTGTGGTAGTGGTTGTGGTGTTGTGGTAGTGGTTGTGGTAGTGGTTGTGGTGTTGTGGTAGTGTGGTTGTGGTGTTGTGGTAGTGTGGTGTTGTGGTGTTGTGGTAGTGGTGTTGTGGTGTTGTGGTAGTGGTAGTGGTGTTGTGGTGGTGGTTGTGGTGTTGTGGTGTTGTGGTAGTGGTTATGGTGTTGTGGTAGTGGTTATGGTGTTGTGGTAGTGGTTGTGGTGTTGTGGTAGTGTGGTTGTGGTGTTGTGGCTGTGGTGTTGTGGTGGTGTTGTGGTAGTGGTTGTGGTAGTGGTGTTGTGGTAGTGGTGTTGTGGTAGTGGTGTTGTGGTAGTGGTGTTGTGGTGTTGTGGTTGTGGTGTTGTGGTAGTGGTGTTGTGGTGTTGTGGTTGTGTTGTGGTGGTGTTGTGGTAGTGGTGTTGTGGTAGTGGTGTTGTGGTAGTGGTGTTGTGGTAGTGGTGTTGTGGTTGTGGTAGTGTGGTTGTGGTGTTGTGGTAGTGGTTGTGGTGTTGTGGTAGTGGTTGTGGTGTTGTGGTGTTGTGGTAGTGGTGTTGTGGTAGTGGTTGTGGTGTTGTGGTAGTGTGGTTGTGGTAGTGGTTGTGGTAGTGGTGTTGTGGTAGTGTGGTTGTGGTAGTGGTTGTGGTAGTGGTGTTGTGGTAGTGTGGTTGTGGTGTTGTGGTTGTGGTGTTGTGGTAGTGGTTGTGGTAGTGGTGTTGTGGTAGTGGTGTTGTGGTAGTGGTTGTGGTGTTGTGGTAGTGGTGTTGTGGTAGTGGGGTTGTGGTAGTGGTTGTGGTAGTGGTTGTGGTGGTGTTGTGGTTGTGGTGGTGTTGTGGTAGTGGTTGTGGTGTTGTGGTAGTGGTTGTGGTGTTGTGGTAGTGGTTGTGGTGTTGTGGTTGAGGTCACTGCCGGGCGATTTACCGTAGACCTCCAGCGCCTTCTCGCCGTCCATGCCGCGACCCCTGACCCCCGCCCCTCTCACTCCGATCCCGCCCCTTTATGACGTCATCCTCCAGCCCCGCCCTCACTGCGTCATCCTCAGCCCCCGCCCATCGTATATGGTCCCTCCCACTCCGTACTAACCCCGCCCCTCGACCTCATAAGCCCCGCCCCCTCGGCGCCCCCGGCGACTGAACACAACGTGCGGTTCTTCTCCATTCCCATCGCGCGTGGCGGCAGCAGCGAGCGACTTGTCAGGAGATCGACACCGACCCCTGTCGGGGCGTGCTCGTCACGGCGTCAGGAGAGAGGGCGCACACTGCGATATGGTTCATAGTTTTGGGTGCATGGCCACAATCGCAATTTTCATAAAATGTTCCATTTATGAAGATGTTCCCATCGGCCTGTTGACGTTCTGATGCGGTTGATGGTCAAATCAGTGTTCGAGGAGGAATGCCAAAGCCAGGAGGTGCGGTGACGTTTGGGTCCCCACCGAGGTCATTATTCTGGACTTCGTCAATGTGATGGGCGAGATGCTCCCGGCTCAGCAGCACCACCACCACCAAAGCCACGTGTTAAATTGAAAACTGCGAAACCTCTTTACAAGGTGGCTGTTATAAACAGACTCCCAATGCTACTGAGAAATGTGGTTGTGCTGCCAACTTCCCCATTTCTCTTCAGACGTCGTAATCTGGAAGAGCCAGCGGAGCTGTCAAGCTCCTTCCAGAAGCCAGGCCGCCACCGCTCGTGTCTCGTGCTGCTTAAACCGATGCCGCTCATGACAACTCGCGGTGTGAGCCATACACAACCTTTATTTATACAACTCTGATACAGAGCCATTGGCAGAAACGTGCCTATTATTTCCTTTTAAAGCCATTAAACTGAGTAAATAATCAATCTGCCCTCTCCATAACACATCTGTTGCTGCACATACAATACAGTAAACGTTAACACATCCCATCAGTCACACGTGCCCATCTATGAGTGGATAAGGGCTCAGTTGAAGAGTTCAATTGAAAATCTGGACGTGGCACTGGTTGACCCACTCCATGTCTCTTACATGGCCCGTGTGAATACGACGACGGTCAAGTGACAAGTGGGTCATCGGCACCGATGTCAGAAACAAGCAGCCGACTGACCCGGGGTCATCCCGCTTACTTTCCACTCCAGCGAGGCCAACCAAACGGCATCCAAAACAAGGTCAGATATATGTGACATTGCCACATGTGAAGCTCAGCGAGATTATTTACGAGTTAGAATACCCGAAATCCAACAAGGCACAAATCCGCAAAAGTAAACATGGCTATAGAAGCAAATGCTGGCTGTGGGATACCACCAGGCAGGGCCCCGCACGACGAGCTGGCATAAACCACGACCAGTTAGCAGCACACAAAACAGGCTTCCAGCTGGACTTTTTAATTCGAAGGCAAAACATATAAACTTCTCAAGATCTCGTTTAAGTGGATTAAATTAGTTAATTGGAAAATTATCTAACCTCGGTATTCCAAAGCTCAAGTTTAACAATAAGTTTAACAATTTGCAATACGAACTGAAGGAGTTATGCAAACAAACGAACTGGACAGTTTTATTCATTTAATACATATTTTGATACCGTAGAATTAATATTATCTGTGATGTGGGAATGTGGGGCTTTGCTGCCCATCAGTGTTTGACCCGACTGTGCCCAGGTGGCAGGATATAATTTGTACCAAGATTTGTTACCAGTATTGTGTTGAACTTTATCACGGTACAATGCGGTTTCGATATAAATAGGCTACCGAAGACATATGTCCGGGTTTAGGCTGTGGAAGAGGTGGAAATCAGTGGGAAGTGCGTCGTGGATAAGACGGTTTGGGTAGGATGGGTCCTCCTTGCATTGAGGCCTGGCTGCCTGTGCTCTCTTGCAAGATGGCCACGTCACACGCGGAATGCACGATACTACCACATATACCATTTAATCATGAGCGGTCATTTGCCCAACTCTTGCAAGCTTCTATGGGAGATGAAAACTCAAATCTGGGGAAACCAGGGAGAGTCACGGCCTCCATTAGGCAATGCCCAACAAGGTGTGGCAGCAAACCGTGAGGGTGATCCGGAGTTTAGGTTCCTTTCGTTTCTCCCACAAAGCCGCAAGGGGGGAGATATGTCCAGTCGTGGGCGATGCACCCGTCTTTTTAGTATTTATTTCGCCGGCATACCTGGCGCCACATGTGCAACGCGGTGCAGCGCACAGCAGAATAAAGCAGGGACCCGTGCCACAGTATGGAAAATTCAAGCTCCTTATAACATCACATTCCCAACGTTTTTTAATCCCCCATTTTCACTTTATCTGTAAATTCCCCAAGAGGAAATATGGATACGCTGCCTTTTTTTTCCCAAGAGGATTCACGGATAAAGAGGATCCACAGATAAGAGGAATCCCATAGTTAACAGTAAACAGTAGACAGGGGGGTGAGCAACGTGCATGTCTGCTGCAGGAATGGGTTGTGATACAATTAAGGCTCAGTTAAGAATCATTTGGACTCCAGCTTGACTTCCTTCAGTATGGCGACGGCGGCCTGGTACTCTTCCGTGTCCGCCAGGTCTTGCTCGTTCTCCTGCACCATGCAGAGCACACACGCACGTTTGCTCTGCCTCTCTCCGCTGGCACAATTCACCCCACAGGCAGCCCATGAATTTTCACGATTCGCGGTCACAATAATCAGAATCGGTTTTTACAGTCTCACTTATATTGGGTCCCATTTTTTTTGTTTTATTTGTAGTTATACCCACTTTTGAAGTTAAACGTAATGTTAACATATTTGCATATAATCTGCCTAAATATCACAATGCTAAATAATATGCCGTGAGACTCAATTCCAGCTGGTGAATCGATGATTCGTTACATGCAAAGTATCTGTGTTCTCATGTAACCAATATACGATTGAGCGGATCTGATGTAATTCTAGATTTGAAGCTTTCGTGACTGCAAGGATTCATACTCTTAGGTTTTTTCGGTAAAGTCACGTAGGTAAAAAAATGTTTTAATTAATAAAATAATAGAAATAAAATTATAAATCACGACGTTTCGGAAGCAACACAAGTCTCCGTCATCAGATGGGACCGTCACAGCTAGATGTACTGTATCAAGTGATACGTGACTTTACCGAAAAAACCTAAGAGTATCTGATGTAATGTTCACGGTTATAGAATTTAGGAGAAATTCACATGTAAATTAAATATATACAAAGACACACATTTACTAAATATATGGTGAATGGAATATATGGGTTCTGACAAAACCTTGCTCTATGCGTGCGTCCTACACGTGTGGGAGACAGTGTCATGCTGCACATATCCTATTCCGGCCAGGTGGTTCAGCGTTAGAGCGAGCGGCTTGCAAGCGTAAGGTTGCGATTACAAATCCTGGTTTGGGGTCTAACTCTGCCCATTATCCCTCTAGGGTCGTTACAATGGGAAAGTCACCCAGTGGCTGTTCTTTAGTTAGACTCACCCCCGTCATAGGAATGTGGAAGTTCCAACTTTGGCTCATGGCTATAAACATGAGATGGGCACCGCCTCAGTGCTCATTAGAGCAGGAAATAATTTTCCCTTTGACATTCCACAAGAGATTTATGCTGCAGCAACATCAACAACAACGTACCACAAGCTGAGAGAGGTCCCCGTGGGCAGCAGCCAGACGCCGCTCACAGTCAGGGATCATCATCTTGGCCTCCTGAAGAACCTCAATCTGATGACCAACACGACGCAGCCATTGGTTACTTTTCAAGCTGTCGGCGCATATACTGAATGTATGAACAGTTCTCAATGAGCACAACCCTGATGCAGCATTCTTTCCAGCCGATTTTTGCATAAAACCCACATTAATTTATATACATTTTAATGTTTGCAATGCAACCCGAGTTCTATGTGACAGGTTTCCCAATGTATTTGTCCACCTCTGTTGTCAATATTTGAACCTCCACACAGAATGCCAAGCTGCCCGTCAGACAGCTGAAGAGCAGATGTTCCGTGTTCAGCCCCCAGGAAGTCTGCTTCTTGAATTCTCTGATCAATAAGCCATTTCCCATGGTGATTCACTCAATGTAATTTAGAGTGGTATATTTCAAAGCAGCCTCCACCGTACCATGCTCTTCAGTAATTGCGCGAGCGTGTGTGGCACTAATAGTCCCCAGTGTAACAGGCCATTGATGTCAATAGTTTTCATTTCTGAATATTTTCACGTGAATTTTTTCCAGAATCGGATTGGTTATGTGGTCAATGGAAGATAAGAACCCTTTCCTAAACCTAGCTTGTGTATGTGATTGATTAGTCTTTATATGTTACATTATTCTGTTCCCAATGGCCTCCATAAACATTTTATATAAACATAAGAGGCAGTTTTGTAATCCTAGCTCAATAGAACTATGCCTTGTGTATGGTTTACACGATTTATGTGTATTCCATGGTTACATGATGATGTGTGTGTGGTCTATAGGTGCATGACTTGTCTCACTCCCTGTTTTTCACGCTCTCATGACTTGTGATTATATTTAAGTTATTGTGGATAAAAGGCAATTGCATGAACTGTGAGGTCAGTCAGCCTCCAGCAATTCACATCACCATTGATTTGATTAATTTTCATGATTTTGGGTTACACTTTGATTTAGACTATTGTTTTAAAGTGTACCGTCTCCTTTGTATTCTCTAATTTATGCCTTATTTTCCAGTTTTTTCACCCATTAATGGCATATAATTTGCGTTTATTACATAATGCAAGGAGCGTTTTGTAAATGGCATCATTCTTAATCGATAAACTGATACATCGTGGAACTGATGTGTAATAGAAAATGAGACAGCCCGACAATTGCTTTCTTACATCACTGCTGCCAAATGGGCATCCACTGGAGGAAACTCTAGAGGACATAATGTCTACTCTTACACGCTGGCCAGACATGTTGGAAGAGGTGGGTGTACCCACACTTTACCCCACCATAAAATCTCTTGATTGACTGCAGTGTACTCATTTATACTGCTGGGTGGACGGAGGCAGTGGGTGGGGGGGACTTTAAAAAAAGTTCACCATTGTTTCACCTGCCGAGCCGGAAGGTGGAATCCAACCGGCAATCTCTGGATTTTAACTCCAGTGCGCTAACCATCAAACCACGGCAGCTCACACGTGCAGTGGACCATCAACGCTGCTACAGTGGGACACACACAGCATGCACACCTGCTTCTTGAGCATGTACTCGTCTCCCCCCGTCTTCATCTTTTCCACTTTCTCCTCCTGCTGCGTCAACTCCAACTTGTACATCGTCGTTTCCTTGGCAATACTACACACACACAACACACATGGGAGCACACGCCATTACAGCTCTGGTACATGGACACAATAACGCAGACTATTAATACGGCCACACCTACTGCCTACATCCTTCAGACGTGGCAACTACCACACCCCACTCGGCACCACTGGATCTGTGTGAACGTTTAAATTGCATTTTCCTTCTGACAAGTGGATTTTATCTGCAGCCTTGCCACCCTGACCTATAACTTGCTCGCAATCCGACACGCCACCAAGTGTTGTGGGCAGCCATGTCAATATGGGTCGTGGCATGCTGTTCGTGCCACA
Organism: Lampetra fluviatilis; assembly: GCF_964198595.1. Taxonomy (NCBI): domain Eukaryota; kingdom Metazoa; phylum Chordata; class Hyperoartia; order Petromyzontiformes; family Petromyzontidae; genus Lampetra; species Lampetra fluviatilis. The sequence goes on from NC_136287.1 coordinate 15,151,225, forward strand.
CCTGGATTCATTGAGGGTGTTTAGGCTGCAAAGGAAATGAGAAAATGTGGCTATACCAACAGGCAGCAGTTTGTCTACTCCTGTCTGATGGGATGGTCACATTTGAATGATTTGAATCGGTGGCATTAATCGATAAAGTGGTCACATTAAATCATTCCGAGCTGGTGGTCTGGAGAAGCTTTTGTGCATGCAATGCACAATTTCGTACGTTGTTAAATGAATTCAACAACTTCGAATAAAGATTTCGTGTAATCAGAAAATACATGTTTAGCAGGCTTCTAAGCGCAACCGAAATAGATTTCTCAACCGCAGATTTGAGTTGCTTCAGTCAGACGCATCCCATCTTGTCTGCTGTACAGAGCAGCATTGCGGACTTCACAGGGAACACCAAACAAGACCTCAGCAATGAGCTCGATGCCAATCCCAAATCCCGATTCCTCTTCTGAGATCGTGCCATCACCATCCGAGAATTTCACTCCGATTCGGAAGAACGCGGGTGAACAGTGGACCAATGCAGATGTCCAGACTAAACTCCTCATGCGAGACCTAAACATCACACCTCCTGGCTTTGACATTGCTCAAAGGCACGGCTGTAACCACCATCCCCATCAGAACATCAGCAGGACGATGCGCACATCTCCTTCATAAATGGAAACGTAAAGATAAGCCGCAATACGAGTGTGGCCATGCAGCCCAAACGATGGACTATACAGTCGAGTAAACCACGGTTATCCGCGCCCCTTCAATGGAGGAACATAAACACGACCCCAACTCTCTCCTGAAGCCCTCTCTTCGTGGCTGGCTCACTCGACATGAGCATATTGCCATATACAAGAACAGTAGTGCGACTGTGGCCATGACACATCGAGACTCAGAGATACATAGAGACCCAAAGAGATATTAAACACGAGTCACAGTACGATTATGGCCGCATAATCCACAGACTGTAGCCCACGTGGTGTAGCCTACTGCGGTCTGTGTGCTCCTACTGAGAAGGAACAACAACACGACGCCAAGTCTCTCTGTCTGCGACAGCCCTCTCGGCGTGGCTGGCACGCCTCGACATTGGCATGGAGCTGATGAATGAATCACCGCGCACGCAAGGGCGGGGAGCTGGGGGGCTGGGGGGGAGCTGGGGGGGGGGGCTGGAGGGGGAGGGCTGGGGCGGGGAGCTGGGGGAGCTGGGGGGGGGCGCTGGGGGGGGGCGCTGGGGGGGGGTCTTTTGCCGCCCCTGGCTGCCGCCACCACCACCACCACGCGGGCCCCATCGTGGCGAGCGAGCGGTTGGGTGAATGAATAGTCGCGTGATGCAATTCGTGATGAAGAAAGAGTGAAGGAATGACTGACGAGGGAAGGAGCAGACGAGTTAACCGATGAGTGTAACGAGCGGGTGTGTGAATGAGTAAAGGGTGGACAGAGTGAATAGATTACAACGTGAATAGGCGTAAAAATGGAAAGAGGATGGAGATGAATGAAAAGCTGAGTAAACGAAGAGGAATGAATGGTGGGTGAAGGAATGAGTGTAGAATGAGGTGCAATGCGATGTTTAGTGAGCGAATGAGTCTCACGCCGCAGAGGCGACGCCTCGGGCCCAGTGGGCAGGCCTCGCACAACTGGCGCAGTCCCCCCCGTCTCACTCCCCCCGTGTCTGTCTCGGTGTCTCACTCCCCGTGTCTCGGTGTCTCACTCCCCGTGTCTCGGTGTCTCACTCCCCGTGTCTCGGTGTCTCACTCCCCGTGTCTCACTCCCCGTGTCTCGGTGTCTCACTCCCCGTGTCTCGGTGTCTCACTCCCCGTGTCTCGGTGTCTCACTCCCCGTGTCTCGGTGTCTCACTCCCCGTGTCTTACTCCCCGTGTCTCGGTGTCTCACTCCCCGTGTCTCGGTGTCTCACTCCCCGTGTCTCGGTGTCTCACTCCCCGTGTCTCGGTGTCTCACTCCCCGCGTCTCACTCCCTGTGTCTCGGTGTCTCACTCCCTGGGTCTCACTCCCCGTGTCGCAGTGTTTCAACTCGCTCCCTGTGTCGCAGTGTCTCACTCCCCGTGACTCACTCCCTGTGTTTCACTCCCCGTGTCTGCGTCTCACTCCCTCTGTATCCCTCCCTGTGTATCACTCCGTGCGTCTCACGCTCTCACCGCTTGACCACCCCTGCCTTGATCTTGAGCTGCCGCTGCCGTGGGTCCGCCATCTCCGCCTCTCGTCTGGGGACGTTCGCTGCTGTCGACTCGGCGGTCTCCTCTCGACTCTCGCTCCAAGCCGCTCTCCTCGTGTCACGGGTGGGCGTGGTCTCAGCGCTGGCGACGTCGCGGGTGGGCGTGGTCTCAGCGTTGGTGACGTCACGGGTGGGCGTGGTCTCAGCGGTGGTGACGTCACGGGTGGGCGTGGTCTCAGCGGTGGTGACGTCACGGGTGGGCGTGGTCTCAGCGCTGGCGACGTCGCGGGTGGGCGTGGTCTCAGCGTTGGTGACGTCACGGGCCGGCGTGGTCTCTGCGCTGGTGGCGTCACGGGTGGGCGTGGCTGGGGGAGGTCTCAGCTGATGCTCGTGCAGAGTTGTCTCGCTGCAATGTGGCCGTGATGCCGATGCGACGACGATGTCACGAGGACGTTGGAGATGTTGACGGGCGATGAAGCCCGGAGTAAATTGTGATAAGAGTTGAACACAGCAATACTGGTATGAGATCTCGGTACAAATCAATTCCAGCCCGTTGACACTTCTAATATTGTCACTGCCATAACATGAAGATCTGTGATATAGGCCAAACGGTGCGCAGTAATTTGCAACTTTGTTGCAGTACATTGTCAACAATAATTCTAACTTACACACAAAATTCAACCATTGTGACCAGTGCCAGATTTAGCTAGTGCGGGGCCTCTAGCATATGTTATAAGGGGGCCCTCAATAAAAAAAAACACTATACAGCCAGATAATACGACAAATCGCTAACCTTAAACACCCAGTTCATAAAAGTTGAAGGCGGTATAGTACTATAGTAATAGAGCAAGTGCAGAATCACTGAACCTGAATTGATAGTTTGAAAGCATTTAGCGCGGGGCCCTTGAAAGTGCGGAGCCTGTAGCATTTGCTACGTTTGCTACAATGATAATCCGGCAATGATTGTGACAAACAGGGGTCTAAACTCCCTGAGGTCGGCTTCAGTTTATAAGAGTTTGAAGAGATACATTTGTCCTCGTTTTTCAAGGACTCTATCACTTGGTAAAGACCACGGGTGTTTGACCGTACACCTTATCCACTGGCATTACACTGCCAGAGGATGCAAATCGTTGGTGGTCATTGACCCCGAGGTCTCGTTCTCTTCTAAATAATTCTAATCTATCTCAATTCTGCAGGACCTCCTACCTCCCCCATCGGCTGCAGTAAGCCATGTAGTTGTGCGTCATGTTATGCCATGGCTTCTAACAATCTTCATGTATGTTGCCGTGTTCACACAGGCTATGGCGACTCGGGGGAAATCAACTTTCTAGGACTGCAACTCAAAAAACACTTCCTTGCCACGCAGTTCGGGTTGATTTTGTTTCAACCAGTAGAGATCCCTGGAGGCGAGGAGAGTCTCAAGAGTGATCTGCAACAGCGCTGCAACAGGGTGGGCGTGAGGTCACGTTCGTCACCGTGCCAACGCAGATGAACAATCAACATGGCGGAATACTTGTTACTCGAGAGGCATGGGTATATTTAAGACGTGTCTGTGTTAAGTTAATGAGTTCACAGGAGGATGGCCTGCTGCCAGATCCTACTGCCTCAATCGGTGAGCCAGAGACCATCAGCTTACGAAATGTGTGGGCCTTGAGTGCACTACCTGATGGGACAAAGCAAATTAGGTAACAATACGATTATTACAAATGTACTTTATTGTCAAGTGTGAAGCAAAAACTATTCTGATTCCAGCCAGATCTATGCAGACCCAAGTGCCTTTCAGCAATGCCATCCTGTTTGCGCTCATACAAAAAATACGGTATGCAATAACAGCAAGTTACGTAAGCAACACCGACTGAAGAAACTCCAACACATCCGTGCTCAAATTCTCCCCCATCTTGGGTTCTTCACATCATCTTCGTATAATCTAAACTCCAAGTTCACAAATATCGTTTTGTGGCTGAGTTTGACGGCATTTGATAACAGCATCAACAAAAATAGGCACCTTATGTACGGCAGGTTTATGGACTGGCATCATTCACGCACGTGATGATCTTAAAAGAGACAATCCACCACAATACATATCGCTTCCAGTAGATCTGTACTTAGACGCTGGTCGTAACAATTTTTAAGCTTCATTAAAAATAAAATAGACGTGAAAGTGAAGGTCTAGCACTCTTGTGACACCCCCTAAACAATTTAACAGCAATAAATTCCCTTAACTATAGCACAGAAAGCCATGATTTTATTTTCTTATTGATGAAGGTTTAAACTCAGCCCATGACACACAGCATAGGTACGAATTGACAAGATACACACGGTTTTATTTTGGGCTGTCGTCTATCTTAAAAGTGTACAAGTCCGAACACGTTGCCATCTACGACTGGCCAGGCAGAGTCTCTCCACCGCCACCTTTGTGCCAACTCAGCTGCTGCTTCCTCTCCTCCCAGGCCATCTTCCTCTTCATCCCCTTATTCTTCTTTTTCTTCTTTTTCTTGCTCCCCGGGGCACCGGCTGCCGTGCTGCTCTGACTGGAAGCCTGGTGACCGCTGCTATCACCGTGGCTGCCTCCATGGGCACTGCCGGCTTTGAAGTTATTTCTCTGTTGGCACATGTGCAGCATCTTGAGTAACGTGAAGATGCCATTGTGCGTGATCGGATAAGCTCTGCACTTGGCTACATTGCACAAATAAATCCACGTAAAACTGTAACTGGCTGATGTTGCAATACTAAAAAGAAAGGTTTAGGCCTTAGCTATAAAATACAGACTCAACACAGACTCACATTTCAAAAGGCTTAGTAACTTCCACAGATTTGAAAAGCCAAAGGGGCCATCCATTTAGTACGTACGCAAAAATCTGTCAAAACTTGACTCCCCCCACCTGCGTACGTATGCTTGGCGCACCCCCCCCCCCCCGAATCCTATAGAATGGCCGATATTTAATCCATGCAGAAACGATCAAGGATTAATAATATTAACGTGTTAAAGCAAACAGATAGTCTACCGCCAGACTATCTAACTAATTTGAAGGCCAATGTAGACAAATTATTATCGAGGCTTCACCCCCCCCTCCCCCCGTTTCCTATGCATACGTACATTGTCAGTAGACCCCCCATACGCAAGCGTACGCATTTGGGTTAACCCCCCTCCATGCATACGTACTAAATGGATGGCCCCAAATCAAACTACATTACAAAGGAAACTGCTCAATAATTTTACACATAAAAAAAACATTTTCATTTTTGGCAAGTTGAGCACTCATGGTCAAAACGTGAGAGTTAGAATTCACACAAATCCAGGTGAACCAGTGAGGCACCTTTTCAGGGTGTCATTCTACAAATTCCTTACTTCTTAGAAAACAGCCGACCTCCACCCTTGACATATACAATTATAAATAAACACTTTTCCAGCTAGCTCATAAAAAACAATAATTGGTCCACGTATTATCCAACTCTGTGATGTCTCCAGTGCACGGTGCTTAACATTACAGCGGCAATCCAGTGCATGAGGGTTCGTAGATCACTCTTGCAAATGAGTTCTCACCTGATTAAACAAAATAAACTTTAAAATAAAATAAATTATTTTGGCAGCTGTGTGTTACCCCTTGCACCACACCGACAGCCACCCCTCACCTTGTTTGCGGTGCCACGGCATTGAGGCGAGGGGGGGAACGTTCCCGGGACACGGCCATACTGCGAGTGGAAGGGCAGCAGTAGGCAGGTGTTGATGGGCACCCAGGGCACGCAGGGCGAGCAGGCCGCCTTGGGGAGCTGCCCGTGGGCCGAGTGCAGGTTGTACGCGCTGCGAGCGCTGGACACGCTGCCGGACAGAGCGCCGGACACGTCTCCTGCCACGTGGCTCAGCAGGTAGTGTCCTGCAGGCAGGCTGCACACACGAACAAGAAACATGAATCACTAGATTTACCATAGATCGTTGGGTTTGCTCAACACATAACAATGCTGTGCTGCTACTAGGCTTCTATATTTACCAGTAGTTATACTTAATGCAATATTAATCATTATTCTAGGTAAATGATAATTAAATTAGAATACATTTTCAGTGGTTACGAATTTTAATCTGGTTAGTAATGCCTATGAGGTCAAGATGACACCTATATCTCACGTCCCACACTCTCCCATGGGCACACTCTAAGCCTTGTCATCTCTAACACCAAGTCCATCTCGCTCACCGCCATTTCACTTGTCACTTTTAGCGACCACCAAAGCAACTTCTCGTTTTTTCTCCCTCGGCCACCATCGACCAGGTCCCAGATCTCCTTTCCCCCCACTGAACATCTCTGCTCCCACGTGCAATCGATCACTGCTTCACGGGCCCTGACGGTCCTCCTATTTATCACTATAACTAAGACTCTCTCTCTGCATCGGTGACATGAAAACAGATTAAAAATAATACATCATAGAGAAGTCTAGAGAACGGACCTGTACAGCCTCTTCATTATCCTGTGAAGCAACTTCAGAGGCTCAGTGGGGCTGGAAAACAAACACAGTAACTCCATGAGATCATGACCAGCAGTGTGCACTTCACACATTGCAGTGGACTAATGCAATGGAATTTTGTGTATCTCTTATCTCATAGCTTAGCGTGATGTTATCTCTTTAGCTCCTAGAGAGCTCAGAGTGGTGCTGCACTTACTTGTAGTGCAGGCTGCGGCGCAGATCGGAGGAAGAGAACTCCTCCAAGAGGAGCGGCTCAGCGGTCAGCACGTCCACTCGCCCTGCACACGGCCACATTCGCACGGCGACGTCACTCGCGCAGCAGCGCCCAGCACACGCTTCGGCAGCCACCAGCAATTCTACATTTACACCTGGAGGCCCCAAAAGTGTTTTTCATTTGAATGATGATTACAAACAACTTTACACATCAGCTGCTGCCAATTCACCTGTGCAACCCCGTTTAACGTGCCGCAAAGATTGGCATGGCCAATTCGCTTTCCAAATTCCCTTTCGAGCACCGACCTCCATTGGCCGAACGTGGCGGCTCCCAGCGAGCACCTCGCATCGCGCAAAAATACAGCGGTGCCGAGTCGTCAAGCAGTGCCAGTTAAAAATACAGTGGTGCCGAGTCGTCAAGCAGTGCCAGTTAAATCAAAGGGCCGGCGCAGCCCAGTGAAGTAAAGCGCAGGCACCGTTCGTGTCAGTCACGTTACAATCTCGTTAGCGAAGCCTTACACTCGTGCGGGAGAGCCCAACTGAGCCTGGGTGCTTATGGCATATTTATGTTTGGACTGCGTCTTCCTTTGCGCTACAGCCGTGATGTAGGGGTGTGTCTCGTGCTGCGTGCGACCTTACCCCTGTAGAACCAACTGTTACTGTTGAGTGTCGCCTCCAGCCAGAGTGCGCAGTCCTCCGCCAGGGTGTTTGCCTCGAGCCCGTAGCAGGCCTGGTACTCGGTCTTGGCAAACACGCGCACTGGCACTTGCTGTCGGCACCATGCACAGGACACACGCAATGCATACAAGGGCCTCGTGCCCACTGTGCATTTGCTGCTTTTCATGCAAACCAATACGAAGCTACAATTCCTCACTGTTCTGGTCGAGTCACAAGTGATTTGCTGCTCAAATGAGCATTTGGGCATCGGTGCTCATCTCCTGTTTACGCCCCTGCAGAACCAGTGATGAAAACTCAACATTCCTATGGCAGGGAGAAGTGTATGCAGGGTTGACTTTTGCACAAAGTGGTACTCATTTGATCGACTCTGGAGGAATGATAGGCAAAGTCAACCCCCAAGCAGGTTTTAAACTCTCAACCTTCTGATTGCGAGCCACCAGCATTAGGGTTAAGTTACTGCTGCAGTATCTTGTTTAACTTATAAAATCACTTCCTATAGACACGTGAATAGCCTTTGCACCCCGCTAAGACAGTGGATATCAAGATAGAGCATCACCATGCCTCGCTGCTGTGCTGCCACAGTGCACCGTGGTGCCCTGGGTGCCCATCGCTGACTACCGAACCGTCATCACCAACCGCACCTCGGATTAGCATGGTTGGCTACGTGCAGTGCGAAAGAAGTTCAACATACATACATCATCGTCAACTCATTCCCACACCGCTTTCCACAGCCTTCAGCACTCCCCTCCTCCACGTCCTTTCACCACTTCTTGCCGCCCTGTGTGGATGTGCAGACCGTGCGGTTGTGTGGCTCCTGTGTGAGCGCTGATGAGCCTCACCTTCTTCGTGGCTGTGCGCGAGGCCTTCCTGGGCCTGGTCTGGGCCCTGTGCACGTGCGTGCGCACCAGCAGGGGCAAGTCAGCCAGGCTGAGCAGCTTGTAGGCAACGTTCCCTGTGGCTGGAGGCACAAACTCCGACGCGTGCTCCTCCTCCTGCAGCAGTTCCTTAGAAAAGAGCTCTGTGGGACAGAATCGTCACCGCCGTGTGGGGGAGCGTGGAATGGGTGTGTAGGATCGTCGCCACCTTTTCCACAAACCAAACAAGGACGTATTCGCAGGGCTCTTATGCAAATACAAAATTTTTCCCATGACTTTTCCATGGCAAATTTCAGATTTTCCATGACCGCTACGGCAAGGGCACTGAATATGCAGTGGCAGAGTGCCGGCGTGTGGGCACCAACGTGATGGATTACACACCTCTGCTTAGAGGCGCTGTCTCTACAGCGGTGGTGACTCCGAATGGGAGCAGCGTTCTCTAGGAGCTGGAGCTCGGCTGCCCTGCCCCATGGTTTTCATGGGTAAACAAGAGTAATAATAATACATAAAGTGCACTTCTCTACTCACCGGCACCCTGCACCTCCGGTGCAGGCATCGCCTCCCCTCTTCCCAGGCAGATGTCACGGCTGCTCCCACCGGGCCAAGCACGGGGGGAGGTCGGAGGTCGCTGCTCACTGCCACCGAGCTCTATCGCCAGCGGTGCCATTGGTGCAGCAGGCACAGCCGTGCCGTGTAACGCAGGGGGCGGGGGGGGTAGCCTCCTGACGTGCGCCTCCATTAGCTTCGTTTGCATCTTGAGGATGTGTCCGAGAGGGCCCGTGTCTACAGATGCACTCCTCCTCTTCTGAGCGGCTTTGGTCGCCCTCGTGTGAGGGCTGCTCTGGGCCTTATCAGAGCCGGGCTCCTGGCACGAACCCTGTGGGGCCAAGGGTGCTGTTCGGCCAGAGCTCGCGAGGCACTCAGAAGTGAACGGCGCACATGGCCCCTCCTTATCGCCCCCCTTCTCCCCGCACACGAGCCGTTCGGGGCACCCGGCGGCGAGCAACCTTCGCTTCCTGCCGGCAGCGGTGGCGTTGTCTCCTTCATCAATGACGAGTTCTGTGTCACTCGACTCCGCGCCGCTCTCACTCGGCCGGGGCTCCGTCTCCGCTGTTCCGTCCGCGCCAGAAGAACTCAAGTTGTCGAGCTCAGTCTCCCTCGGCGACGCTTCCTCCGAGTCCAAACCAAACAAGGTCAGCGTGGACTTACTAGCAGCGGCGTGACCGCAATTGGTGGATTGAGCAGCCAGAAGGCTGGTGCTAGTTGCTGCCAGGGTCGCGGTGAGCCCCAGTGGAGGCCGCCTATGCTCCTCCGTGGCTCCGCTTGAGCCGCCGCCCTTCACACCGGCGCAATGGAACCCGCTCCGTGTTTCTCCGAGTTGCCCTACAACGGGGGACAGATCTTTGCCCGGCTGCTGGCAAGGGATGGGCATCTCATTGCCAAATGTCTCCATCTCCGTGTAGTCGCTCATTAGGTCCAGGCCAGCGTTGACCGCTCTGCTGAGTGGCATCTCCATGCGTCCGACGGGACACTCCTGCGTGGAAACACATGCACGAATTTACAACCGTACATACGCACACAGACATAAAAGCGTATGCCTGCGCTCATGCATACACACGCACACCACTATACAGCCCTGCAGATTAGCAAGTGCTGTTTGAAATATCTATAGAGGCTTGTATTGAACTCAAGGTGGTCATGGGGCTAGCATTAGGCCTAACCACATTTACCTTCTTCGTGCTGATGTTTACATAATCTGCCAGATACTTATTTAGACTGAGTTACCATACAGGATGCCAAGGTGGGACTGCTTTCCACTGAATGGGCAATACCATATTAAGGTGGGTACTGGTGATACTCCATCTCTACCCAAGGGTGTTGAGCTCACTATCTTCTGGTTTACCATCCTAGGTCTCTCATGCCTCAGATTGAAATGTGACCACCAGCCATCGACATCATTAACCAGTGACAGCCATCTCTTGAACGCATCCAGATATCGATCAGCCTCCCACTGGTATAGAATTATTTCAAAGCTTCTTGAACAATGTGGTCAAAAAAAGTTAAATATTACAGGGGCTTGAGGACATCCCAAGGTGAACTGGGAGTGATTCTGACTCCAGGTCATACAGCTTACCTGGTGCTGCCCATCATCATTAAAATCCGTAATGACTGAGATGCGGATCTGCCTGGGTGCACGATTTGTGTTCGTGACTTTATTTGCGTATGGCAGTTGGGCTCACCGGGACTGACGTCAGCTGCTCCAGCGTCATGGCCTGAAGGGCCACGTTGCTTGTGGGGTTCATCATGGCTGCCTCCAGGGCAGCCTGGAAGAATATCTCATTTCTCTTACGCACAGTCCACTCCTTGGGAGGCAGGGGCGACTCTATGAACACCAAGCTGTCCGTCTGCTGCCCTGCACGGCACGCACACACACGCACACTACGCCAGTGGCAGCAAGAATACACGCTCTACAGCTTCTCAGCACAGTGCACTCCAGCACAATTATTTACACAAATCCGCGGAGCAGTTTATAGATACAAGGATATTTTTTAAATACACAGTGTTTTGCAGCCCATTGCACAACTTGGATTATTCACTGAAAAGTAGGTTCATAATTTTTATATGAACATTTTAAGGCGCTTTTAGAGTAGCTTTCATTTAGAAACATTTTATTGGGGCTTGGTGATCTGCAAAACACGTGTGAGGGTTAATAGAGATCTGCATGTCCAGGAAGCTCGGGACCACTGCTTGGAGCAGCTGCAATGAACGGTGTTGCTTCTCTAGTCTGCCTGCACCAGGGCTACAACCTGCGCTCCGCAGAGCTCCCACAGTCTGCAAGGCTGTGGGGTAAGTGCTCCTGGGGACTCATACATATAGTACAATTTTCACAAAGCACAAGATTCCGTGGCAGTCTGCAATTTTAGTTTTCAGTGTTGACAGTGATCCGCAGCACTGGGAAGGTTGGGAATCGCCGCTGTTAGCGGTCGCATTAAAAGCGTTGTTGCTCCTCGACTACGACGACTCGCGATGCGGCGCCAGTGCTGACCTGCGCGGGCCGGCAGTTGCCGCACACACACGGGGACCTCCCACGCATCCTGGAAGCTCGGGCCGTGATTGTTAAGCAGCGTGAACAAGGCTTGAGCTGTGATGCAGACCCTCACGCCATACTTCACCGCCAGTTTCTCCACATTCACGTCTTCACTCAGCTCCTGCCGATTGCGCGCACACACACAATGCGCTTCAGCCACGTGGTGCAGAGCAGTGTTTGGCACAGTTCAGCCCACTCAGGCTGGTAGCAGCTTTGTCTATTTAAAAAAGTGCAATAATAATCATGAACCTCGTTTGATGTTTCTGTAACTCCATTTTAATTTGAATGATTTTTTAAGTAATTTGCCCAAACCATTGTTTGTAATGGGAAATGTATTGTATTTAATATTATGTTCGTGAGTCGACGTTTCGCCAGTAATTACAACTCGCTTCATCAGGCGACAGCCAGATTTGTGGCTGTCGCCTGATGAAGCTAGTTGTAATTACTGGCGAAACGTCGTACTCAGATTGCAAATGGTGTGGCTAGCGCTCTCCAACACACCGGTGTGCTGTACTAGCGACGAATTGGCACGTTCTGTTTACGTGACAACCCTTACTAGTTGGCTGTGTCGGGTGGTGGCAGGTTTTAATGACACATTTATATATGTTTACGCGATCTAACTAAAAAAATCTCTTTTATGGAGGATCCCTCATAACCATGAAGGCGAGAAGCCCGCCAGAAAAAATGTAGGCTTGAGTAACAATTATTCTTCCGCTAACGTGGCTAAACAGCTCTCTCAATCAATGGAGTGAAACACAAATTGCAAGCGTCACCGTAAAACTCATCCCTTCAGAAACCAGAGGGAGCAGAGCCTCAGCGCTGCTGGGCAATGTCAGCATGTTGACACGCAGGCCTGAAGGCACCTTTACAAACGGAACCTTTCCCTGCACACAGCGCGACACACACAGCATCACTCAAAGCACTTACACAGTATTACATGCAATATGACGCACACAAACAGAACATTACACACAGCGCCACACACGTAATACACACAGCACTCACAGCACTCGCACAACACACACACAGGCGGTGTGGCGTGAAGCAGCGTGCGATACGAGGCTGTCACGTGGTGGTGCCCACCAGGGCCAGCAGCGTTTTGTGGTGGGTGAGGGTGAGGGGTGGCAGGGATGTGGCACCCGCGCCCGTCAGCATCAGCGTCTCCATCACCGAGTAGAACGGAGGCAGGAGCTGCACTCTCCGCACGCTCGCCTCAAAATGCTTCTGTTGACACACGGCCCAACACACATTCACGCTGCTATACTTTGGAACATTTCACACTTCGCTTTTACATCTAAATTTGTAATTGCCATTGAACTCCTCCTATCCATCATCCTTCATCCACTAAGTCTGTTACCCACAGAGGCTAAGTTATCAGATTTCAACACAATTTGCAATTTTTTTCAATAAAAAACATCATCACGGATATAGAGCTTATGAACAGGGTGGCCCACACGGCTACTGCTTGCCTTTATAAAAACATATCCGGGTGGCGGTGGCGATACACGTGGTCTGTAAACCAGTGCTGTGGAGGTGAGGGTTGGTGGATTACAAAAATGTGAAACTCCTTTCCCATGGGCTTCAAGTTGCCATATCCTGGCTGGGCCAGAGAAGCAGTACAGCAAGTGGACTAATCGCTATCTGTTTTCATCCTGACGGGGATATAATGTTGTCCCCTTGCACGTATGGGGTTTCTCCGAATGCTCTGGTTTCCTTCCACAAGTATAGTCAACACTCATCGTTCATTAGCTGAAAACATTTTAACGTAAAAAAATATTCCTATTACTCTGTGTGGCTCTCCTGGATGTATTAGTAAAAGTAGGTAAAAGTAAAGATGCAATTACATTTTCTGCTGAATGTGATTGTGTTCTCTGATGGCAGCGTTCCGCAGATAGAGTGCCATGCGTAGCGAGTGCAGCGCACCTGTGTGTAGAGCGCAGCGGCCGGACTCATGTGGTCGTAGTCGCCGTGGTTCTGCTTGGCCGCATTGTGCACGAATCTCAGGAACTCCGGGACCTCCTCAGCCACGCGCTGCTTCAAGTGCTGGGTGTCCATGCCGATGGAGACCATCAACAAGACTGGCTGAACACTTCTCCACTTCGGTAACAAGGTGGGAGCTCCACAACTTAACTTTATGGTAATCTTTTTCATATTCTTTAATTTTACATCGCGTCATTTGTGCAAATTGAACCTCAAATCGCTGTAGAATTTGGAATGCGTACAGTTTTCACACGGAGGAGCGGGAAACCACATGCGGTGGGAAGGCAGCCAGAACTGGCGTAAACAATTTCCCAAGCTGTGTGATCTTATATAGGGATGTTTTAACCAACTCCTGCTGATTTTACTTGAGGCAACATACCTTTGAAGCTTCATCTTAAAGTGTTTTGAGATGTGCTTTGAGACTTAATGTGGAAGTTACTTTACGCAAAATGGTACTGACGATGACTGGTGGTAAAAATTATGCTAAAACCGAGATGGAGTGGGTAACTGGCCCACTGCACACCAACGCCTGTTAGCCCCCCACAGCAGAGCTCTCGGAGACCACGACACCCAGACACAGCACGGCTGTCATGGACCACAACGACCACTGTACCAGTGGCAAATGTGGCATCACAAAAAAAGCACAGAGGTGAAGCAGAACAGCGCTACCTTTCTGCAATGCATTTGCCCTTCAATGTTGAATTTTCCTTGTTTTGTCTCACATGGACTACATTTGGTTTGTTACAAATTGTAAGTGATGTGAGCTGTATTTGGTTTTGTTGAAAAGCAGTTTGAATGTGATCTCAAATACACCACAGTTCTGATAGGTTGGAATTGGGTCACATGGGTTAAATGGCATTGTCAAAGACAGTCTCTCGAATGAAAAACAATGGTGGTTTACTTTTATATGGCAATGAGTTCACAAAAAAGATCTTCAATGTAATAATGTATTGGGCTTGTTACTTTTCAAAGTTATATTAATGTTGTTCTACAATGTTTGGATCTTATAACTTCACAGCTAGATAGGGGCATACAGCTCTTACTGATTTCATGAAGCAACTCAACTCTTAAGTGAATCCCCAGTGCCAGTGCATCTATTCTGGCTGAAGTCACCATCCCTCCAGTCCCTTACAGTCCTCCCCTCCGGTGTGCCCTGTCACACCTCGCTGGTGCATGTGTGTGTGTAGATGCGTCTGAAACTGGCCTTGTTGTCACCTAAACACAGAGCTGCCAGCTCTGAAGGCGTTTCCTGAAAACGGATTCAATGAAACGCACCGCAGCTTCCGCAGCCACCGATTCAGCTGGGAACGTGTTTGTGCCAATGCGACATAGCGCCCAGCACCCAGCGGGGAGCAAGACACCGACCTGGAACTCGAGTCGCTGGCTCCATCCTCCCCTGAAGCCGTCGGGCCCAGCCGCACCACCGGCGAGGCTGCACTTCAGCAGGTACAAGTATTGCTTCTGCTCAGTTTCAGTGAGGGCCGAGTAGCATGGGTAGGGGACCCTGGGCTGGGGCAGGGCCACGGCTCGCACCGCCTGTCCCTGCGGGGGACTCGCCGCCGGCCCAGCATGCGCCGCCGTCCCGGGTCGCGCGGGGCCCCGGGCCGTGTGGGCCGCGTCCTTCCGGGCGGCCGCCGGCTCCTCCGCTTTCCTCGGGCTCTGAACCGTGGCGCCGGTCACCTTTGCTCCGTGGACGTCCGTGTCCCTCCCCCGCTTGTGGGCATCTCCACTCGCTCTGCGGATTCACAGGCGGCGTAGAGGAGCACTCTTCATCAATAACACTACACGCGTTCTCGTCCAAGCTGCTGCAGAAGGAGCTCTCCTGCCTTGGCGCGATATTCAAACAACTTTACATGATATAACACTCATAATTATGAAAATAAATACTTTGCTGTGTATTACTTAAAAGTCAACTCCTTTAAAAGAGACTTCTGGTCTCAATGGAAAATCATCTAATTATAAAGGACGTTTATGCACAGTGTAGATAAGCAGCAGCTAACAGCAAGTCAGCTTTGCCTTTAAATGTTCTTGCATCAATGCATCATGACATTGCTGCTTGCCAATACTTGAACCCGTGTTTTCAAGCGCCAAGTGACAACTGTGCATCACTAGATAGTAAAGCGAATTACTACTTATCTGAGGAACTCGACTGATTAAATAGGGAGAGGCAACTCAGCCTTGCACGACGCTGTCAACACGAGGCCATCACCTGCGAACTGCCTCCCACTGCCGCTCCAACGCTGGGATGAATGAAAGCTCCTCGTAGAGGTCGTTTGAGAAGAAGACCCCGACCCCATTGCTGGGATCCACGTCCCTAGACACAGACAAAGATCCCCCGTCTAGCCTCAACAGACTGTTGGGGCAAGTGCTGTTAGCGAGCACCTATGAAGGCCGGAAGGGTACGCGAGGGGGTGGGTGGCCAGCACCACGTCCCGAGAGACCACGTGGTCACACGCACCACGAACACGGCGGTGATGAACACAAAACCGTCGTGGGCCGGGCACCGTGAGCACTTCAGCACCCACGTCTGGGTGGACAGGGGACTCGCTCTGGAGGCTGTCAGCTGTCACTCACACGCCACTCGCATCGACCTTACCCCCGTCACTCACATCACTCGCATACCACACACATCCCACTTTGTCCACAAACAGTTTTCAGTTTCATTTATTAGGTGTAGCCCTGTGAGCCATTCGGCTCTTGAATCGTGTGCAACCGCAACAAACAAAAAACATGAACAAGAAAACATCTTAAAGTGACTATGTGACTAAGTACTAACAGAAAATCCAAGAAGAGACAGAAAAATATTGCAGAAAAAGCACCGTACACCAACGCTGTGTGCAAAAATCCCAGTGGGATGCAAGTCAAACAACAACAACCACAAGCCAACTTCGGTTAAGGCCATCAGTCTAACTCCGTACTACAACAAACAAACATGGCCAAACCAAAAAACTTACCGAAACCACCAAAATAAAGCCATAATATCAATGTAACCGTTATCATAGGAACTGGCCGAATTTTCACAATAAACGACATAAACAACATGTACTACCAAACCCTGCAGCCATAAGCTGGCTACATGAGTCACTCCACAACAGCAGGAGCATCAGTCGGGAGTATTAACAATTTTCAATGCACTTGCTGGTACCGATGAGCATGGTTGGCTACGGACGGTGCGAAAGAAGTTCAATATACATACAACATAACTGAGGGGGCATAACTTTAGCAGTTACAGTACTTTACTTTGCGAGTTCAACAAAAGTGACTTATGCGATAACCACCTGAAATGAGTAACTGTCCTCAAGTAACCGTGACGAGGCGACGCGTTCAACAACCACTCACTGGCAATGTTGCCTCCACATCGCCCAGCGTGGTGAAGCTAAGCAGTGGCTGCGCCTGCATGTCGCTGGGATGCATAACAGGTGCTCTAGGCTGCTGGCTCTAGGCTGCTGGCTCTAGGCTGCTGGCTCTAGGCTGCTGGCTCTAGGCTGCTGGCTCTAGGCTGCTGGCTCTAGGCTGCTGGCTCTAGGCTGCTGGCTCTAGGCTGCTGGCTCTAGGCTGCTGGCTCTAGGCTGCTGGCTCTAGGCTGCTGGCTCTAGGCTGCTGGCTCTAGGCTGCTGGCTCTAGGCTGCTGGCTCTAGGCTGCTGGCTCTAGGCTGCTGGCTCTAGGCTGCTGGCTCTAGGCTGCTGGCTCTAGGCTGCTGGCTCTAGGCTGCTGGCTCTAGGCTGCTGGCTCTAGGCTGCTGCGACAGAGAGCCGAGCCCATGATGTCTGGACTGAACTCTTCCCCGACATCGGTGCTCACGGCCTTCACAATGCAAACCGCACTGGCTGGAGTGGTGAAGTATGGCCACACGACTCACGGGGGGCAAAACGCCACCCCCCCCCCGGGGTCACGCGAGGTCACGGTCACGGTGACCCCGGCGCGCGACTCCACCCACCAATCAATGTCCATGCTCGTGCCTCTTCCGGGTCGTGGGTCACGCCGGCGGAAGTGGCGCGGGCCCCACGTGGTCGCGTTGGGCCCACGTGGAGGCGGCAGTGGTCGCAGCAGCAGCGGTAGGAGGAGGCTCACCCAGCAACACGGAGCAGCTCCGCCTGGCCCACGACCCACACACACACAAGGGGCGGCAGCCCACCACCGTCACGCCACAGCCGGGAAGCAGTGGTTCGCGCATTGCGCTAAAAACCCGGCCACCCAAGTTGGATTCCCGTGTCTCTATCCTGCACTTGACCGTCACGGCGAAGTGCAGTACAGTCCGCTCTACAACAAACTCTGCCCATAGCCGGTAGCGCCTTTAGCAGTGGATTGACAGAATTGAATGCGACAATAAAAGCAAGTTTACAATAACAATGCAGTACCATTGTGTATTAACTCGATTGCACCACCACAAACAATAACAAGCCCGGGCTTCGGACGACAGCCGTTCCAATTAATGGATGTTCGGCGTACTGCAAATAAATACAAAATAAAAACGTTATTCCAATTACCAGCTAACGTTTAATTCAATATTTACTGTTTTATAATGAAAGCACTCCACGTCCTGTATTTTTATCTGAGTCGGCGTGAAGCAAGATTTGGAAGGTTAAAGCTAATCCTGACGCCCTTGAAATGTCACGACTGTAGCTTCTCGAAGACGTCCGAGAAACGAGGGAACACGAGCGGCATTAACAACGTGGAGCCGTTCAAGCGCACGGCTCACCGAATTCCATAGACAAAAAGAGCATCCAGCTTCAGAGTTGCTAGTGCACATAGAATGAGAGCAGATTCCAACCCCTCTCCCCGAGCCCCCCCCACCTCCCTCCCCGCCGCTCGCATCTGCAGGGAGGCGGCAGTGCGCGTGCGCGCCCCGTGCTGCTGCTGCTGCTGCGGGAGGAGAAGCGCCGCGCCGCGTCTCGTGTCGCCGCGCGCGCTCCGCCTGTGCGTGCGCTCGCCGAGTGGTATCTTATTAAATATCCACACGAGAGACAAAGGCGGACGGGAGTGCCGTGGTAGTGGCCGTGTTGGCCTACACCGCTCCTCTACCACCACCCCGTAACAGCACTTTCCCCGACAGCTTGCGTAGCGCTACACGGGGGACCTTTGTTTCTACACGCGAGTCCGTGCGCGCCCCCCCACCCCTCGCGATGTGCGCGCGCTTCGAGGCGGGGGACGCGCGCGCGTGGTACGCGGGGCCGCTGTCGCGGCGCGAGGCGCACGCGCGGCTCGCGGCGCGGCGCGCGGGAACCTTCCTGGTGCGCGACAGCGTCACGAGCCCCGGCGACTTCGTGCTGTCCGTGCGCGAGGCGGGCGCGCGCGTCTCGCACTACATCGTGAGCCGCCTCCCCGCCGCGCGCGCCTTCCGCATCGGGGACCGCCACTTCCGAGACCTCCCCTCGCTGCTGCTCTTCTACGCGGCGCACCACCTCGACACCACGACGCTGCGCGAGCCCGCGGGCGGCGGAGCTCCGCCCCCATGTCAGCAGGTGCCGCGGGGGGTGCGCTCGGTCGAAGGGGGTTGCCGAAGGCGCGGCGAGAGACGCCGGGTAACCCAGGGGCAGGGGGGGCAAGCCAGGGGCAGCCGTGGGACAAGCCAGGGGCAGGGGGGGCAAGCCAGGGGCAGGGGGGGCAAGCCAGGGGCAGCCGTGGGGCAAGCCAGGGGCAGGGGGGGCAAGCCAGGGGCAGGGGGGCAAGCCAGGGGCAGGGGGGGCAAGCCAGGGGCAGGGGGGGCAAGCCAGGGGCAGGGGGGGCAAGCCAGGGGCAGCCGTGGGGCAAGCCAGGGGCAGGGGGGCAAGCCAGGGGCAGGGGGGCAAGCCAGGGGCAGCCGTGGGGCAAGCCAGGGGCAGGTGGGGCAAGCCAGGGGCAGATGGGGCAAGCCAGGGGCAGGGGGGCAAGCCAGGGGCAGGGGGGGCAAGCCAGGGGCAGGTGGGGCAAGCCAGGGGCAGGTGGGGCAAGCCAGGGGCAGGGGGGGCAAGCCAGTTGGCAGGTGGGGCAAGCCAGGGGCAGGTGGGGCAAGCCAGGGGCAGGTGGGGCAAGCCAGGGGCAGGGGGGCAAGCCAGGGCAGGGGGGGGTAAGCCAGGGGCAGGGGGGGGGCAAGCCGAGCTGAGAGTCGTGCAGGGCGAGGGGCGCAGCTGCCCCCCAACCCCGTGTTGTCAGGACGTGTGAATTCATGGACTTCATGGGCCCTGGACTGCTTCACATGAGTCCCCACGACCCCCAACTTCATTGTTCCACTCGCCTGTTGCTGCCTTCCCCACTTGGATGTTGCCCTTTGGGGGGGGGGGGGCGGCTGGCACGGGTTTCGAGCGGGCTGGTCTGATGTCTTCTCGTGGTTACCTTTGTTTCCACGGTGACTAATGTGGGTCATTATTCATGCTGGCAGAGATGAAGGTGGAACATCTTACCTAGCACAGTGGCTATTCGAACCTCCGATTGGCATGATTGGCTACGTACGGTGTGAAAGACGTTCAAGATTTTAGGTTGGTATAGTTGCAAATATTTACAATGGTCCTGACCAGATGTGTGATTCTATAAATGTAAAGAACAATAATGCGATGTAGCCAGGAAACCCTGATTAAGTCTAAAGACTTTCCTGCCCGAGGGTGGTTGGCAGATTCCTTTTCGAGGAGCTATTCACCTGCCGGATGATTGAGGAGTCCGTGGCGCTGAGTTTGCGGTCCGTGCCGTGTTGCGCAGGTGCCCCCGGCGTTGGCGAGCGCCCCCATGGACTACGTGCAGGCGCTGTACGACTTTGCCGGGAGCGACGCTGAGGACTTGCCGTTCCAGCGCGGGGAGGTGCTGCTGGTGCTGGACAGGCCCGAGGAGCAGTGGTGGACGGCGCGCAATCGCGCGGGGCGCGCGGGCATGATCCCCGTGCCGTACGTGGAGCGCTGGGCGCCTCCCCTGCCGCCGGCGCCCACCCCCCAGCCTCACCGGGGCGGCCGCGGGCCCCCGGAGCCGGTCCGCTGCACCCCCCCGACGCTCGCGGGCCCCCCGCCCGCCAACGGATCGCCGCCCACCTCCGCGCCGCTGGGCGACGAGGCTCCCGCGGAGCTGTCCGGGGACGCCGGGATCGGGAAGGCGGGCAACGGCGCGGTGGCGTCGCGGCTCTCGCAGGACGCTTAGCGCCAGGGCTCGGCGGGATTCGCCGGCGTGGACGCGTGCACTGGGCCGTCACGCTGGCTGTGCCCGGAGCGCGTCACTCGACCGAGAGCCTGTCCAAACGTCGGTGCTCTCTTGGAAAAAACTGTCAAAGTTATTTCCTGCTGCTCCAATGAGCCATGTTGAAGCATTGGTGCTCATTTCTTGTTTACAGGCCTGAGCCAGTGGTGGAAATTCCCTATTCCTATGGTGGGGGTGAGTCTTATCCGTAGGACAACCATTGTTGACTTCCCCACGGAGTTGTACTTGTTATAACCACCCTGAAAGAATGATGGGCTTAGTCAATTGCCCACCCAGGATATCATCTCGCGACCTTCCGCTCACTCTACCACTCCGAGCCACCGAGCTGGGGTAAAATACAAGGGAGAAAAAGTGAACAACCGTCATCGTGGAAGTGGCAAAGTATCACCGCAAAAATCGGGATTGAATATTGAAACTCGGAGCTCGGTAGCACATGCCTGTACCACGGCAGTTGTGCTGTGATGTCACAGAGCAACGGTGCCGCCACACGCGATGTACATCGTGTTGATTCAGGTTTCGCGTAAGCGTTCTCCCTGTGTGTGTGTGTAGGGTTATTGAGTTGCAATCGCAACATTCTCGAGAAAGTCACTGTCCACAGAAGGATCCTCCTGAAGAGAGTCTCGAGGCTTGGCGAGGCCTTTCCTGATTGACTTGAGGACTGTTGTCAATGCAACAATCTTAATGTTTCATATAAAACGTGTAAATTACGCAGAAACAGTGGACAGTTGTGTGCCGCAGTAATGGCCGTGAAATGTTTTGGTTGAGACCTCGGTGAATGAAGTGGTGGTTTTGGAACCCAGTTAACAGGGGCCACCAGGGGGGCCCCGCCTGCCTTGGAGTGGCACGCACATCCACACCCTCCGCGTACAGCGGCATGAGTAGGGTGAGACAGCGAAGCGCAGACCTTGGGGCCATGTGTTGACTGCAGCTGCTGCCGCTGCTGCACGATTTAGAAGGATGAAACGATGACGAGGTGTGGTGGCATCACCTACGCTGTCCGTGACGACCTGAACGTCAACTTGAGTGAATCCCAGCCACTCCGAGGGGGGCACACGGGGCCGTGTGGGGCTCTGTCGTTCATTAGCGTGGCATCGAATGCCCTTCTGGGTGTGCGCGGGTGGTTCTTGCATACACATTAGTGAATGGAAACTTAAAGATCGATGTCCAAGTTTCAAATCTACACGACGGCTTCGGGTGATGCCGAATGAATTGCTGCTGCCTCCGTTGTATTTGCGAGGTGGGTGGTGTGGAGTTGATTTGGCGTGAGAGGCACCGAAGTTGATCGTATGCGCTCACAACCACGGTCTCGCAGGGAGTGGTGGCACGAGCTCGGCTCCATGGTACAGACGGTGACGAAGCGCAACATCGCCCCGCATGAGGCCCCAGCTTAGCAAGGCATAGCCCATGCTACAGTCACCATTAAACTACAGAGGAGGGATGCACGGTAGAGGTATTTAAGAGGGGTGGTTTGGGTGTGTTTGGGATGTTGTAGTGGTGATGGTAGAGATGTAGTGATAGTAGGGTGTGGTGGTAGTGGTAGGTTGTGGTAGTGGTTGCAGGGTGTGGTAATGATGGTATGGTGTAGTGTGGTAATAGTGGTAGTGATGGTAGGATGTGGTAGTGATAGGGTGTGGTAGTGGTGGTAGCGGTGGTTAAAGAGGCTCGTGCCCTGGTGGTGAGGCGGTGTTGTGATCTATAGCACGCGGGAGTTAGTCCCTTAAAATGACTGCCTGTGAGAGAAGCTGTCGGCTACAAAGCCTGGGAGAGCCCGGTCTGTGTTGACACGGGATCGTCCCACCACAGCAGCATTCCCACACTGCCGTCTGTAACGCCGTCAGACAGCTGTCCCGATAACCTTTCGTGGACTGTGACACGCGGCCCCTCGAAGCATCGTAGTTCCAGGTGCTCTGCCTGGGGATGGTGGCCCAACCCACTTCAGCTGAATAGGGCGCAGTTGTGATTGTAGTTCTTGTATCAATAGCCGGTTCATGAGGGAGAGAGAGGGAATGCATTCCGCATCTCCTGAATCGGACCACAACGCAGCTCCTGGCATCAGCGAGCGGCGGGCGTGCGCGGTGCAGTGCGTGCAGGACACGCGGAGAGCGGGTGCAGTGCCTGGAAAGAAGCTGCACATCGCAGTCCTCGCTGGCCGGATGAGATCGGGGCGCCGTGGTTTGGCGATTTGAAGCCCGGTTCTCCCTGAGCTGCCCCTCTACCCTCCCTGTAATTTAATCTCCAACATCTCCCTTCCTCCCTCCCCACTTCCACTGCCCCCATTCACTCTGACACGAATTCCCTCCCCGCCCCCAGCCAACCCCCATGCCCTTCCTGTTGCCTTCTCTCTCCATGTCTCTCTGTTAGATCCATATCTGACAGAGAGGGTCCTTGCCTATAAACATCCGGCAATTCACCATTATTGGTTCAAGCAAGCCTATGCTGATGAAACACTGAATGTTGAAACCTGTTTGTAGTTTGTGTTGAACCAATGCTGCCGTGTGGCTGATGGGATGTTTGAGAAATACTTTTATATTTTACGTACAGGGGCAGATATTTTAAAGAGGTGAATCGTCTGCTTATTTATTCTGTTACTTATATTTAGAACAACAATGGCAAATTCTGATTTTGTGGCCTGGGTCAGGTTTAGTCTGGACCAGGTATCACATCTGTCGATGTAAGTAGCATAGAATATCTCCAGGGCGCCACACAGAGCTGTGAAGCATTCATCTTGTTTACATTATTTAGCACGTGCAATTTAACACGTGGCGCTGGAGTCTTGAGTTGGTAGCTTGTAATGCAAATGGCATTAAGAGCTGTGACTTAACATGGAGTCTCGTATTTAAGTACTTTGTGACTTGTGCAATGGAATTAGTGTGTTCCCTGCGGTTGCCATGACTTGGATTTTACTTGTGTTCGTGCTCCACCAGTTGTGGTCTCTGAAATTACGTTTAGACGCGGCTTCTCTGAGCCATAGGTTGGGCATCGTTTTGGAGGTGTGGATTCTGCGCAGGGGAGCTCAGTCTACAATGTGATTCACGTTTGAAGGGGCAACCACTTTTCATAGATTACCAGCAGCTACAAAAACATGAAAACTGGTAGAAAATTGAGGATTTTCAGTGATTGCTTTATATACGTGAATCGGCCCAAGGTTTGTGTATGAGCGGTTAGTTGTGTGTGGTTTATACAATGTTGTTGTTTTGGCGAAACATCCCGATGCAGGACCCTCCTGAAAAATAGTCTCTGACTCAGTGTGGCTTTCCTGGGTCAATCAGTAATTATATTAATTATTGTGATGGTTTGTACAAGGGTGGGGTG
This sequence comes from Lampetra fluviatilis, assembly GCF_964198595.1. NCBI lineage: Eukaryota > Metazoa > Chordata > Hyperoartia > Petromyzontiformes > Petromyzontidae > Lampetra > Lampetra fluviatilis. The sequence goes on from NC_136287.1 coordinate 15,175,137, forward strand.
TGGTTTGTGTGTGGTGGAGTGCATAGTCTGTGGTTCGGAGTATTTTGTGTAGATTCAGGTTGTGGGTTTGTATGAGGATGGCATGTGGTGTGTGGTGTGTGTGGCTTGTAAGAGGGTTGTTAAACGATAACGGGTAAAACTGGTAATCGTTTTCAGAATCGGTTACAAAATCCGAAAGTCAGGATCCGATAGCCATTCCAAATGGAGTTTCAGTAATAAATGGACCGATTGGGACGCGCGAACGTTCAATCGACACGGTCGACTGAGTCACGGAGGTGTGTTGTGTGTGCCCTCGTTTTTCAGTTCAAAGTTGACCAGATTCCCTGGCCCTGCTGGTGGCAGGGCCAGGGAATTTGGTCAACTCCTCCACGCTGACTGTACGTGTTGGAATATGTGAGCGCACCGACACTTTACTCCATCGCACGTGAGCTGGCGATCGACGAATTGTGGTCTTACCCATTTATGAAACTTCAACCGCTGCACCAGGAGGTTGAATTGAACCGGCGACCTTTGGATTAAAAGTTTAGTGTGCGAACCATAACACGATGGCAGCTCTCCGTCCGTACATATGTTGTTTTTTTTCCAGGCACTCGTTTCCTACCAGAAATACAAATATTACAGGAGGAATTTGCCTGTGGGACCCTCCTTAAAAGGAATATTGAAAATCAAACATTGATGGGCAAATTAATCCCATTTTGCGACAAAAGAATATAAAGTTATTGACTTATCGATCCAAGAAAACGTCACCGTTTCTCAAGGCTCGTTTTCAGGTGGGCCCTTCATGGCAACGTTTAACCAATTCTATGATGAGGTATGCGTTTGTACGTGGGAGGAAACTGGAGTACCCAGATTAAATCCCACGTGTATAAGGGAAAACAAAGATCCACACAGATGGGTTCACAGGCTCATCTGTGCTGCAAACTCATGGCCACCATGTAGCCCAGTGAGTTTGGGAGTTTTACAAAGCTACATGACCCACCAACCCCTTCCCTCCAGAGCGCGAGATGAGAAGTAGTTGAACATAGTTTTATTTATGTATTTATTGCTTTGTGTTGAAACCGTGAGTGATTGATGTTGGATGTTCCGTGCACTGTGTAAAAACTGCTTTCACTTTTTTAATGTGGATGGAAGGATGTGTGAAAGACGACGCGGATCATCTGCTTAATTATTTTGCAATTATATTCTCCACAATGACGCTCATGATTATTTCGTGTTTCGTTTACAAATTATGGCAGTGGCCTAAGTATTATTCTAGTGTTGTCCGAAGCACTCTTTATTTTTGCAAGAGTGACTCGCACTGAATGAACCATTGCCAATTGGTCCTAAGTCGTGTCATCATTTCTCTCCCAGTGCTGCAAGAGCTGCACTGCCTCTATGACATCAAAACTTGTTTCTGAAGGTGGCAAGGGTGAACGTGTGCAGCTTCCTGGACAAACTCGCAAACAAGCCAGAGCCCTCCAGCTGTACTCCAGCCCTCCTGCACAGATCCAATGGCTGTGGTGACGTTAGGTGAAGAAGTCCCGCGTGGCCAAGAATATCGCGAGCTCGTGTGGAGCATAATGCCGAAGGGGTTTTGGACCTGAATCATTACACACAAAACATAATTCTCGACCTTGATCTTCATGACTAAACTCTTGGGACGTGGCACTGCGGTGCCAACATTCAGCACACGCTTTGCCACATGGTCGTCAAGTATCTCACAGTGAAGTCACACCAGGTGCTGCATCATAGCAATCTCTTCGTGTCTTTTCGAGAAGTGATCACATAAAAATGCGCGTGTTGTGTTCAAACCGCGATGGAAATACAGGGTTATTACCGCTCCTCTGACTTGCGTTAGTGACTCGCTGAGCGAATTTTGTGCGTTATAAATCGAACTCCTCATCACTGTATTATTATCTCAAGCACCAGCACAGGACTGGGCTCTCTAAATGCGTAATGGCATGAAGCTATGCTCGTGTTCCGGGTGCATCTCTGCTCCTTGGCTTAGAGGCCTCAGAGCCGTAGATAGCAGTAGGCAGCAGCTTCCGATATCATGGCCCAGCCCTTGGAAGATCCCATTATGACATTGTGTGAACTAAAGCCCAAGGCACAAGTGAAGCCAGAATTCCAAACCGTGGCCTCTGGTGAGGGCAGCTTCAGTGCAGACGATGTCCATGGGAGGCGAGGGCAGCGTGTACATGTGCGGTGCCGCTAATGCTGCGTCTGCAATGTTTCCAGATCTGTCCTCTGGACATGCAGTCTGGGCACCATGACTGCCAAGGATCATCGGAGCTGCTATGTACCGTGAGGTCACCGCAGGCTAGGGCGTGTAGCTGAAGCATCCACCACCTTTGTTTTTAAGAGAACTCTCCATTGTGCCGTAGGCTGCAATGATATTTTATTCAAGGGTATTGGTGTTCATGTGGATCGTGGATCTGCTAGTATGAAATGCATGCCATCTCGAGTCATGGTAAATCTGTTGTTGTAAATGAAGGGGAAAACTCCCTTGTATTTTCAATTGCAGTGTAATTTGACCGTGCATCCAAGTTTTGCGATCAATCAATTTGTCCATTTCACTTAATTTTTGCGCGTTACAAATCGTATTATGATCATGAAGATATTACACTTTGTCGTGTGGATATCCTGTGTTCACGTATAAATTGACGGCAAATAAAATGACCACATGGCAAGAAGTGCAGTTTGTGTGTTCCCCCTGAGACACGTTGACCAGCCTCAAGGCTCCTGGTGTCCCATCTCCTTCAGCCCCTCGGCGTGCGCTTCAGTCTCCCGTAGCTCCTACCGCCTCCACGATCCGTGTCACCGGTCTGCTGGTGTTCACTTTCATCTACAGACGACATCATTCGAGACCCAAACACCACATCTCCTGGCTTTGACATTCCTCCTAGAAGACAACTGATGTGTCCATCAACCGCATCAAAATATCAACAGGCCAATGCACACATCTCCTTCATAAATGGAAAAGCTCAGGGGCGGTTTCTTCATTAGGGCGATTGGGCGACGCACCACCAATGTCATTCAACCACAGTCACGCTAGCCGTCACTGTGCCTCTGGATATAGTCCAATCAGCGTCATGCTACGTTCTGTGGAGTACCGCCTCTTTTTGGGCGATTTCCCTCCAGCTGAGAATCGCCCCGAGTGGCCCCATAGACTTACATTCAAAGATGTTTTTTTTCGAACGGGGGCGCTGCAATGCATTCTCTATGGCTTCCGGGAGGGCTCGCCCTAACGTGCTTACGTCATCATACGTGCTTACGTCATCATACGTAAGCACGTTTCATCCAACAATATAATTTGTCGCCACCTAGTGGAATCTTTAATAAAAGAAACTTGAGTGGTTTGTTTTAATAGTGAGTATAGAAACAAACAAGATGTATTGTAAGAGTCACTTTATTTTCCATTAATATTAAAGAAGTGAAGTTGCCTTTACATGCTTAAGCTGTTAATTTATCCATTGCATGGGTGGACCTTATCCTTATCAATCATCCAGACATTTGCCCCCCCCTGAGAGATTTTGCAGGAGCCGCCACTGGAAAAGCCAAAGTAGTGCGGTTATAGCCGTTCCATCCAAACTGTAGACGGTAAAGTAAACCACGAGTCTGCGCGCCTTCTAGGAAGGAGGGATAGAACAGCTACCTACACAAACTCCTGAAGCCCTCTCGTCGTGGTACCAGCAGACCTCGACATTGGCATTAAACTACCGAACATATTGCTGCCATATGCAAGAATAGAACCTCGCTCTACCCCATACCTAAAACCCTTTTAAAAAACCCACCGCCCCACGATACAACACGGCCAACGCCGTTCCCGATCCGAGTTGGCGGTCTGCGGAGGCTTCCGTGGTGGGGCGCCAGGCTGGCTGGGTGTGGGAAGTGACCCACAGGTTGAAGCGGCGCCCAGGCGCGCGCGTGGCGCAGCGATCACGAGAAGTCCCCCGACAGGGGCAGCGCTGCGCTGCACGTGGAAGTGCGACGTAGAACTGTTACAGGCGCTAGGATTTAGAATCGTTTTCATTTAGAAAAATGCGTTGAACGTTTTTGAGGGTTGAGAGTGATGCGCGGGTCCAGAGACTGGTGACCTCTGAGTTGAATGCGCTGTAAGGTGGGTTCACACACACAGGGAGGGAGGAGGACCGATGCAAGTTAACATTCCGCTGGTGGGCAAAGACATCCCCAACGTTTCCACTCTGTCACCTCCATCCACCACTCCTTCAAATCGTCTCTATGGAATCCCGGCCGGGTTCTTACGGATCGGGATTCCCAGCGCGGGTCTCACGGATCGGGATCGAAAATCCTGGCGTGGAGCTCACGAATTGGGGTCAGGAATCACGGCCTGGATCTCACGGATCGAGATCGGGAATCCCAGCCTGGATTTCACGGATCGGGATCTAAAATCCCGACCTGGATTTTCCGGATTGCGATCGAAAATCACGGCCTGGATATCATGACACGGGAATCCCGGTATGGATTTCACGGATCGGGAATCCTGGTGTGGATCTCGGTTCAGGGTTATGTCGGCCTGGGTCCAATTACATAAAACAACGTAAGTAAATGTCCGCCCATAACTCACGTACTGTTAGTAGCAAACTGAAGAGAGACTTTTTACGGCACCGGTGGGCGTCTGCATTCCGGACTTCACAGATGGAATGTCACTCCGGTCCAGCTAGAAGAGACTCCACTCCACGATTTCCTGTGCCGCGTCCTCGCGCCCACAAAGAGTTTGGTGCAGAGATGGAGGCGCAGTGAGAGGGACGCGGGGAGGAGAAGCAGCACGACGACATCGGAGACACGGGGGAGACACGGGGAGGCACGGGGGAGACACGGGGGAGACACGGGGAGACGGACGGCACGGGGGAGACACGGGGAGACGGACGGCACGGGGGAGACACGGGGAGACGGGCACTCGCGTCGGTACGGACAGAGGCCACTCTCTCCCCCCCTCCTCCTCCTCTGTGTCTCGTGTGTTTGTATCCCATGGTCTCGTGTTTGTGTCTCATTGTGCAAGTGTGTGTATGTGCACCTGTGTGTGCATCGTTATGTATGTACGCGTGTAAGTTTGTGGGTCTTTGTGTCCTATATGTGCGCGTGTGTGTGGGTCTCTCCGCGTGTGTTGTTGTTGTGTGGGGCACCATTCTTTGTGCCCGTGTGGGGATCGGACTGCGATTCCCGCTCACAACCAACATTGCACCGGTCCTGGGCCTCCCCTCGATCGACTCAACCTTAAATGAGTACGTCTTGGCGATATGTAAACATGGCCATTAGGGAGACAAAGGCGGCCGAGCGTGGTGCCATCCACCCCCTCGCGATCCGGCCTTAATAGGTGCTCGCTAACAGAACTTGCCCCGACTGTGTTAAAGGCCACACGGGGGGTGGGGGGTCTTTGTGTCTCTGTGCTGCGGTGTTCTACTCTTGGACCCCTCTAATGGAACATCTGTGCCGGTCAGAATCATTCAGGCTGGCCTGCCTACGATCCATCCTGGGCTTAACCTGCAGGCTGGATTGTGTGAGGAGCTCACAAATCCTTGCAAGATGTGGACACAATCCCATCGGTGAGCTCCTCCGGCAGGCAAGGCTGCGTTGGCTGGGTCATGTAGCCCGCATGCCCAGCCACCGCATGCCCAAGTAGCTTCTGTTCGGCCGGATCGAGGGGGCTAAACGGGCGCGGCACGGGCTAGAGAAGAGATGGAGTGATGTGGTACGGGAGGACGTGGAGCTGAGTGGACTTGCCGATGACTGGTACCAGCGGTGTCAAGATCGGCCTCTGTGGAGGAGGAGGCTCGTGAAGGACGCTACTGGGCAGTTGGAGGCAGTCGCCCTCCAACAACAACGGAGGGCAGAGGAGCGATGCTCACAACAACGAGCGGAGCACCGGTAGGATAAAATAAAGCAAGTTGGTACAGCAGGGGATACAGCTGGTGCATCCGCCAATCATTTCAGTCAGCCAACCTATGGTACCTGGATCTGTCCTGTAACATGCTGTCAGGGAGCCTTCGGCACTTCACCTGGCCTCAAGGTGCACCTGGCCTGGCACAGGCGCCGTGGTGACGTCACCGTCACTTAATAGCAGGTCTTGGTCTCTTCTTGACGTGCATCACTCGTGCTACAGCCACGGGCATCTCCACGTGCCATGGACCTCTGTGGTCATCTCGGCCTCAGCTTGGTGGTGTTAGGTGTAAACAGCCACAGTGCGGCGAGGATGATGATGTGTGTTTTCTGTGGCCAGCATCATGATCTGTGCATTTACATGGCGCTTATATAATAATTTATCTTGGAGAGCCACACTGAGTCGTGTGACCATTCTTCAGGAGGATTCGGCATTGTTTTTTTTTATTTTAAGATGTTTTTAGCCAACTAATGGTGAGTGGTTATTATATAAGTCGGAGGTAACCGGAGCACCCGGAGAAAACCCACGTCTGAAGAGGCAACTCTCCCTCCCCGTACACCCACGGGAAGGGAGTTTACAACATTTGTGCCGAGATCCACCAACCCTCACCTCCACGGTGCTTATCACAGGTCACGTGCGTAGCCACCGCCGCCCGGCACAAATGCCTCGACAACTCAAAGTGACTTACGTCAACATGTTGTCTCGCACATGCTAAGGGCACGCACCCCACTTGATCTCTCCGTTTTGGTACATTATGCTGTGTGACACGCACCTGTAGTTGTGTTTCTCGATGTTGCATAGATTTATAATAGGTTATAGTTGTTGTGTATTGGTCTGAGAGCTGTGTAAACATTAAACCACAGAGGTTGCGTTTCACAATTGATGTGCTGGGTGCGTCATTGCATCGCGGTGGCTGGAGATATTTTCATCCAGCGGTGGATTCACAGACGACCAAAACAATATTGCGATGTATACAGACAGCCATTATGCAACTGCACTGAGCAGAGTTGTACAGTGCTTCAACTTCATATTTCGGTTTTAAGTTGCTGTGAAGAACAGACGCGTCCGGCTGACCTGGGCAGGCTGCTGTGTGCAGCTCCCACGGTGCTCACACTCAGGGGACTGGGATTCCTCTGGCTCGTCGTCACCAAGACGCGCCTCTCTTGTGCACGCCAGCCACACAGCTGGATCACAATCAGCACGCCCTGCTTAATTATTAATTATTAAGAGAATGTTTGTATGTTGAAATTATTTTGTTGACAACCGTGCTAATCGTAGGAAGAGCCTCCTATTTTTCTGTTTCATGTGCACAGTATTCGTGGTTTCCCTATTTGTGGTTTTCCTATTCGCGGTGAATTGGCAGATACCAACCCCACGAGCTGATCTACAGAAAACAGAATTATTTCTCACAGATTGGCCTCCTTCAATGCGCAACAAGTTGTGTTTAACACGGGCTTGACTCGCAAGACTAAGTAAGTCATAATTAATACATATACACAATACTATTACGTCATCAGTCTCTTCGTCGCCTGGTCACGTTCCACCAAAAAAACACTTGGTCTGACAATATCGTTGAGCGTTGTTGCTGACGATGAGGCTGCGAGTAGCAGAGACGAGGGACAAGAGCCACGGTGGATCTGCAGTCGATGCCTGAGCCGGCCCATGCAGGCGTCAGCTGCTGCAGAGCAAACCTCCACACGTCGGGCCATCTCGACCTGCAACAGGGCCAGGGAACGAGCTACGTCTGCAGTGAAGTGAAAAGAGGACTATCCCTTGTCGGTCCTCCGCTCCAGTGGCATCTGGTGTAGAAACCGTGCACAGCCGACGGTGGTCTAAGCACCAACACTGAGCGTGCATAGGGAGGCCCGTGCCCCTCACAAAATTAACGCATTGGCGATGTTTGTGTCCGTGCAGGTGCCATGGCGACAGTGGTGCTGGTGCCGCTGGTGCTGCTGCTGTGCATGACGAGGGTGTGCATGGGTGCGGGGGTGGCTGAGAGGTGCGTGCGACCTGCCGCGTGCGAGTCCCTCGCCTACAACTCGTGTCTGGGCGCCGCTCTGCCCTACCCGCAAACGGCGCTCGTCCTCGCCAGCGATTCGCGCTCGCAACACGACGCGCAGGCCAACCTGCAGCTCTGGGCAGGTATGTGTGTGCGGCGCCATGTACACAACGCACACAGAATGTAAATGACACGCACAACGTACACCGGTGCACGCAACAAGCACACTCGTGCGCCACACACGTGTGCCACACTAGTGTGCCACACAACGTACACCATGTAGAGAACGCACGTGCACGACGCACGTGCACGTATGCAACCCGCACGCAACTTATAAGTGCAATGTACGCAAACGACACGCGTGCGCAAAGCGCGCACGACACGCACGTGGCCGGTTGTTGCCGTGCGAGTGACGCGGCGTGGCCATGTGTTACAGAGCTGCGGAGGGTGCCGCGCTGCTGGGAGGTGGTGCAGCCGCTGCTGTGCGCCGTCTATATGCCGCGCTGCAGCGCCGGCGTCGTGGAGCTGCCGAGCCGCGCTCTCTGCCACGCGACGCGTGCGCCGTGCGCCGTGGTGGCGCGCACGCCGCACGGTTGGCCCGACTTCCTGTCCTGCCAGCCCGAGCGCTTCCCCGACGGATGCCCGGTGAGTCGCGAGCGACGAGTGCCTGACCCAACTCGCTGGCCTCCCTCTCACCCCTTGCTCCCGTCCTCACCTGCCTGCGCGCTAGTGGATGGCAACTTAAAGATCTACATCAGTGTGAATGCCCAGCGACAGCTTCAGCTGAGTGAATGGCTGCTGCTGCTGCCTCTGTGACACTGGCGGGAGAAAGCACAACTCGCTGTCGGCTCGTGCCATGGTTACTCTGCCATCTAAATCACCAGTTGATGCTGAGCTGTCAATTTTGTGCGGTAACTTGACTTGCGATTGTATTGATATATCCTCGTCTGTTTACATTTGGATGTTTCTGGAACTTAATGTCACTGTGAATAGTATCCAAATGTAATTTGTTCAATATGTATTACTTAATGTTTGTGTGAACTACTTTAGATTCCTTCTGTAATGTGATTGTTTTGCTCTAGTTGTTGCCCTCTGATTGCTCTGTTGCTCTGCTTTGTTTGCATGTTATTGCTCTTGTCATTTTGGTGACACAGGTCACTCTTCTTAAGCAGTCTCTTGAATTCTCACTTGGTCGAACAAAATTAAAGCTCACCATGTAATCTCTGCACAGTAGGGGGAGCACTTTACCATGTGCCCTGTAATGAGACTTACTTGCAAGCCTGGCTGTGTGTTGCTTCTCGGTGTTGTGCCCTTGCTAGTGACCGGGTGTTGTGTCCGTGTGTTGTGGCCGAGCGTTGTTTCCCTGTGTTGACTCTCCCTGTCTCGTTGAGTCCCCACCTGGTGAAGCAAACCAGAGTTGAACATGAGCGCGTGGTGGCGGTACCGCTGGGCGTGTCTGGCGTCTGCAGAACACGGTGCAGAGCGTGCACTTCAACACGACGTCGAGCTGCGCCGCTCCGCTCGTGCGCACCGACAACCCCGCCAGCTGGGTGCGCGACGTGGAGGGCTGCGGCCTTCCCTGCAGCAGCCCCCTGTACACGGCCGAGGAGCATGCCGCCATGCGCACGGCCACCGCGGCCATGGGCGCCCTCGCCCTCGTCTCGGAGATCTTTACCCTGGTGCGGGCGGATGCATTGCGCAGCGCACAGCACGTAGCACACAATGCACAGCATGCAGCGCACCGCACACAGCACGCAGCGCACAACGTGCAGTGCAAAGGGCGCAGCACACAGCAGACAGTACGCAAACGCACAGCTGTTGTTTTCATGGAAGTTGTTCATGTTAAATAGATTAAAAAACAAATAATGCGCGAAGAATTTTTGTGGTGGAGTCCTTTGGACATTTTTTGTGGGCCCCTCTATGGCACGTGGGGCAGCATCCTGCTGAGTGAGATTTCTGAATTGATTCTCGAAACAGAGATATCGCGCCAAAAATACGCCTCGGCATAATTTGGGAAAAGACTTAAAAAAAGATACATTCCAAATACAAATTAGGGTGAAATCAATGGCAGTTTTCATAGCAATGTGAAATTTACAGGTTTGAGTTTGCAAATGGAGATGAGCACTGCCCCACACCCATGTCAGCAGGGAGACTTTGACTTAAATAAGATTGGAGTGGTCTTCACGAGTCCAGCGACTAATCAGAAACAAGAACTGAGAGATTTTGATTTAAAGCTTTCGTGACTGGTTTTTTCGGTAAAGTCACGTAGAAGGGAAATAATAAAATAATATTAATATAAAACAATAAAAATTCTCACGACGTTTCGACTGCAACACAAGTAATCATCATCAGGTGTGAAATCCACAGCAAGAAAATTTGATAATTTGTGTTATATTTATATTATTTTATTATTTCCCTTCTACGTGACTTTACCGAAAGAACCAAGATTATGACTGAGAGATTGTTAGTACAGACCTTGGAGGTCACTGTCAGCATCGACTGTGCAGCAGTTGCTGGATCTGGCGGAGGTGAAAAGGCGTCGTTATCGAGGTGCGGCGGTAGCTTCAACGGCTGTGGCCACGACGACGTCGCAGTGTTGATTAAGAATTGACTGGAGTGTTGATTAAGAATTGACTGGAGATTCACGTGAGAATGTCCCACGTCTTACACTCGAGTGCTGCGTTGTGTTGCCCCATGGACTCGGCGTTAAGGAGAGGAGTGAGATGTTGGATGCGAGTGGAGAGCGAGCGGTGCGTGGTTGCCCGCGGTTGTGGCGTGCCGAGGAGAACGAGGTGGTGGTGGTGACCGCTGTTTGCGCAGGCGACGTTTGTTGGCGACTGGCAGCGCTCACGGCGTTACCCGGCCGTCGTGATTTGCTATATCAACGCCTGCTTCCTGGTGGCGAGCGCCGGGTGGCTCGCTCAGTTCCTCAGCGACGCTCGGCAGGACATCACATGCCGGCACGACGGCACACCTCGCTTGGGAGAGCCCACGTATGGCCCGCCCCTCTCGCTTGCTCGCCACGCACACACACACGGCCATCGTCACTTGCACACTCATTAATTCTATAACGCAAGGCTCCATGCATGCACGTAGACTCATTGTATCATATCGACACAAACGCTCTCATATTATATGGGTGGCTAAGTGGTAGAGGGGAGCAGTCCATCATCCATCTCTCCGCGTCAAGAGTGGTTTCGCTAATGGATAGACCTGATCTACCATATGAATGTGTCATTTCTACCAAGAGATGAGCACTGCCTCAGTACTCAATTGGGCAGGATGTCACTGTGACCCGTGCGTGTGTGCGCAGGTCAAGCGAGACGCTGTCGTGCGTCATCATCTTCGTGCTCATCTACTATCCGCTCATGGCGGCCGTGTGCTGGTTCGTGTGTCTGGCGTACGCGTGGAACGCGTCGTTCCGGGCCCTGGGCACGCCGCAGCGGCCCTTGGCTCGCAAGACATCCTACTTCCACCTGGCATGCTGGTCGCTGCCCTTCGTGTTGACGGTCGCCATATTGGCACTGCAGCAGGTGCCACCCCGATGCTCGATCTTGTCGCTGTGGCGCCCCGGGTCGCTCTTGCAAATGAGGCTCATCCTGGTCTCTGGGGTTATTGTCTGATGACGCAAAATCAACTTGAGAACTAAAACAATCCGCTGTTCTGCAGAGAGTATGTGATAGCGAGTGTGTGTGTGTGAGAGCGAGTGTGTTCGCCTGGGGAGAGGTAGTGTCGCGGTCAGCAAGCTGCGCTACGAACCCGGGGACCCGAGTTCTATTCCTGATCATGGCCAACACCAGTGACGGGTATCTGAACCGGTCCTGGGCCTCCCCTAGGTCGACTCGGCCTAAAATGAGTACCTGGTGCGGTGTGTAAACATCACCACGAGGGAGACAAAGGCGGCTGGCCATGGTGCTGGCCACCCACCCCCCTCATGTGCCGTGCCGGCCTTCATAGGAGCTAACAGCACTTTCCCTAACAGTTTGTGAAGGCTATATGGGGGATCTTTGTGTTAGCCTGCGCGAGTGAGTGGAGTTTGCATCATCTCTCTCCCGCTGGTCGCATGGATTGTTCTGTAGGTCCTCCTTGTTTTTCCCTCCATGTTTAGACACATGCGCTAAGATTTGTTGGCTGCTACTATAAATTCCCACGTGTGATGATTGAGCCACTTCGATCAACGATCATGTGCGACCAGCTTGCCTCTGAAAAAGAGCTCATATCTCAGTGGGCTTCACCTGGTAAAATAAAAGTTAGTTTAGTTAATAGTTTAGTCGAAACTGCTCCACTGGTTCAGTCGCTGGCTCGCTCACCGGCGGTCATTCGACTCCTTTTCACTCTTCTGTCGCTACTACTGTGGTTACTGTCGTCGTCAATTTCACTCATTGACTCCAACATCATTGTCGAGGACTCAGCCAGACACTGAAGGGTCACCTCACTTTGCTTAGATTTGAGATTCCCTCGCACCATCTCTTTTGCAAGCTTTCATAACAATCTTGCCCATTTCAAGAAACATGGTAACTCTTAGGTGCTTGCGAAACAGCACTTGCTCGAGCAGTCTGTTAAGGCTATGGGGGGGGGGTGGGGTTCAGAAGTGAGTGTAGCACGAGCACCTGTGAGTGCAGTGAGTCGAGGAGTGAATGTGTGTGTGGTGCGAGTCGAGGAGTGAATGTGTGTGTGGTGCGAGTCGAGGAGTGAATGTGTGTGTGGTGCAAAGTCGAGTGAGCGCATCACGAGTGCGTTGTGTGCGTGTGTTCCTACATGTTTCCATGTGCAGGTGGATGGAGACTCCATGTCTGGCGTGTGCTTCGTGGGATATCGCGACCCCCACTTTCGCGCCGGCTTTGTGCTGGCGCCGGTCGGTGTGGCCACCGTCGCCGGGGGCTACTACCTCGCGCGTGGTGAGTTGACGTCGCTCCGGCTCTCGCTGTGCAGCCAACTTTGATCAATGCGCTAATTTATCCAGGAAAGCCTCACCGATTCTCAAGGGTCCAGCTATGTTTTTTGCATTATAATAATGATCTTTGCATTTATACGGCGCTTGCTTACATGCCGCGGCAACTCGAAGCGCCATACATCGCAGTTCATCTCAAACGCTCGAAGGGGGGCACCCCGAGTGGCAGCTGTCCCCGTGCGGTACAAAGTGACTCCACACTGCCCTGCACTCAGGCATTCGCCTCCTCGTAGGGAGCGATGATCATGACACTGGTACACAATGGCCTACTCTTCTTTGAATGACATCACGGAATCTTTCATGTCCACTGTGAAGTGGACTGCACAGAGTATTTTATGGTTGATATACATCGTGGTATTAACCACGGCAGCCTTCCGAATTTGAACCATGAACCTCTTCAACAAGCGACGAATGTGCTGCCGCTGGGACAAGTCTCTTAGCTGCACGAGTCTGAAATGCCGCGTGGTTACCCGGGAGATGGGTGTTGCCAGTGTGCGGGGTGTAAAATATCACCACTGGGAAGACAAAGGGGGTCGAGTACTGTGCAGGCCTCATTTCTAAAGTGAAAACTAATTTCTTTAGAACTGCTCTGTTTAGTTTGCTGTCCTTCACCCGCACCTCCGATTAGTGCGGTTCGCTGCGTACGGAGTGAAAGAAGCTCAGCGTGCATACAGGCCTTTGCAGGTGCTCGCTAACAGCGCTTGCCGCAGCAGTCTGTTAAGGCTATACAGGGGAACTTTGTATTTTTTAAAGGTGTAGACATGTGGATGCGTTCGTGCGTCTACACTTTTTTGCACGTGGGTTGTTTCAGTTGTTTATGCACTATATTATTATGCACCCAGTTACATTCCTGGCCACTTCTAACATCAGTGGCAAATGATATTGGAACTTGTCCCCGAGTCTCCCCTGGTGGTTACAACCGTCAGTGATTATCTCACGCGGTGTATAAACATGGAAAATGGGGGCACAGGTGACTGGTTATGTATGCTGGCCACTTCACCGCCTCGTGCGCCATGCCAGCTTTACCGCATTCTCGCCAAGACCATTCGCCCCAACAGTTTGCGTGGCTACAAGGGTGATCTCTGCGCTCGTGTGTTCAGGGATGTTTACGCTGTTTCGCATAAGAAGATCCCACCCCGGGCTGCTCAGCCAGAAAGCGTCAACGAAGATCCAGGAGACGATCGTGCGGCTCGGTGAGACGATCACACAGCCTCGCCGAGCACATGCCGGGTGATGAATGTGCGATGCGGCTACGAGTCTCCGAGTCCCTGTGTCCCCTCGTCCCTTCGTCCCCATGTCCTGCAGTCCCCATGTCCCCATGTCCCCGAGTCCTCCAGTACCCGAGTCCCTGTGTCCCCTCGTCCCCATGTCCGGCAGTCCCCCAGTCTCCGTGTCCCTGAATCCTCCAGTCCGCATGTCCCCATGTCCCCGAGTCCTCCAGTACCCGAGTCCCTGTGTGCTCGAGTCTTCACCAGCTCATGTCACGGTCGGTCCAGGTGCAGTGAGGTCGTCTCATGGGTCACGCCATGAACACCAATACCTCAGTGGTCGGAGGATTGTTCTGTGAGGAGCAGGCTCATGTAAGTCACCACTGAGCAGGTGGAGGTATCGAGAATAAGACAGAAAGTTGGGTGAATGATGGTGGTGGTAATTGTGAAATGCATTAAAGAGGCTGGAACACACGATCCAGAAATACAACAATTCTACAAATAAATTGAACGCTGCTCTGTTATGCACGCACATTGATGAACTACACTGACGAGGGTGACTGTATGCTATGTCACGTGATGTTTATTCTCACGGGTAATGCAGTTTCAATATGAAATAACTGTTTTAAATTTCCTCTGCAAGCATTCATCTGGAGGGTGTAACGGTAAGTAGTGTGTATCCGCCACGGAGCCATGTGAGTCTATCGCATGGATGCATGACGTGCCCGCTCATGTGTGTTCTCACCAGTGTGGTGCACAGCTGTCGTGCAACTGTCAGCGTGGCTGTAGGTGCGGCTGTGAGTGTGGCTGTCAGTGTGGCTGTAGGTGTGGCTGTGAGTGTGGTTATAGTGCGGCTGTAGGTGTGGCTGTAGGTGTGGCTGTAGGTGCGGCTGTAGGTGCGGCTGTAGGTGCGGCTGTAGGTGCGGCTGTAGGTGCGACTGGGAGTGTGGTTGTCAGTGTGGCTGTAGGTGCGGCTGTGAGTGTGGCTGTAGTGCGGCTGGAGCTCGGCTGTCAGTGTGGGCTGTAATTGCGACTGGGTTTGCGCTCCACTGCTGCCCTACGTTACGCGTCGGTATCTTCCCTTTGAGACAATGGCACAAAATGAAGTCTTTCCACCGGTTACTGTCCCGTCCCAGCTGTGGAGATCGTTTTTCACCGAGCCAATTCTACACCCATGTTGAGGATTCTGTCAACCATACACAACCATTTCGTCTCGTACACCACACCGTGTTTGGCCAGCACACTGGAGGTCACAATAACTCACTCAACCACTCACCCATCCACTCACCCAACCACTCACCCAACCACTCACCCATCCACCCACTCACCAACTCCAGGTCATATTACTTCTCTTGTTGCTTCTTTCCTTGCACTGCTGCACTGAAATTCCCTCCCACTTTCTCTTCTACCCAAGCTCTCATCATAACCTCGCTCACTTCAAGATACCTGTTGACTCTTATCAATTACAACTTTGATGGTGCTGTTTGTTGCTGGCCACTTGACGTTTTGATCCTTTGGGCCTGTGCTCGGCAACTGTCTAAAAAAGTATCCAGCGCATCTTTGGCCTTCCCCTTCTGTCTTGCTCTGTGTTAGGCTGGAGCTCTCTCTGTCGGATCTTCTTTGTCAGTGTCATGTCTTGGCTTAGTTATTTCCTTGGTGCTTCTGTTCCTGCTGCTCTTTTCTGCAGTTTCATTTGCACTGTTTATATCACGTGATTGTTTCCGTGTCCTGTCTCGTACAGACGATCAGCGTAGAGGTAACAGCATTTTACTCACCTTGCATTTTACACAAATCGTGAAGGATTGCATCCGCAGTTGGACGTGCGGCGTGAGTGGCACTGGTTGACTGTGATTGAGGAATGGTCCCGTGCCCAGTAGCACGTGTGAGCGAGTGAGCGAGTGAGCGAGTGAAGTTCTGTGCGCTGCTGCTGCTACTCAGCAGATGCCTCCATCGGAACCCAGAGCGCTGGTCCTCTGTGCCATCCCCATCGGAGCCTCTGCTCACCCGCACGGGACTCAGCAGGCGCTTCTCTACGCGCCTGTTCCCGCCGCAGTAGATTAGATTATTACTGTTGTTGTTGGAGTTGCTAATCTAGTTGTTCCTGTGGTTGTTTCAAATGTGTAAATGAAGAGAATACCCACCGCAACAGATGTGATAGTGGGCAAGGCCGAGAGCTCTTGTACATGCTATACACGCCTTTGTGGTGTTAAATCCAGTTGTGGTTGATAACCCTAATTGTGGTGGTAGTTACGGTTGTTATGTTCATTGTTGTGATTGTGGTGGTGCTTATTGTTTTGATTGGTATGGAAGACGTGGTGGGTTGTTGTTGCGGCGATATTATTGTTGCGGTTGTCATGAGTGGCGCTGCGCATGTGTGCTTGCATGTGTAGGGGTGTTCGGCGTGCTGGCCTGGGGCTTCGTGCTGCTCACGTTCGGCTGCCACATCTACGACTTCCTGCACCGTGAGCAGTGGCAGCGCAGCCTCCGCGAGTACATCCTGTACGTATCTCCTCCTCGACACCTGCTGCTGCTGCCGCCGCTGACGCCACAACCGCCGTCTTGAAGAGTGACGCTGCTCCCGTGTCGTCCCACGCAGGTGCCGCTCCAACGTGGACCTGGGTTTCGTGAACGCGAGCGCGGGTTCGGGCACCGGCCCGGGCTCGCCACGTAAGTGCGAGCTGGGGGCACGGCCCGGCCTGCTGCTCGCCGTGGGGAACGTGGCGTGCGTGTTTGGCACCGGCATCACCATGAGCAGCTGGGTGTGGACGCGTGCCACGCTGCACACCTGGCGGCACACCTGGCTCCGGTACGTGGCTCAACCGGAACATGGCGCGCGCGGTGCGCGGTGCGGTGCTGCCGTGTTGTGCACGTTGTGCCGTGTAACTCCGGGCCGTGTCTGCGCCTGCCGTCCTCCGCCCTCAGGATCCTGGGCCGGAAGGACGATCGCCTGAAGCGGCTGCACCGGAGTCACATGATCGCGAAGGCGTTTGCGCGGCGTGGTGACATCCTGCACGACGCTCACGCACGCATCTCGCTCAGCCTGCAGAGCGAGCTCCCCGGGGGGGCCGTGGGTACGCACACAAACACAAAGATCCACCCTGTAGCATTTTACAGACTGTTGAAGCAGGTGCTGTAAGTGAGCACCTATGAAGGCCGGCACGGCACACGTGGGGGTGACTGGCTTTGTCTCCCCAACGCCGATGTTTACATCAGCATTGCCCTCCCTTCTCTCTACTCCTGCGAGACATGGACCTCTTTTGAAGAAACGTTTGCGCAGGCTTCAAACATTCAAGCTGGCCCTGTCGACGATCCATCCTGGGTTTAACCAGGCTGGATTTTGTGCTCATAGATGTTGGAAAGATCTGGACACAGTCCCATCGGTAAGCTTCTCTGGCAAGCAAGGCTGCACATGTCCAGCCACTACATGCCTCAAAAGCTTTTATTTGGCCGGATAGTGGGCTAAACAGGCGTGGCACAGGCTATAAAGGAGATGGACTGATGTGGTACAGAAGGATGTGGAGCTGATTGGACTCACCGATGACTGCTACCAGTGGTGTTAAGGCTGGGCCCTGTGGTGAGGCTCGTGAAGGATGCTTATGGGCAGTTGGAGGCAGTCGCCCTCCAGAAACAGCAGAGCACAGAGGAGTGACGGTCACAACAACGAGCGGAGCGACGGTCGAATTAAATGCAGCGAGGTGGTACAGTGAGGGGCACAGATGGTGCGTCTGCCAGCCATCTCAGTCAGTCAACCCATAACACCTGGGTCTGTCACGTGACTTCCTGTCAGCGAGCCTTCGTCACCTCACGTGGCCTCAAAGTGCACCTAGCCTGGCACAAGCACTGTGGTGGGACTCCTGCCATTTAGTGGCGAATGGCATCTGTTGTGTATATGTGAGGTGTCTCTGTGTGTGGAATCTGTGAGTGTGTACATACTTTCTGTTTATTTTGTGGCAGTTGGGATGGATCTGGACCTGGATGATTCTGGGAGCGACTCGTCATCCTGGATCAATCACGTTACCAAGATGGTGGCACGAAGAGGAGCCATTTTACCCAACGTGTCACGCACACCCACACCCGGTACCATACACGAGACACATGCTAAGCACACACTATACACACACACTATACACACACTACACATACACGCTATGCACACACATTATACACATGTTACACATACATGCTACACACGCACATTACACACTTGCTGCGCACACATTACACACATACTACATACACACGCTACACACCTCGCACATAATACGCAGGAACACAACACACATCCCGTACACACGGTACATAGCAACACGCAATAGTTGGACCTTATTGTTGTTCGTTGTTGCTGGAACGGATACTTGGCTCTGTATCAGCGATTGCCACAGCCGCACGCGATTCCCTGTGTGCGGAGCATGGGAGTAACAGCCGAGTCTGCACGTTCATTGTCTGTGAGCAGAGCCCTCGGATGTGAAGGCGCCGGTCGCGCATTCCAAGCCACATCACCGCTCTGGCACTCACCACCACAAGAAGAAGCGACGCAAGAAGCACAGGCCCCGAGACCTCGGCTCTGACCACGACCTCCTCCCTCACGACCTCGGCGCCGACCTCCCGGCCCCCGACGCGACCCCAAGGGTGCCGTGGCCCACAGGCGGCGTCCCCCGTCTCCCCAAGCTCCCGAGCAGGCCGTTCCTGGTGGCGGCCTACCCCGGGCCCGGGCATCCGAGTTCATTCTGGGAGGAGGGCGAGGCCAGGCAGGAGGAGGAGGGTGGCAGGAAGATGTGCTGGGGACAGCCGACGGCCGGCGCCACGGCCGGCGCGCCCCCCTGGGAGCAGCTCGTGAGCGCGACGCGACCGCGGCACCAGCCCGGGGCGTTCTGGGAAGGCCGGAGGGAGGCGGGGGTTCGCGACGCGCCGCCGGGTATCCCTCGCGCGCCGCGCAGCCTCAGCCCGCGGCGTGATCGCCGCGGCGAGGCCTTCCGCGCGGGGAGGCGGTGGTTGCCAGCGCAGAGCGATGTGCCGCCTCCCGATCCCCCCCCTTACTCGGCGGGCCTCCTGCCCGGCACGCTGCACGAGCACGGAGGCGGCGAGCCTCGCGCCGATCGTCGGCACCACCACCACCACTCGCAGCAGAGGGAGGAGAGCCTCTTCTGAGGCAACGGGGGCGGCTCGCTCGCTCGGACGCCTCCGGTCGCCGCTGTCGACCTCGAGTCGGATCCCCGGTCCGGTGTCAGACGCGGGGAGTCCCACATCTTACAAAAAAATTACATCATCCGTTTTCATTATACGTTCAGCGGTTTAAATACTCGTATTTAACAGGACGTGAAAAGCAAAGTTCAAACGATTTCCTGCTCATGAGCATTGAGGCATTGGTGCTCATCTCCTGTTTACAGCCCTGAGCCAGTGGTTTAAATTCCATATTGTTTTGGTAGGGGTGAGTCCATCTGCATAAAGTGGTACTCATTTGATCGAAAATGAAGGGGTGATGGGCCGCGTCAACCCCCAACCAAGATTTGAACTTGCAACTTTCCGAATGCGAGCCACTCTCACTGGCATTGGGCCACGAGAAGCATATACCCACGTCTTAATATTGAAATCACTGCGCCATCACATCCAGAAAGCGCCATAGGTCTTGTAGATGTATCGATTGCGTGGCAAGGATCGTGTTAATGAGTTGAACGTGTGTCCTACTCTTTGGGTTTTTCGGTAAAGTCACGTAGATAGAAATAATAATAAAATAATAATAAATCACGACGTTTCGATCGCAACACAAGCAATCATCTTCAGGTGAAAAAATACAGCAGGCGGACTGCTGAGGCAGGAAGAAATGTAGCGAGAGAGCTGCTACTGCAGCCAAAGGTTATAAAGATTTGAGATGGGTACAACCCAAGGGTAAGTGGGCGGGGCTAGAGATGGAATTTGCAAGTAAGATCGCAGAGCGAGGTACACCTCGGCCATTGTGTTGCTCGAGATTAGTCTGCTGATAGAGAACAAGGGAATTTGTCCCATGTGGGATGAGAAGCTTCACTTAAAGCGACTCCACTAGTAGCTGTGATGGCACAACCTGGGAGCTGTTCCCTGGAACAGTGGTGCTCTACTCACCGGGAGCTACTTTGGAAAGCTGATTCATCTCGTGATTTGCCACTAACCATAACACAATTGGAATATAAAATATACAAAATAAATTCTGAACGGGTTGGACACATGGATGGGGCTGTCGGGCTGGGGGCAGCATTCAGGGTAGGAGATGAAGGAGTTGGTGATGAGGTAAGACACTGTGGTAGGGACTTGTCGCAAATGTTAACTTCATGGAATTATTAATACTTTTCATAGAGATTCTGGTTAATTTTATTTTGAGAAGGAAGCTTTCTGACTTTGATTCAAGTTGTGGGTGTAACTGGGGACGACGCGTGCCCTAGCGCGGAGCTCAAGGTCTCGTGGTCTCGTCTCACCACAGCCTGCCGGCCTTGGCCCGTCTCCTCAAGCGGTGCCGTGGAGGCCGCTGTTTGTCTCGACTCGCTCGTGGCCGTGATGGTGCCGCGTCCCGTTCACCAGGCACTGCAACCGACTCTTGCGCGTTTGGTAGGATTTCATAGTCGTGCGGATGCCGTTGCGTAGACGGACGCCTGCGCACAGTGAGTGTTGCGGTACGACTGGAGGTGGGACTGCTAAAGGACGTAAAAGTATAAGGCTTTGTGCACTGAGCGGCGATGCGTACGCGTACAAGCCAGTAACGGCTGGTCATTAGTGACCTTTGAGGTCTGGCGTCACTAGAGAAACAGGAAAATTGGAAAAACAAAACTTGTACATTGTAAAGTTTATAATAACACGTTTATCTAATGTTTTACACTCCAGAGTGTATAGATCAGCAAGGGTGGCTGTAGTAACGGAATAAAGCAAAGCCGACCGCGCACTGGCCTCTGGCCCACACGGAGGCCGTGAGCATGGCGCGTGTTTAGGCCCGGCGACACTCGCTGCCGTCACCGCTCCAACGACTCCTCTCGCACGCGTGTTTCTGCTCTTACTCGTGCAGTTAAACTTTTTGCCTTTCATTCAAAATAACGCTGTTAAATGTTTCATTGTAGAATTTGCATGGAAAATTACTGTGAAATATTATGAATTGCTACTTAGCCAACGATGGGAAACGGTTGTTGTTGGACGTTAAAAGCCGTCTTCTTTCCAGGGTGGATACTGATGAAGTGTGTAGACGGTACTCTTTTTTATTTTTGCTTCCGCATGCAGCGGTGCACTGGCAAGCGGATGAGCGATGTCACCGTGCGAGCCTTTACTTGCATATCCACGGCGCTGACAGATCAGGGAGTTGGGGCTGGGGGCACAAGGGAGATCGATGATGCCCGTGGTAGGGATTCGCGATAGGGACTTGTGGTACAGAGTTGTGGTCCGAAGTCACGGTCTGGAGTCATGGAACGGTATCACAGGAGGGAGTCCACGGTAGGGAGTGGCACGCTGTGTGTGGCATGGGCGAGTAAAGCGCTATTGGGGAGTCTATGGTCTCCCAGGTGCGGAGTGTTTCTGGTTGGCAGAGGTCACTGGCATTAGGTTCATGATGGGTCCTCAGTTGACTGAGCGTGAGCTACGGTCGCCAACTGTCTGGTTTTGACCCAGGTTTTCAGGTGGCAGGAATTGATTTGAACCGAGCTCTGCTTCCAGTATTATGTTGCAACTGTATCACAACAGACTGCACAGTTTTAATAGACCCAGACCGAATGAGAAATGTCTGGGTCTGATCGACAGTGGGAAAGGCAGCCATCCTCGTGTGAGCTGCGCAGCGCTTCCCTTCTTCCCAATCACCTTCACCTGAAATGTGTTGGCTCGTAATAATGACCCAGTTTCGTTTTTCCCGGTTTGTGACGTTCAGAACAAAGAGGTTTCTTGTAAATACATGTCCTTCCGTCATGAAATATATATCTGTGTATATGTAGTATTGTTTAAAATGAAGTTAACATACATTTCTGGTAATGTTAATGCATTAAGACTTGTGCTTAAAGGAACAATTTTAGAAACTGTAATTCGCAGGCGGCCCTGCTAGGGCCAGCCGTGCAGCAAAGGTCTGTTACGATCGCGTGGCATTCCGCGTGCGTTTATAACATTGTATAGATAGAAGTGTTCCGCTGATGAAGGAAAGTGATGCTTATCTGCTTCACATTCTCCATGTATCTGGTGGTACAAGTTAGATGTTTCAAAGTTAATCGGTACATGAGTAAAAACCATCACCATCAGGATGGTTCGTGACAAATCTTCTTCCCAGATTTTATGAATGTTCATGCCGTGTGATGAATCTAATGTTATCATCTTCAAAAACTTCAATATTGCTGCCTCATCATAAGCACACATTTTCCGAGATTAAGGTACATGCTGTAAAACCGGTCCCCAGCCTTTTTGTACTGCGGATCGCCGTCAGCCCTCAACGTATTTGCACAGAACACGGCGCAGTAAAGCAATCCGGTGATTTGTGAAAATGACCGTGTCTGCAGCACCTCCACGGAGCACTCCTCGCACGGTCTGGTTGGAGCCTGCACCAGTGCCGTGCAGACCACAGCTTGGGAACCACCGCTGTCAAATGTTCTAACTATGCCTGCGTCGTTCACGACCACGGTAGCTAAAGCGTTTCATTGCAGCGATACAAGAACATTCGACTATTTGTACGTATATAGGGATGAGGCTCGCACAGATGAGAGCAAATGCAAGCACTGCTAGGCGAGGGAGACTTCATGGATTCGTGCGAGTTCGATTGTAGTACTTGGCTGCCCTGGGCAACTTTTACAAAGATATGTTTTTAATTAGTTTTTTTACCAATGCATCTTGTTTGGGACTTCGCCAATGCAGTAATGTTCAACTGTCCTCATATGTGCATTTTTTTAGATCTGTTTTGTTACATGGTCCAATAAACCAATTTTTTTTAATACGTGGAATTTGCAGACCTGCCTCAGCGCACAGTCAACGTTCACTGCAGAATTTACATTCACTGCGACTTACAGGGGCTCATGCGTAAAACATGCTGTGGGAGGATTGGGACGAAACCAGAGCACCCGGGACAAGCTCATGCACAACAGGGAGATAACATACAGCACAAAGTCGAGTCGCCAATCGAACCCAGGTCCCCTCTTGCCGAGTCGCACGCGTCACCACTGCGCTGCCACCTCCCTGTCGCTCATGATGCTCGGAGTAGAGCCCTTCAGTGCTTTGGCAACAGTCGCGAGCTCCAAGTCAGATTCACGATGCGTGGTTGGTGGTTGTTCAGGTGAAGATGCGGCACTGGAGTTGGTGGTGCTGGCTGCGTCTCTTAAGCCACTCGTGGATGTCTTGCACGTGTTGGAGTCGTACGGCTTCATGGGACAGCTGGCTCTCGTAGATGCTTCGGGATAACTATCAATTATTGTGTTGTAGTCTTCGGGGTAATGTTGTAGAGAGTCTTGGTCCAAAGGTTCAGTCGGTAGAGGAGATTGATATGCACTCACAAAGGCATCAACAGGAGCGGCGGTTGTATCGGTGGCGGTTGTGGCCCGCACAGACGCTGCAGTGGTGATATCGGTCACGCAAACCATTCTGTCGACCTTTCTGGCCACCTGCAGTTCCCAGAGCAAACACACGCATGCATCATCAAACACCTCTCGCACATGCAGCGGACACGTCTGTTCACAGGGTAGAAATGTTGGTTTCCATGAAGTGCGCACGTTTTCCTACTTCACTAACTACGTGCGACACGGGACCCTGCCTGGGTGAGAATCTTGAGCGCGGGACCCAGACGGAGGCCCAGGGTGGACAGGAGATGTGTCTCTGTGAGAAGGGGCAGCGTCTCTCCGTCAATGGCGTGGTGGCGGAACGCCTGCAGGCCACACACGCGCGCACACAAAGACTTAGCAGACTGTTGGGGCAAGTGCTGTTGGCGAGTTGCGCCTATGAATGCTGACACGGCACACCTTTGTCTTCCCAGTGGCGATGTGTACACACCTCACCAGGTATGAATTTAAGGCCTGGTCTGCTGAGGGGAGGCCCAGGACTGGTTTAGATATTCGTGACCAATGTTGACCATGAGTTGGAAACGATCTTGGGTCGCTGGGTTCGTAGCGCACGTCCACCAAGGAGATGAGTTCAAGTTGAGTGAGATGGAGCGATGAGATCGGTTCATGTGCACGTGCAGAATGGCTCTTCGCATCGCCGGATTGTGAGAGGTGGCGGTGGTTCAATGAAGATGGTGGTGATGGTAGTGGTGTCGGGGAATGGCGATGTGGTGCCCTCCTTTAATCCAGCGTTGTCGAGGCGAGGGCTGGTGGATCGCTCCACAATTGCTGTGAAACTCCCTTCCTATGCGTGTCGAGGAGTTGCTCATACCCTGGCTTTCCAGACGGTAGTACAGCGAGTGGACTAATCGCCATTATTTTCCCATCTGCCTTGCCCCCTCCCTTCCCATGGGAAACCGCCTTGCCCCCTCGTGCAAGGCGGTTTACTCCCACTTGTATAAACACTCAACCTTGATTGAGTGTAAACATTTGAAAATAAAAAAACAAATGCAGGACCCAATGTGGCTCTCCTGGATAAGTGAGTAAATCATTATTAATAATGAAATTATTATTATTGACGAGCTTTACTACCCAGTTTCGCCCGAGACTTGGATTCTTGTCTTGGATTAATACACGGCCTACGTTGAGGGTGGGCACGCACACTGCGTGACGCTGCCGCATGCGGGTGACATCACAGATGTGACGTCACCACTCACTTGCCGTGCAAAATATATCCATTATTGCGCCCCCCCCTCCCCAAAAATTCAAAAGTCTATTGTTATACTTTTTGCATTGTGTACATTCTGAAGCTACCCACATGCCAAATGTCAAGTTTGTTGCATGTTTGGAAGTATGCTAAACATTTCGAACAGACACATTCACAAATTTCCCTTTTATATATATAGATAAAGCTGCCCATTGGGGAGGCGTCGCGCACCTGCGCAGACTCCGCACACCCAGGCATCGCAGCAACAAAGGTGCAGACGTTGTCCACGCTCCACGCCCTCATGTCTTCCTCCTCCTCCGTGGCGCTCATAGTGCCAGGCTCGCCGTCTTCCGCCATCTCCTCGCCCGGCCCTTTCCCGGGCCGCGCTGGCCTCGCGTGGCTCAACGGGGACAGCGCGGAGGGAAACCCTGGTGAGGATGTCGCGATACGGTCACTCCTCGCGTAACCCACGTGCCGGGGAAGGCCCGTGTTTGGCAGAGGCGCCGACGTGGTTCCGTGTCTCAGGGGGGGCGTTGAAGAGTGTGCCGGTGAGGTTGACGGCCCGGGTATCGAGGGCAGCAGCAGAAACTGCGAGGCTGCCGGCAAGCGGGTCGTGCCGCTTGCGGTGGCCACAGCTATCACTGCGGGGTTCCTTGCTGCCTCCATGGCGTCCGGCGCCGAGTGATGCAGATCCACGGATGGCAGGCGAGGGGAGCTGGGCCGGGAAGAGGGGCGCGGACACACCGAGGTCTGCGGCGATGGGGACAAGGAGGTGAGCAGAGGAGCGGCTGAGGGTTTTGACAAACTCTCCTGGGAGCTCTTGTCCGCGGCCTCAGCGCGCCGTGAACCGACGTCGCTTGAGTCGCCGCCCTGTGCCGCCATCGAGGCATCCGAGAGGTCGCGGCCGTGCCGCGCGTCGCCCCGATCGCTCCGCTGCTCCTTCCCTTCACGTCCGTCTCCATCCGAGTCACAGCTGCCGTTGTCGCTGTTGTTCTCCAGCGAGCGAGGCTCTCTCTTCATCACTGCCATCGGCGCAGCATCTTGGGTCACGTACGCCGTGACTTTTTGGCCAGATGACTTTCGCGTTACACCTCTTCTTCCCAAGGGGTGTGAAGCGCGGCTGGCCAGCAGCAGCCCGCGAGCATGGCTCACGCTCAGCTGGTGCGTCAGGAGGTGCGGCTGATGCCGATGGCTCAGCTGATGCTGCAAGTGCCGCTGCTGCAGTAGCATCAGCGCGCTGTGACGCGCGGTCTCTGCTGAGTTCCCACCGATGACATGGTGAGTGTGCTGGTGAGGGTATGGGTTGGAGAGGGGTGGAGGGAATGAGTGAGGGTGGGGCTGCAGGTGTGAGTGAGCCTCGAGCAGCCTCTGGTGATTGTGCAGGCTCTCGAGCTCCTTCTGCCGTAGGATATCGGCCGACATTTCCAACCTGAAGTGAGAAAAACAATGAAGTTACTTGTATGAAATAAACACTCATGTCAACATCACTTGTTGATTTACACATGTGTACAGGAGTATTGTAAGAAACCAATGAGTCGGCGAGCCGAAGGAGGTGCGAGCGTGTTGAGAGTCATGCGGGGCCAAGGATGACGTAACGTCACGGGTTACGTAAGGGGCTTTCGGAAAGCACTTTTGGGAAAGTGGATGGAGGCGTGGTCGTCGTTGGGGGCCAGGGTAAGGACCGGTTGGAGTGGGGTCTCTCTCCTCGTCGCGGAGCGGTGTTGGCTGATCCCCCGCTCCAGGCAGACGAGTGAGAGAGCCAAAGGGATAGCCGGGGTAGGGTCCAAATAGTTATCAGTGTTCGGGTGAAGGACCGAGAAAGAGTGCACCTACACTGGTGTGAGTGTGGATGCTGAGTGTGGAAGTGTTTTAATAAACGGCAACAGCCCTTATAGTAATCCTCGTCTCCGAGTGGTGTTATTGCACAACACATGCATAGCAAGCACATAAACGACATGCAAACAATCACTTGAATAAACAAATATCGTAATGTTAACATTGTACAACATGGGTTTGATCAGTTGAAATACATGAAAAGGGTTGAAAATTTATTAGAAATTGTACAATTATGCTGCTGATTTAACTTTAGGGTTTTTTAAAATAGTTGGTTATATTAATGAACGTTTTTTAAGGGTTAATTGATTGCATTAATACATAATTCATATCATATAGAAGTTGTTTATGTTGTCAAGCGCATGCTCACCGGGCCAGGCTGTGCTTGCGCAGGATCCCATGTTGCTGCTGCTGTTGCTGCTGGGAGAGGAGTAGATCGGCTGAGCTGGGTGGGAGAAACCCATAGCCCCCGACTGAGGGACACACACAGAGACGCCAGTCACGCAGGCGAATTAAGATCGAGTCATTGGCCTCCTTGGCAAGGGCCGTCCAACCCTTGGGCTGGCTCACGGCCATAGACCTCAAGGATGCCTACCTGCATGTCTCCATTCTCGCTAATCACCACTGATTTCTCTGCTTCTGCATTATGGATCATCACTGGCAGTTCCGTGTCTTTCACTTTACCTTACTCTGGGTTTTTTTTTACCAAAGTCCTGATGGTCCTTGTGGTCATGCTAAGGCGGTGGGCCCACCACATCTATGCCTACCTGGACGACTTAATAATTTGGGAGATCACCAAGTAGCTCCTGGAGTCCTCGGTGTGGGTGGTGATCTTGGCTCTATAGGCCCATGGCTTTGTCTTCAATGGGGCCAAGTGTCATCTGTCCCCCTCGCAACGCCTATGTTATCCTCAACACTGTCCAGGCTTGGGCTTTCTTCATGTTGGGTTGGGTTGATTCTCTGTTGACCACTCGTGGTGGCTCGGCCCGGTCTTTTCTGATGCTCCTTGGCCACCTGTCTGCCACAATCAATGTCCTCCCTTGGACCTGCCTACGCATGCGAGTCCTGCGGTGGTGTCTTTTGGCTCCATGGGACCCAGGCTCAGGCACTATAGGCCTCTCTCCGGACAGTCAGGGACCTCCACTGGTGAGCCCTTCCAGCCAATGTCAATCAGGGGAAGCCTCTGGGCTTCTTCAACGAGCAGCTTGTGGTCGAGATGGACCTGATCTCCTGCTGACAATCCCTCCAGTATCAACGTCATCGACCTCCGCGCGATTCATCTGGCACTGTTCCATCTGTGCGCAATAGCCTCAGACAAGCGGGTCCTCGGCTGTGACGTGACAGCTGTTGCCATGGTGAACAGGCATGGGTCTTCCCATCACCATGCTCTCATGAGGGAGTCCTCCATAGCTGGGTCAAGGCCCACAGGGTTCATCTAATGGCCAGGCATCTGACTTAAACCGAGATCCTCACCGCCGAATGACTAAGCAGTGAGACCTTAGCTTCCGGCGCGTGGTCTCTACACCAGGTGGTTTTTGATCAGCTTATGCAGCGCTTTGGCTTGCCTGCCGCCAACTGATTTGCATCCGTGGTTGAACTACCGTCAGCCCGCGGCTTTCACCATAGATGCCCTGACATGTCCATGGGACCAGGGTCTTGCCTATCTGTTCCCGCCATTTCCCCTGATACCCCGGGTGCACTGGGATGGGGTCAGGGCGGTTCACGTCACTCCCAACTGGGCTAGGAGGTACTGCTTCTCTGACTTCTTGACACTGGTGGACAGCGACCCTTGGCCACTGCCTTCGCGCTTAAACCTTCTGTCTTAGCGGGGCGTGTGCTACCAAGACTTGTGGGTGTGCTGAAGTAGTAACTAATTGGCACGTTTTGTTTACGTGACAAACCTTACTAATTGGCTGTGTCTGGTGGTGTTGGGATAATGACACATTTATATTTACGCGATTTAACCCAAAAAACATAGATATTGGTCGCGAAAGCTTACGTGTTAAACTGAAGCAAACAGAAATCAAGCAAAAACAGCCGCAATGCAGAAGAAATCAACAAATGAAAAAGTTGGCTCATTCAAATTCACTTTTTTTTTACATTTATCGTAAAATTGTAATTAAGACACTCGCCTGCTGCTGCTGCAGATGTGGGGCACAACGGTGACCCGGGCAGAAAGGGAGAAGAGTGCAGCTGCGCAGCGCCCAGCGCGGAGCGGACGACCGCCGGCGGGGACAGCGAGAGCGCCGCGTGCGCCATCTGCCTGCTCGGCGCGGAGACGCGGGGACACGGGGGACACGAGGATACAGGGACGTGATGGCACAGAGACACAGGGACGGGAAGACAGGAAGACGGGGACACGGGGGACACGAGGATACAGGAACGTGATGGCACAGAGACACGGGGACGGGACGACAGGGAGACGGGGACATGGCGACATGAGGATACAGGGACGTGATGGCACAGAGACACAGGGACGGGACGACAGGGAGACGGGGACACGGGGGACACGAGGATACAGGGACGTGATGGCACAGAGACACAGGGACGGGAAGACAGGGAGACGGGGACATGGCGACATGAGGATACAGGGACGTGATGGCACAGAGACACAGGGACGGGAAGACAGGAAGACGGGGACACGGGGGACACGAGGATACAGGGACGTGATGGCACAGAGACACAGGGACGGGAAGACAGGAAGACGGGGACATGGGGACATGAGGATACAGGGACGTGATGGCACAGAGACACAGGGACGGGAAGACAGGAAGACGGGGACATGGGGACATGAGGATACAGGGACGTGATGGCACAGAGACACAGGGACGGGAAGACAGGAAGACGGGGACACGGGGGACACGAGGATACAGGGACGTGATGGCACAGAGACACGGGGACGGGAAGACAGGGAGACGGGGACACGGGGACATGAGGATACAGGGACGTGATGGCACAGAGACACAGGGACGGGAAGACAGGAAGACGGGGACATGGGGACACGAGGATACAGGGACGTGATGGCACAGAGACACGGGGACGGGACGACAGGGAGACGGGGACATGGGGACATGAGGATACAGGGACGTGATGGCACAGAGACACGGGGACGGGACGACAGGGAGACGGGGACATGAGGATACAGGGACGTGATGGCACAGAGACACGGGGACGGGAAGACAGGGAGACGGGGACACGGGGACATGAGGATACAGGGACGTGATGGCACAGAGACACAGGGACGGGAAGACAGGAAGACGGGGACATGGGGACACGAGGATACAGGGACGTGATGGCACAGAGACACGGGGACGGGACGACAGGGAGACGGGGACATGGGGACGCGCAGTGGCGGCTCCTGCAAAATCTCTCAGGGGGGGCAAATGTCTGGATGATTGATAAGGATAAGGTCCACCCATGCAATGAATAAATTAACAGCTTAATATTAATGAAAAATAAAGTGACTCTTACAATACATCTTGTTTGTTTATATACTCACTATTAAAACAAACCACTCAAGTTTATTTTATTAAAGATTCCACTAGGTGGCGACAAATTATATTGTTGGATGAAACGTGCTTACGTATGATGACGTAAGCACGTATGATGACGTAAGCACGTTAGTGCATGCCCTCCCGGAAGCCATAGAGAATGCATTGCAGCGCCCCCGTTCGAAAAAAAACATCTTTGAATGTAAGTCTATGGGGCCACTCGCGGCGATTCTCAGCCGGAGTGAAATCGCCC
This sequence comes from Lampetra fluviatilis, assembly GCF_964198595.1. Taxonomy (NCBI): domain Eukaryota; kingdom Metazoa; phylum Chordata; class Hyperoartia; order Petromyzontiformes; family Petromyzontidae; genus Lampetra; species Lampetra fluviatilis. The sequence goes on from NC_136287.1 coordinate 15,205,475, forward strand.
AAAAAGAGGCGGTACTCCACAGAACGTGACATGACGCTGATTGGACTATATCCAGAGGCACAGTGACGGCTAGCGTGACTCTGTGGTTGAATGACATTGGTGGTGCGTCGCCCAATCGCCCTAATGAAGAAACCGCCCCTGGGGACGCGGCTAAATGGGGAACGCGGAATATGGGGGACATGGGGGATGCGGGGACATGGGGACACAGCGACGCTGATGAAACGAGGATGCAGCGAGTCGGGGGCAACCAGCGAGCGGGGTACTACCACAACCTCTGCTAATTCTTGACTGAGAGTTCGTTATGGAGGCACAGCCCCTCTGACCTCTCCCATTGAAGTATCGATGGTTAAACCTCAATCCGGGTGCCATGAAGCACGAGTGGTCGGGTTGGTGAGGGAAATAATAAAACGAGCAACGTTTCGGGCAATGGTCCTTCTGAATAGCACATGCTATATATTTTTAAAGTATGTGCTATGAAGAAGGGCCATTTCCATTTTAAGATGGTGTTATTTTCTCTGCATCCTCACGCCGTGGCTACCTTTCCACAAACAGCCCATGCGGATGCTGATGCAGCTGCTGATGAAGTTGGTGCCTCAGCTGGAGTTGCTGCTGCTGAATTAGACTGGGCTGTGGCAGGAACTGCTGCTGCTCTTGCTGCTGTAGAGGCAGGGGCCCCAGTCTCCTCCGGGCCCCCACTGGCCCCGTCGCTAGGACCTCCTGCACGTCGTGGCCGTGGGGGTCGTGGGCCCACGCAAGAGAGGACGGCGCCGACGAAGAACACGACCGCTCCAAATCTGGAAATGCTAAACAGCGGCGAAGCCCGGAGTCAGCGTCAAGTCACCAATGTCGCTGCTACCGCTCGCGGCACGTGCATATGGTGGCACGTGCATATGGTGGCGCGTGTAAGAATCATTTGTGTACCGTTTATTCTTTTACATTGTCATTTATACGTTACATAAACATCTCAGCAAATTAAACCGCCTTCCATTGCATCTCATACTTAACATTCAAAGGGTACACCCAGTGGAAGCCTTCCAGTGGCCATGAGGGGTGGGCATTCGTCTGCCAGCAGTGCATTCATGACTGCTGCTGTGTGTAATCGCAATTGAGTAATTGGGGGTGCAATTAAAAAAATGTGGACCAGGACACCGGCATACAATGGCCGAGCCCTCTTTGGATGACGTCACGGGATCTTTAATGCCCACAGGTGAAGCAAACGGCGCGCAGTATTTCCACAGTCTTAGCTGGGCTGCCTTATTCGAAGGTGCGACCGCTGAGCCACGTCACCCCCCCCCTTCCCCCCAGTAGTAGATGCGCCGCGTGAGGAGGGGGCGAACGCACCTTGCTCGTGCAGGCGAGGTAGCCCGTGGTGGTCGCGTCCATGGTAGGAGGCGGTGCGGCCCAGGGCCGAGGCGCAGCGAGAGAAGCGCTGCCCCGGGGGGAGTTCGTGGCCGTCTCTCGGCGGGCCCTCAGCCAGGCCCTCTGAGCGCCGCACACACGACGAGCATGCGGCAACATCCATTGCGTGTGTCACTAAACATGGAGCAGAGCAATTGTCTGCTGCTCAAATGAGCATTGAGGCGTCCGTGCTCATCTCAGTGTATAGCCTTGCAGAGTCAGTGGTGCAAATGTCACATTCCTACGGCGGGGGAGAGTTTATCCAGAGAACAACCACTGACTTTCCCACAAGCGCTACTCATTTTGTGGCCTCCGGGGCGTTGATGATGATGATGATGGGCCGAGTCAACCCCCAACCAGGATCTGAACTGGCAGCCTTCCGACTGCGATTGCCTCGTATTGGAGTGAGTGGCAGTGGGGGCCGTTCACCTGTGGGGGAGCCGATGCCTCGGGCCCTCTTCGACGTGGATTCAATCGCCTCCCTTCCTCGGCGCCGGCCCAGTGCAGCACCTGGCCCGAAGGCACGGACGGCAAGAGTCGCGTTGTGGGGCTTTCACTCGGGGCTGGCGTGAGCCGCGTCGCTGCGTGTGCCACCCCACCATCTGGCGGGACTCGCCGCGATCACCTCTTGTGATCGATACATTTTTGGAATTTAGGGTCGTTATTATTATCAGTATTTTTTAAAATCTCTCTCATTTTCTGCATCGTTTATTTCACGTTTATTCTTTTTCTTCTACACATCTCTACGTGCTCCGTAACCCTATATCAAACATTCGTTTAATAATTTATATGAATCAGAAGCAATTTACTTTCACATTCACAACTTGATACATGTATTATGAGCGCAGAAATCGAGAGAGATCCTTGTGGATCTCTCCCACAGTGATGCAACCATCCGTGTTAGAGTACGAGCCACGTACTCTAACACGGAAGATCTCGGAGGAAGTTGGATATCACCGACTTACCATCGGATGTTGGCAGTCCTGCACCAAGAGATAAAATCCACACAAAATGGACACCAATTTGATTTAAAAAGGGCCCGAGCATCATCGATTCAACGCGACTGAGTTTTTAGGGCACTGGCATCGAAACTATCCAAAGGAGACATTTGGGACGTGTGGGGTTAGGGCAACTGAAATAACGGATGAGAAAGGTGAAAAATCTGACAGTCTGGATATCACGGCTAATCCCTGAGCATGATCCCAGCCTTAACCTGCAAACGCGCCGCTTCGTGCGTGGAGCACTGGGGGGGGGGGGGGGCACACGAGGAGCGTCGAGCAGCACCACCACGGGCGCCGCTCGCGGGATCGGCGCGCGCCGCCCAGCTCTGTTCGCAGTGTCAGTCCTCGTGGCCATCAGTCTGCAGATTTATCATCGCTGCCACCAAGGGTGGCAAATGCTCGCAATTGCCATCTCGACGCATTTTACTTCTAGATCGCAGGCATGCATGGGCCACGATGCTGCCATACAATGGCCTGTTCTTTGCTTAATAACATCATGAGACCTTCACCGACCGCTGTGAAGCAGACGGCGCATGTTGAATCGGTTAATGTGCCCACCGTATTGACCGGAGCGGCGGCCGGACTCGAACTGCAAGCCTTCGCAACAGCACTGGGCTGTGTCACCACCCCAATTGTAACCAGGTGATCGTCACGTGGGACGTGAATCGTGCTGTTTGTTGCTGACAGCTTGGCGGTTTGGGCATTTGAGCCTCTGCTCAGCCACCATGATTTAAAAAAAGACCGAATACATTGATTTAATAAAGTGCAGCATTGCCTGTGAAAAAGCTCAGCCTTATCCAGACCACCAGTTCAAGAGAACTGAATGCGTGGCCAATTTGTCGTCGTAGTCCATCAACTCAAGGGGTTGAGAACCAGCGGCGATGGCCATCTCTCCGTGTATATTCAGCCGCTTGCACTCGTGTTTCTGTTGTGATGGGGCTGTTTCGTCATTTACAGACGGGAATTACCGAATGCATGCGACAGATTGAAAATGCCAGTTACAATCTTCGTCTGCGTAGGTGAGCTTGTATTTGTCAATTAATTAACGACATGGCCACTGCATAGAGACCACGAGCAAAACTAGACCTGAAAAGACGCCTAGGAGGGACACGGGCATTCAGCATAAGCAGAATACCAGATGAGTGAGATGCAACAAATCGGATGCCCTGGATATCACGGCTAAGCCTTCGGCATAATCCCGTCCTTAAACTGCAAACATGCAGATTAATGCAGACGGAGAACAAGCCACGCACACGCATACACACATGCAGTCGGGCACCCATATGCACAGACAATAATGGAAAAACATTAAAAACATCAACAACACTGGTGCAGCCAAGCCTCACCAGGAAGCCCGTTCTGGCCCACAACGTGAGCCTGGTCTGACATCTGCTCATGCGTTGGGGGCTGCTGATGATTCTTGTCCGTTTGGCTGTTCCGAAATTAACGTTTCTGCTGAAATCAAACACAGCGGATGCAAACAGTGCTTTTGATTCTCAGAGTCATGTGCATTGAGAACAGTGGCTCAGTACAACTGCTAATGTACAAAGGACAGATTCAGCCAAAGCCGGAATCCTGCTGCTGTCCCACATCTGGGGTGGAGTACCCAATTCCGACTTCACTGCACCTGATAGAATTCAGAGTGAAGCAGTTGGGGTGATTTCTGGTCCACGAACTCACGATTTCACTCTGATCGCTCACAATACTTGTGGTGAACGTGAAATAAAAAAGCATGCTCCGGCAGGAAGTATATTCATCGTCCTTGCATGTTTTTTGTTTGCATGTTCACCACCAGTATATGTGGTCAATGCAGACACGAATCCTTGCAAGGGTTTCTGTTTGGTGTTTTAACATCTTAACACAACTGTTTTATTTTGCCAGAAAGGGTAAACCCGATTCGTATTGAATGTGACTGTCCCAACAACCGCGCAGCGACTGCCCATCGCCGCCTGGACACCCGCAGGGCGGCCCGGGGCCCCTCCCTGCAGGGGCGCCCCCGGGAGAGATGAGCCGGGAGAGATGAGCCGGGAGAGATGAGCCGGCGGGCCCCACCGCCTGTGAGGAGGCGGCGTGGGGCAAAGGTGCGGCCAGGCTCGACACGCCAAGCCAGGCGCATCGAGTGTTTTCTGTTATGATTGGAGTAGGAATTAGAGGATTAGACGTGGGATTAAAGCAGCAAAATATATGTCCTACTACCCTTAGCCACTTTGAGGTTCAGTTTGGATTTCACGCCGTGGTGTTACGGGATTCAACCGTTGTCATTGGCTTTGCTTCATGGAGCCCATCTCCCACTCACGTGATGATTATATAATTTTTGCAGTCGATAATTGGCACAAAAGTAGAGGCAGCAAGTTGGGGGTGAGTGGTTTTGCCCAATTTAACTTGATTCTGCGTTGGGCGTCTCTTGATGAATCGCCCATTCAGACTGCACGTGACTTCTGCTCGTATTTAGCCTGAACCCAACTTGGAAGCCTTTGTCTTCCTTCTCTACTCGCTGCCGGTAACATTTCCTGATGCTCATTGCCATTGGGAGTCACAGTGACGGTGTCATCCGCAAATCTGAGATGAATCACGTGCTCTCAATATTCATGCCTTTGTTTCTCCAATCCAATATTTTGGAAAACATTCTCATTTTATTGTGAACAACTGTGGCGCAGGTGTGTCACACTGTCAGCATATTGGTTCTTCATGTAATCTCAGTGTGGCTGCTCTGTGCTTTTATTTATTATTTATATGCTATATTTAGTCCTGGGTTTGTGCAAACCTGGATGACTGAATCAATGCTCTTTCATCGAGCACAATGGTAAATGACAATCATTCGTTTATTCAAGAAAATATGTCAAGAGATTGACAAACGTCTCAATGACATCAAAACGCACGACGCCAATGCCATGGGACACTTCAGTGCAAATATCAGCAAGAGGAACCGAGACGAGATAATGGGTTGTGCGTTTGGGATCAGGTAGAGGGTTGAGAATGCATACGAGACATGAAGATGCGAACACCGACAAGTCCAGAACGCGTACGTGAGAAAGCCCAAATGGTGGGATTAGCAACGACGTTAAGTTTATTCTCACAAACAACAACCGCCATTCGCCACTAAGTGGCGGTGACGTCACAATGGCGCTTGTGCCAGGCGATGTGCACTTTAAGGCCACGTAAAGTATCGAACGCCCGCTGGCAGGAGGTCACGACACAGAACCAGGTGCTATGGGTTGACTGAGATGAGCGGCAGATGCACCGCCTGGTCCCCTGCTGTGCCAGGCGTGTCTGCCCCCAACTGACTCAATGCAGGCAGTGATTATATAGATGGTTGCAACAAGTTGCACTTCCACAAATCCAGAGAGGGAGGCAACACTGATTGGAGGCGCAACCAAGATTGTGCACATAAAAACATTGATGTCAATCGGTAGTTCACTCTCACCAACAGAATCAAATTGATGAAACTGGTGTCACCACTTAAATCATTAATTAAATACCAAAGTAGCGATTGACAGAGAATGAAGTTAGAAAGCAAGCGGAGAACAAATGGTATGAAACCGTAAAGAAAGCATAAAGCGGAGAATTGTAGAGTCGGCTATGCAAAACTAGAGATGGAATGCACAGCACGAAGTAAAGCGATGGGGAAACGAATGAGAAAACAACTCAGAGAACACAACACAAAGCATCTTTGGCAAGGGTCACATTTTGAGCAATGGGGGGGGGGGGGGGGGAATCTGAAAAAGGTCGATGATTGGTAAGTCACAAATGTTCGCACACAGAAAATGATGACACCGTAACCCGCGATAAATATACATTAGTGGAAGTACTTCGGCAATCCGAGCAACACTGAGGACGAGGAGGATGTTCAACTTGGAGAAGTCAACTCCGCCCTTTGCAGGATGACAAAGGTGAAATCCTCTGAACCAGGTGGTATTTCTGTCGACGTGCTCACAATCAGCGGCCATGTTCACAATCATGGAGAGCGAGCGGCTCAATCATTGCGTTGCTCAGGGCTGAAACGAGATATGAGAGCACCGCCTCAATGCTCATTTGAGCAGGATATCACTCTTATTCGCCAGCGCAGGCGGCACCAATGTCTGCTCTGGTGCAAGGACTGTCACCCAGAGTGTTGACACCCACAAGCACTCGATGGCCGTGAGTGTGGCGCACAATGCCGTGATCGTGATGATGACGCAGGTTCCCAACTCACCACACAGCTCCACGCAGACAAGCGCCTCTCAACAGATGGGCCGGTGCCGAGTAGCGGATCCGGTCGCGACAGCGTTGTTACAAAAACCGCGTTCAGTTAAAATGCCTGATGAGGGCTGACAACGCCGAGCCTTAAGTGATGACCAGAGGAGCGAGGAGGGAGGAGGGAGCCTGGAGGGCGACTCTGAGCAGACTCCGAGGGTGACGATTAGCGGAGCATTAGCTACAGGTTCGGCGTGTGAGATTAGCAGCTGGGTATTTAGGGGGCAAGGGATGCTGTACTGTATTTAAGATGGATCATCTGGCGGTGGATAAGCACAAACACGAAGAGCCGAGGCGTGCGCAGAGCCCTGGTGCTGTCCGTGCGTCCCACGCTGCACAAACCGCACATCAGGCAGGGCCTGGAGCGGCTGCAAGGTGCAGCAGGCCGTGGTCATTGTGCAGCTTTTGTGTCTGTTACCCACGAGTATTTCGTGAATTTACTTGTCAGCATATAATTTGCATACAGTTTATGAAACAAATACTGAAACGTGCGATTCAGTGCGTGCAGCACGGGGAATAGATATTGATCTGCGTGTGGTTATAAGAACGCCTGAAATCCGATGCATGTATCACGTTTTGGAATTTGTATTAAACGGCGGATCACGACATCACTGCCACGTTCGTCTTCACACTGCACCTCGACCTCTCAATGCGGGGGCCAAAGCTGAGCAGGCCACTCCAAGAAGCTCGCTGGGCCACATATATCACCACCCATGGGTCTGAATGAATCTGTTAAAATATTAAAATCAGATGTCACATTCTTGTACTCTGAAACACATTCGCCTGATTGTACTGTTTACACGAGTAATTGTATGTATGTTGATTTAACTTATTTCGCACCGTACGTAGCCAACCGTGCTAATCAGAGGTGCGGGGGGTGGACAACACACTAAACACAAAAATAAATTCTAAACAAATTAGTTTTCAATCTAGGAAGAGCATTCCAAACGTCCGCGGGAAGCGCATCCGAATGCGCGCGATGTAGTAACCGTCTTTGTATTGTGTAGCTTAGACAGGATCATGCTCATCCTGTGAAGAATATAATCTCACTGCACCTGTGATTAGCACAGTTGGTTACGAACGGTAAGAAAGAAGCTCAACATATATACCCTGGGTATTGAAGGTAGCTGGAGCAGCCATGTGGAGCTGATGCGGAGCCAGTCTTGAGCTGGGTTGAGCTACCAGACTCACTGCAGAGCCGCAGTCAGCAAAACGGAAACATTTTCCCCTTAAAAGTCTCACACGCAAATGTAGCAATACAAAGCACACACATAATCTGTAACATATTTTATTTATGGACGAGGCCCAGAGTCCTGCTCTAGCCCGGGTTCGAGGCAGCAGCACGCCCGTGGGAGTGAAACCGTGCAGTTCAGCAGATTCCTCTGCAGGTTTATCTGGAGCGCCGAAGGGTACAGCTCTAGAATTTCACACATCCCACTCGTCGCTCCGCTGTGCTAGAATGCCATTCTTTATCTATGCATCTGTTTAAAACCATTGCAAAGCAGTATCACAATATCACCCTAAACTCTCTGCGCAAAGAATAGGCCTCTGACCATTTGTCTTGTTCCCACAGGTGGTCACTTGGAGAGCAACAATACGGAATTATGGAGCCGAGAATTTTCATATTTCATCCGGCTCTATGTTGTTTACATAAAGTTAGTTTTTTCAGGTTTAATGACACGATGCTTGAATTTTCAGGGGTTTTTAGCTACTTTAATGTTTCATTCCCATCCCAAAAGCTGCCCAGAGCTGAGCGTTAAGCTAATGACGGCTTTGTGAGTTGGCAAGGCGGTTGGTAAGCGATCAGAGCTCGTGATGATGCACCGGAACCTTCAGCTTTACCTCCACGGGGTAGTGATCACTCACCTCCAGGGCCTGAGCACACAGCACCACCACAAAGTACACAACATGACAGTCTAGAGTTCGGTATCACAGTGGCGAGTTCCACATAACACAACAACAACAACAGCCGCATTCTCCACTAAGCGTGCCGAAGGTGTGGTATAATTTAAGGCCATCACGTGAAGTATCAACGATCGCTGGGAGGTCACGGGACAGACCCAGATGTGATGGGTTCAGTGCCTCAGGTGACTGGCAGGTGAACCACCTGCCCTCTCCCCACTGTGCCACTTTGCTGGGTTTTAGCTGCTCTGATCATTGTTGTGTCATTCCTCTGCCTCTCATTATTGCTGAACAGTGGCAGCCTCCATCTGCCCATGAGCAAATTTCAAGAACCTCCTGCACAGAGTTGCGGCCACTACGTCTGCAAATTTGCGCGCGTTACAAATTGAACTATTATTATTATTAGAGGCTGATCTTTACACCTCTGGTACCAAATTTCGGTAAGTTCATTCAGCCCCATGTCCCTCTATACCACATCAGCCTATCTCTTTTTTAGCCCATACCACACCTGTTTAGCCGTCTGATCATCCTAACCTTTCGAGCTGCTGCGACACATGGGCTACATGGCCCAGCCAACACAGACTCACCTTTTGGAGAAATCCACTGATGGGACTTTCATCCTAATTTGCATTGTGCCATCAGCGTCGTATCACGCATTACAAACATCTCCACTCCGAACTCTCATAAGTAGCAGAGAATGGCTCAATACGTGGCACCGTATAATGACTTTTGAGCTACTTTAATCGACCACTGTACCCACACCAGGGGCCCACCTTTTATATACTGTAGTTAATATCTTCTGCAAAAGAGTTCGTCGCATATAAAATCTAAATTTGATTCTTAATATTAGTTTAGAAAAAAAAAACGTGTGCAGTCAATGGTGACCATGGTGAGACCCCCAACTCGCTACTCTTGAGAACCCAGTCCAATTTTGGACGGCTGCCCGAATGGAACCCGGCGTCTCGGAGCTGTCGACTTGGCAATGACGCAGCGTTAAATCCCTTCATCCACCCAGCCGTCGCTCAGCAGGGGGTCTCCGGAGACGGTATAGAGCCGTGGTACACCACGACATTGCTGGCGAGGGGAAGCCCCTTTGTGCTTTGCCCTTGCTCGCAAGGGCAAGCGACCCGCATTGGATGCCAACCTTCTCATTGCTGAGCCCATACGTCTTCTGGAAGTTGAACGCCCTCGCAGATCCAGCAACCAGCGCACTGCGTAACTCCGTCCCGTGCACCACGATTCTGTCATTGAATACGCAAAACGAAAACAGCGCTACCCACCGAATTACCGATAGCACACAAGTGTTGATTCCTCCGCACAGCGTGAGTCTGAAGGCAGACAAATAGCGGGGGACACGGAGGTGAAGCCTCTGGACAGTGTCAGTTTGGTGTCTGCAGATGTAAGGCTCCATTTGTTATTCTGCCTCTTTGATCTGAATTTCTTATTTACAGTGGTCGTCAATTTGCTGTAAATGCTTTCAATTAACAACCGTGCCCTGAGTGTAACCCTGACGAGATCTCCACAATCAGCATCACCATGCACTGTTCCCTCACACAGGGATGCCTTCATAAGGCTTACATCTACATCTCTTTAGTCTCTCTCCCTTGTACCTCTGCCGTCTGTTCTGTATCCAACTCGCTCTTCTCTTGCTCCTGTCTCTCTTCTGTCTCCCTGTCTCATACGCTAAGCTGGGCAACTGAACAATGTTGAAAATGTTATGAACATTAAAATTATTCAAATGCCTAAGGCTCAAAATCTGAAACCTGCATTTGCAACTGCAACTAACCGATGCAATCCGTCCACTACTGTGGGTGGGGGTGGGAGGGGTGGGGCTGAATGGAGAGGGGCTGGTCACCCCGTGGTGCCCTTATAAAACTCAACGTTTAACCTACTCATGCCGGCTTGTGCCCGCCCTCACAGTCGAGCATATTTGCGGAATACACCACGCCGCCGTTGACCCTGGCCATTGACCGAGCAACCCAACGTCCCTAACAGCTCCCTCCGCAGGAATGTGTTTATGGGTGCACCCATACAGAACATAGCAGGCGTCAATCTGCCACGCGCTGTCTCTGTGACAGATGGAAATCGTGTTGGTCCATCCGTGGAAGGGCTCTAAAACATCGCCGCTTGACGACTTGGGCCTGTGCTCAGCCCCTGTGTTTCACAAAAACACAGCCTCCTCCTCCTCCCCCCGCTCTGTCTGCGGGAGGAGGCCCACGGTCCGTGCCGCCGTGGGCCGAGGCGCCGCGCGTACCGGTCGTAGGCGCAATCCGTGTTCTTGTTCACCGTGGTGTCCACATCGTCCCCGATCGCCCAGTGAAACGACGGGCCCCGAATGCGCACGTGGGACCAGTTGGTGGCCGAGACGTAGCCGCAGGCGGCGTTGAAGTCTCCCAGCAGCATCACGTTCTGCGGGCCGGTCATCGCGCCAAGGCAGCGGCACCGTCACAAGGGCAATAACAATGCCCTGTGTAGCCATCTGCCAATCCACTACTGGATGAGGACCTCCCCATGCCGTGCGAATCGCGGGGATTATTTGACCATACTTCGTCACGCTGGTCAGTGCTGGTTGGTAAAGGCTGGGAGCATAGACGTGGGAGCAAAGAAGTATAGTACAACCCACCGTGTGGCCTAAGCCCACCCAACACGCGTGGTGGCTTCCCATCCAACCACTGTCGGTGAATACCGCTCCTCATATTGTCTCTGTGTAATGGTGTCGTCTGTGTAATGGTTGAGTAGGAGAGTGAGCATGACCGCATGTTGAGTATCCTCTGGGTAGGTGAGTTGAGAGTGGGCCGACAGGGCGTGCGTGTCCTGTGTAAGGGTTGTGTGTTGGTGTGCCCGACCGTCGATCCGTGTGTGTTAGACGTGACCTGGTTTCCCCAGAGCTGCACCACTTCCTCAAACACGGTGTGCAGCTTCTGCAGTTCCGACACGGCGCTCTTTGGCGAGGTGTGCTGGCCCACCAGGATCAGATCCTGCACCGCTGACACAACAAGAAGGGCGGCGGGCACGGCCCAGCCGGAATGTGTTCACCGCTTGGCTGCAGGGGCTTGCGGTACATATCCGGAAGGTTGCCCTGGTTAACGGTGTGGTGTATTCACCATACATACGTGCCATCTGCTTCACAGTGAAAGATACAGGCCCCGTGACTCCATTTGAATACAATTAGGATACCACAGCTCCGATTAGCACGGTTGGCAACATATGATGTGAATTAAGTTCAAAATGCATACAATTCACCGTACATATATATCGGTGTGTTGGTGTCACTGTACACATTTGACAAATTACTTAATTGGGAAACACCTAGCAATCATCGCCCCCTACTGCCAATTACAGGACTTATGTGAAAAAAGAGTCCACTCAGTGAGGCTTTCCTGTGTGAAGACGCGTAATTATAGTATTTACATGCGGCCATACACACGTGGGAGCTTCTCAATTGCAGGCCAGGTGCAGGTCAGGTGCAGGTCAGGTCACGCTGCGCTGCGACACTGCATTACAGAGGCGTGCGCTGAAGGTGACCCCGTGTGCCCTGATAACCCCGCGGGGTCATTACCTGTGCTGGGTGAGTGGAAACGCACCGAGAAGGGCTCGCGGAGAAACACGCAGGGCCCCTGCGCGTCGTTCTCCTTGTACTGGTGGGAGTCGCGCAGCTTTACCAGGTTGCTCCTGGACAACGAGAGAGCACACGCGGGCTGCGTGTGGTTCTCGTCCTCTATCCACGGCTCCCCACGCCGTCTCCATGCATCACAATCCGACTCGCTCTCACTACGCGTCAACGCCACGAAGCTTGATAACTTATTGACCAGCGTGTACACGTGTACCATTGCACGCTGATACAGACAAAGAAGACATCCGTGAATAACACTCGGGCCTTAAAAAAACACAAAGAGATAGGCGACGATTTTGTCAGTGGCCCTTCTTCCGCAGAGCACGCACTGATTACGATGGCTTCTTGTACATGTGGAGTTGTTTTGTTGAGTGTACGTCATGTGTTTTTGACAGCCAAGCTGGGGGCACATTACACAACAACGGCTAAGTGTCGTAGTGGCGGGGCGAGTGCGGTTCCATTGATGCCAAACGAGCGAGTGGCTGAGTCAGCGCCGCGTGGCGCTGGCTCCGCCACCTCCAACGCGTTCACAAGAGGCAGCTGTGGCTTGACCCTGCAGAAGATGCCAATGGCACCTCAACATTGTGGGGTAGCGCCGCATGACTCGAGAGAAGCCGCGCTTCGGGCATGGCACACCCTGCCACGGAATACACTTCGGGTCCGTTAGTTATCTCATAAAGGGGAACACATCAATGATAGTTTTGCAAATGGAAACTAACCCGATTTAGGTGAGTTCATAGCTGGATTACGCTGACATATCCTTGTGTGAGCTTTACATAAAGAAAGAACAGATGTCGTATATATCTGCTTTTAAATCCGCCACACGCTCGGTCTCGCCGCCACTCACCGGTACACGAACGCGTACTGCTCCCTGTACGAGCCCCGTCCCAGGCGCTTGCTCGCCACGTAGGAGTAGCGATGCCCCCCGGGCTGGCTGCAATCAGATCCGCACATTGAGGGCACCCGCAGTGGACACAGTGCCAATCCACCCACCTCACGAGCACCGCGCGGGGGCCGCGCCGCTCGCCGCTGTACGAACCTCGGCGGTGCCGAGACCAGCAAGGATGTACAGGATGTATATGTGGGGCCAGTGGCGCGTGAGGAAGATACCACGACGAGCTCATGGGTCTAACTGTGAATGTGACAATCAACATAACTCAAACTGTGAAGTATTCACACGACGTATGCCCTCCCGACACCGCGCAGTAACTCTACTCACACCATGTCAGCCTTGTCTCCTCATTCCCCCCCCTCCCCCAAGTGAGGTCTTACACTCACCCCCCAACAGCAATCGTCCTGAGCAGGTTTCGAACTTGTAAAATTTTAACCATGACGCAGGCACACAATTGCCTACTCGTTTGGAATGCCGTCGGGCGATCTTTAACCGCCATTGTGAAGCAGACTGTGTATGTTCTGGTTTGTACAACCGAGGTATGAACTGGGGCGGCCTGCCAGATTCGAACCGCGAACCTCTTCAACAAGCGGCTACCGCTGGGCCTTGTCACGGCCCCAGAGTGCGTTGTGTAACAAACACTCGAGAGAGAGAGAGAACAGAGAGACATCACTTGTTGAGTTGCTCCACAAGGCGAGGGAGTGTACAGTTCTTGCAGTCCCGGATCTCCATCACGAGTGTGACGTCACACCGAGATATGATCTATCACAGACATGGAGAAAGGGGAATGGGCTCCACGTTTGCTCACCCATTCCTCAACAACATCTTCACCCATTCCTCAACAACATCTTCACCCATTCCTCAAAAACATCTTCACCCATTACTCAACAACATCTTCACCCATTCCTCAAAAACATCTTCACCCATTCCTCAACAACATCTTCACCCATTCCTCAACAACATCTTCACCCATTCCTCAACAACATCTTCACCCATTCCTCAACAACATCTTCACCCATTCCTCAACAACATCTTCACCCATTCCTCAACAACATCTTCACCCATTCCTCAAAAACATCTTCACCCATTCCTCAACAACATCTTCACCCATTCCTCAACAACATCTTCACCCATTCCTCAACAACATCTTCACCCATTCCTCAACAACATCTTCACCCATTCCTCAACAACATCTTCACCCATTCCTCAACAACATCTTCACCCATTCCTCAACAACATCTTCACCCATTCCTCAACAACATCTTCACCCATTCCTCAAAAACATCTTCACCCATTCCTCAACAACATCTTCACCCGTTCCTCAACAACATCTTCACCCATTCCTCAACAACATCTTCACCCATTCCTCAACAACATCTTCACCCATTCCTCAACAACATCTTCACCCATTCCTCAAAAACATCTTCACCCATTCCTCAACAACATCTTCACCCGTTCCTCAACAACATCTTCACCCATTCCTCAACAACATCTTCACCCATTCCTCAACAACATCTTCACCCATTCCTCAAAAACATCTTCACCCATTCCTCAACAACATCTTCACCCATTCCTCAACAACATCTTCACCCATTCCTCAACAACATCTTCACCCATTCCTCAACAACATCTTCACCCATTCCTCAACAACATCTTCACCCATTCCTCAACAACATCTTCACCCATTCCTCAACAACATCTTCACCCATTCCTCAACAACATCTTCACCCATTCCTCAACAACATCTTCAGGGCTCCACGAGCACTGGGGCAGCGACCATCTCTCTTGGTGGCCCTGAGCAAGGTGTGAAATTTCGCGTTTCCATCTCATATCGCGTCTTTTGACTGCGGCGCCCAATCGCCACAACACAGAGTGGAGGCGCTGGAGCAAGAGAATGAGTCCTTGCAGTCATGAGGCCTATTTATGATCATGTAAAGTAGATGTGTCATGCCCAAATATAGGTTATCCAGAGCGTTCCCTTGCACATATAAGGAGTTGTAAAAATAAATAATTGCGATTCCAGTTCCATGCTAGATCCTATACTCAAACCCTCGCTCAAACACATCATCGCGAACCCATGCTCGAGCCCATAATAGCTCGATTGCATGAAGAATCCCTCCACATTGCACAGACTTATGTTGTCACGCCTCAGCGCACACCAGGGCTGGGGGCACTGCACGTTGCAAGCGATTCCTTCCTCTGCTCCCAGTGCATCATGCCACCGAGTTTTACTCAAATGTTACGCGACAAGTTAGTTTAGCAAATGCACACATTTTATCCTCATCTACCGTGTTACAATGCCTTTTTTAATGAAATATGAAATTTTTGCTGCTCAAACGAGCATTGAGGGATTGGAGCTCATCTCCTATTTAAAGCCCTGGACCCAGTAGTAGAAATTCCACAAAGCAGTATACATTTTATCGACCACAGAGAAACAATAAGCCTAAGAGTTGAGTATTTTAACCATTATGCCACTCTTGGGTCTGACCTTTACGATGATCTCCATCACGTGGGGCTTGGATGCCTTGGCTTGGCCGAACGTCTGAATGTTGAAGGAGCAGATCTTGAGGTCCGATGATGCCCCACCACACACGAGGGACAGCAGCAGCGGTAGCCACAGAGCACCGGCACGGCCCCGCGGGGTCTTCCTCTCGCACATCTCGGTGACACACGCGGGCCCTGCGCTCCCGAGTCCCACCTCCACACGAGTCCCACAGCAGCAGCAGCCGCCACACAGACTGCCTCCGTGCTGAGCTATTGGGAAACACTTCCCGTTCCATGCGCGTGCAGTGTCTGTGCGGCCACTCGGCCACTTATCTTCAGGAAGTGTGTGGCTTCCTCGTGTGAGTGGGGCAGCACTCGTGCAGATGGCACGAGTGGGTTCTGCGACACTGGCAGTATGGACTATGCCATTTGAGACTGTCCAGAGTAATTATTACATACATTTACATACAAATTCACTTTGTAACAAACATTCAGGTCCATTTATATCCCTGAACTGTTATATCATATATATATTTAGTTTCACACATTATTTTCATGCTATATTAAAAAACCGCTTGTTTTGTCCCTGCATCGTAGACAATGATCATAATGCACGACAACCCCATTTAAAAGACATTTGTTGCCAGTTTCAAGGACAATGGACACTGGAGACGTTGGAGAGGCCACGCTCCTCGCTGGGAGTACAGGCACAGCATCGTGGTGTCTCGTGAGCCAGTGAAGTGAGAAACTGGAGGTCACCAGATCATGTAAACACCCTTTAGCATCAACGCCACTCTTATTTAGAGATGCATACGTTAATTCACGTGCAAGGCTCTTTTATAAATACTGACAATTTCCACGGTGGTGGCAACCCGCGGCACCCACAGGGCGATGTCATGGCTCTAGATTAGCACGGTTGGCGACTACAGTGCGAAAGAAGTTCAAAATGCATACACGCATTGCTTCCAGAAACAGCGCACTGGCCCTTGAAACATTTCCTCGGAAGCCTGTACCAGCTGCCAAGGAGTGAAGAAGCAGTGTCCATGTCTCCATTCCAATATATCCGGCCAAACGTCCACCCAGTTTTCTAAAGATGGCCTTCCCCATAAGTCTTAAACCGGCTCTTTACTCAACTTGCCTTCCTTTCCCACCGCTTCATCTTGGTTTGTTTCTCACTCTCGACTCACTTGCCCTGCCCTGCCAATCTCTGTACGACCCAGCGAAGAGGCCGTAGGGAAGAAATTGATTTGCCTTCCTTTCCATATACTTTGCACTTTGATGTGTTTTGTATTGTTTGTTGTAACTTTCTGACCCGTCCCGACTGGACATCTGTGAGAAAGAGCTCCATAGCTCATCGGATTTCTCCAGGATAAATAAAACCCTCTGTTGCCAACAAGTCTTGCCTCTAAGTTGACACGCAGATGCCCTCACCCACCCTTCTTACCTTGACTTGCGTTGTTGTTGTTGGACTCTCGGTGTGTCTCGTATGAGTCCCAGTGCTCAGTGTGGGATCTCAGTCTCACTCTGGACTACTGGGTGCACCCTGCTCATGCTTACGCGCTCGCTGCAATTTTCCTCATTAACACAGCCCCTGGGCGTAGTCAAACATTATCCTCATGGTAATTAACACCCAATTACAGTACTTGCATATGACAAGAGGAACTGAGAATGTCATCAAACAGCATAAAAACAAAACGTTTGTCTTGTTTTATTGTGAACCACGTAGCAACGGGCGGACGGTAAGTCACAATGTATATTGCAATAGTGAGACCACTTGTTTAATCGTGCAAGAGGCTGTGGGAACTTTACGAGTAACACATGGATTCAGATTTGTAAGAAAAACGAATGATTCCGGGCAGCGAGGTGTCCGCCCGGCGGTGACGGAGACAGTGACAGCACAGGGCAAGCCTCACGTGGTGGCTGCAGGTATGGGAGGTCTCGCTGGGAAACCCTGGAATCAGGCGCTGTACACGATGGCTTAAAGCACAAGTGTTCACTCAGTAAAAATTCATTTATTTCACAACCGTTAGTTAATTGGGTTAGTGGAGCGTGTGTCGTGACGGGTAATATGTGGATGAGTGATGTGTTGAGTATGAAGGCTGATTTTATGCAAACACGACTTCAATGCCAGTGTCATGCACGAGACGCAATACGAATGTCACCAACATGACTGTGTCTGCCCCCTCCATACCTCCACGACTGTCACTCCCTACCCCTATCGGTGTTCCTTGTGTCGATACTCACTCCCTACAGCTCCTCCGGCGCCAATCTAGCTACCTCCAAATCAATATTATCTGATCACCACCCCAGTCTCCAGTAAATATTCATCTTCTTAACATCTGCCCAATGTCCAATTATTTTTCCATGCTCGATGCTCAGCTTCGATGGGGAATTGGAATCCTGTGTCTCTGAAGCCCTGGCACACCGCGTCTGACCTGAGCACACGACGGTACTTTCCTACGACGAGCCCTCCGCTGGGTTCGTCACGAAGACGCTCACTGCTCTGTCAATGGTTGCAGGCATCCCATCATTTCCTAAACCGATTTAAAAATTGCTTCTCTAAAAAAGATGCTCTTGTACACTCCCACCCTTAATTCACGCCTCTAATCCTTAAACTCCCAGCCTCCTAAAGTCAATCCCTTTTGGAATAACATCCTCCTTCCTGAGTGGTTTTTACGTCACCGTCCTGCCAAGCTTCCCCTCCACCACCCCTCACACTTTACACATCCCGTCATCCACACAGCCTTCTGGAAGTCCATACTTTAATTATTCATGGCCCCTGCCTCTCCATTACAAACTTGACCTTGTTTCAAACATCTGCAATGCACTCCTTAAAAACGTCATCCTCGGTTTACACAGTCATCAAATCCTCATCTTATTCTTCCTCTGAAGCCCCACATCGGTAAAGGTCGCATTATCACACGCTCGATTGGACATAAACCCCCACCATGAGAGGATATGTAATTAAAATAAAATGTAATTAAAGCACACACATGTGATAACATACCTGGTTCAATACTGACAGTAGCGAGTCCCTGGCACAGTGAAACCTGTACTACAAACAGCACCGTAGTTCTGAGTGCGCAATGCGTGTAGATTTGGCCATTTGACATATCGCACAAAGGCCGTCGTGATGACCCGGGCTGACTGCTGACAGAACAACAACACCGCTGCATCGCCGCGTTTTTCGTTCTGATGAGCCAGCACGGTTAAGCCCAATTTGCTGCCTTGCACGACCACGGCCCATAACAGAACAGAGCCCTGCATGTGCCGGCTCAGAGGAACTCCGTGCAAACAAGCGCTGTGCGGTGCTTATCTCTGTTCGCAATGTGCATTCTACGTTCCTATGGTGAGAGCCTGTCTAACCATAGAGCAGACGCTGTTGATTTCCTACGAAATTATTCTCTTTTATTTAGCTCAGAGGAATGCTGGTAGTGGAGATACGTCGATAACTATACTGTAGTTGTTGAGTATAAATGATTAATTGACTTAATACTGTGCTGTAGATTATATCAGCACCAACTCAAATCAATGTAATTGTTTGTTTAAATATGCGGTGCCTCTGACACAAATCTGCGCCATCACATTAAAACTCAACAAAACTAGAGAGATTCCAAACAATGAGAAATATATATAGTTCCAAACATGTTTCATTGATCATCATGAAGCAATTTTCATACACTGCTGGATGAAGACCACACAAATCCACGCTCATCTCTCACGGCCCTTCGATGTTACAATCCGCCTCGCGCGTGTACATGAGAGCTCCACCTTTGCTCGTCCTGTCCACTGGCTGCCACGCCATGTGAGAATCAGAATCTTTATTTGTCCTGGAGGAATCCGATGAGCGATCAAACTCTTTTTCACAGATGTCCAGTAGGGGCGGGTCAGCAAGTTACAACAACGAACAATACAAACGATAGGAGTACAAAATAGAGAAAAGGTAAGAAAGTAAATTTCGATTTAAAGCTTTCGTGACTGCAGGGATTCATCTTCTTGGTTCTTTCGGTAAAGTCACGTAGAAGGGAAGTAATAAAAAAATAAAAATAAAACATAATAAAATTGGGGAAACCAAACGACACGTCTCAGACCGCATTCGTGAACATAAAGCTGATCTAAAACACGGTAGGACAAACACCTCAGCCGTGGCAGACCACTGTTACAACTCAGTGGGCTCACATGACATTGACTTCTCCAAGACGGAGGTTATCTGCAAGCCATCTGGCTATCATGAGAGATTCGTTCATGAGGCGATCCACATATACAAACACAGAGACAATTTTAACCGAGAAGATGGATTCAGGCTTAGCAATCATTGGAAGGACGTAATAAACCATTTCGATACACATTAGGGTGAGTTGAATAATACATAGTGTTATATTAAAATGTATAAAGTATAGGGTGGTTTACAGCAATACAGTATATAATTTAATGTTGGGTTTATCTATGGCAGTATATAGTACTGTATATGCTAAGAAAATAAAGTTTAGATGGAAGTATATTATATACTTCTTACGACGTAGAATTGTAATTTATTATTTGTTGTTAGTAACTCAGCTTATTGTAGAGCATAGTAAGTATCAGTTTATATTTTAGTTTTTTAGGTAGTTTTTTACTTTGGTTTTCTACATGGTTGTTTGGTAAATGCAGCTACATATCATTAACATTCCTTTCCTTTATTAACGCTGTTCCTTGCGCCCCCCCCGTGGTGCTGTTGATCCTGCATAATGCATGGGCATAATGGGACTTTGAAACCCCTCCGCCCACCTCCTACGCATTGCCCATTGGTATGCTAAATTCCTCTTCATATGCACATTCTTTTGTTAAGGCGCTCCTCCTCGCTACACCTATATAAGCTCCTAGCTTGATAATGTCTCATTCTTCGCCTGAGGACGGCTGCTTGCGTTGTGGCCGAAACGTCGTGAGAATTGTTTTATTATGTTTTATTTTTATTATTTTATTACTTCCCTTCTACATGACTTTACCGGTAAGAAAGTAACTATAGATTTAAAAAAACATAACGCATAAAAATACAAATTGCATGAGTACATACATTCTTGCTGATTTTTCTACACTAAATACAAGCTTGGGCAAGGCACCAAAACAACAAAACAGCCACAAACCAAATCAAGACAACAGTCCCTCAATAAAATTGCACATTCAAATTGAACTATAGATACACGGGTAAGGATTAAAGTTCACATTAAATTGCTAATGTGGTTGTATCCAGCACTAATATGCTTCAGGTTTTTTTTTAAGGAAGATGTATGATCTTCTTGGTTCTTTCGGTAAAGTCACGTAGAAGGAAAATCATAAAATAATAAAACATAATAAAATATTCTCACGACGTTTCGGCCACAACGCAAGCAGCCGTCCTCAGGTGAAGAACAGGACTGTCGGAAAGACAGCTGTCTTCCGAAAGAACCATAGATTATGGGTCATGTCTATTTAGTGTTTCATTAGTAGCTGATCTGTAGTCAGCCTCAGTATTCAAGTGGTAAAATGATAGCTTCAACAATTTGCAAGCGCAATCGAATGGGAAAATGTTAATGAATTATTTGAGATTTGAATAATATGGAGTTGTAATGTAAGTGTAGTGTTGTAAATGACAGATGAATAAACTCCTTAAAGCACACACTTGTTTATTGTCTTTCTTTCGACAGTCCCTACACACACGGAGGGATATGCGGTTCCCTCACCCGTAGCCTAAGGAGGTACAGCCTCCGTACCTGGCGGGACCCACACACGGGTCTGGCTGCTGGCCTAGGGAGGTACAGCCTCCTAACTGGCGGGAGCTATTCCCAGTCTACCCGCTACCCTAGCGTCCTCCGGCTGGGACCTAGGGGAGGCTAGCCCAACCCACCGCTGGCTCGGTGGGTCCCCTGACCACTGGTCGCGCAGAGCCTCAGCTCTTAGAAGAGCTGGAAGGCTGGGGGCCGGGGTCCTGCCTGCCAGGACCTATTCTCCCCTTGACCGCTGGAACACTGAGCCTCAGCTCTTAGAAGAGCTGCAAGGCTTGGTCCAGGGTCCTATCTTCTTCAGCCCGGGCTTCGGTCTTCGTGTGAGGAGAACTCGCGACGTCATTTATGGTCCGGCCCCTTGGGTTCCCACGCCGTATCATCCACGGGGGTTGTTTGATCATACTTCACGCTGGTCAGCGCGGGTAAAGGCAGCAGGCACAGACACCACTCGCCATCGGTGTTAGCCGTGGCAGGAGCCGAACTCGGTCTGCGGCTTTTCGTGGCCATCGTCGATCGGGTTTCTGAGTTCCGGACGGCGGATTTTGAACTTGGGCCAGCGGATAAGCGACGTCACTGATTGGTCTGGTGAGATCACGTGGCAACGCTATTCGAGCCACGTGACCAACGTCACGTGGGGCTCTTTCGGGGGCATCGCGGTGTACAGTAGCGGCAGCTGGTACAGTGAGAGGTTCGTCTCCCGCGTTCATCGTCTCCGCGGCGCGACTGACTGCTGGTGAGAGCCTGAAGATCCAGCCTGGCTCAGTGCGTGTGTGTTGAACTTCTTTCGCATCGTACGTAGCCAACCGTGCTAATCGGAGGTGCGGGTGAACGAAGACGAAACACAAAACGCGGATCTACAGAAATGAGCCTTCAATCGAGATTGTAAAAGTGCTAACAGTTGCATTCACTGTTGCATTCACCGTTTATAATGTTTTATTATCATATGGAGTCAGAGATGTATTCATTTTATGACCCCCAATTCTCCACGCATAACGCGGTGTCTTTGTTTTTACCACACAAGAAGCTTCGAGTCGTGCGGTGAATGCGTCATGTTTGTGCTAATTGTGGTCTCTGTTGCAATGTTTGTATTTGCGTGTCTTGAGCGCGCCTGTCTTGGCTTCCTGAAGTTGACGCGAATGTCCACGTGGACATGTGACATCACGGTCTGGCAAGACTGGCCTTGATACTGAAATCAGGACTGACATTTGGGGCCGTCCATAAATGATGTCACGCGATTTTGGAATCCCCCCCCCCACGTCACACGGCGTCACAAAAAGTCAGACCCCCCCTAAAATATGACGTCACAGAGCTCTGCCCGCCCCCCCCCAAAAAAATAAAACAGGCTTCAAATCGTTGCACTCTGATGTCGTAGGAGAAAACATTTATTAAAAAGTCTGTTCAATTAAGTAGAACGTGTCCGTATTTATTTAAAGTTGAACATTTTGATGTGACGTCGCATTTCTCAACCCCCCCCCTCGTCACACATCACAAATGTCTGACCCCCCCCCCCCCCCATGTGCGTGAAATAATTTATGGACGGCCCCTTTATGCATCAGAGGTTTTTTGGGTTAGATCACGTAAATATATAAATGTGTCTTAAAACCCGCCACCACCCGACACAGCCAACTAGTAAGGGTTGTCACGTAAACAGAACGTGCCAATCCGTCACCAGTACAGCACACTGTGTTATTACAATTAACCAGTACAGCACACCGGTGTGTTATTACAATTACTGGCGAAATGTTGTACTCAGTTTGTAAATGTCGTGGCTTGGCTCTCCAACACACCAGTTAGTGCTGTACTAGTGACGAATTGGCACGTTCTGTTTACGTGACAACCCTTACTAGTTGGCTGTGTCGGGTGGTGGCGGGTTTTAACGACACATTTATATATTCACGCGATCTAACCCATAAAACCTCTTATGGATGACTGTACCTGCTGCGTTGTGTCTGCCATAGAACTCTGCCATGGCGACCATTCTTCCCCTGGATCGGCTCGTAGTGGAGGTCGTGGACACACACACGGGTGCTGCACATAGAGTGCCTGCCCTGGTGGGTCACTCACTCACAGGCACTGCTACAGAAAAACGCAAACACTGGCAGAGAGTATAACCTGAAATGTACAGAGAAACATGGATAAATAGATACTGGAAATTACATTTACAGAAGGAGGAATAACATTGATCCAAGAACTAATGCAAAGCAGAGAAATATGGACCGTTAAGAAAAGGGGGCTTTAGCAGTACATGTCGCAAAAAGGAATTCTGGCCGATGGAAAAGACGATTGACAGAATGGCAGCCAAAGGAGAGATCGTGTTGGAAATGGCAGCCATCGCGAATAGAGAGCAAGGCAACAGGAAGAATCAAATGATCTCATCACTGACGTGTAACACAATTTCCGTGTTAGAGGTTCACAGGAGAGTCCCTCTGTGCACTGTGTTGTGGCGGTGAGCTGTGCAGCACCCTCGCTGGAAAGTGGAGCGGAGGTTTGTGGCGTACCGCCCGCCCCCGCCTGAAGGCTGCCCTGTCGCACTGCACGAGTGGGTGGAGCGCTTGCGGTTTCTCACCAGCGATCTGGACTGGCTGCTCAAGCAGCCGCACCCACGCTTCTGGTCACAGGTGTTTTGTGCGACACCTCGCAACATTGACTTGTGTCTCTCTTTTGTACTTTGTGTCTCTCTTTTGTACTTTATTGAAACATTTACTATGTTTACGACTGTAATTCAAGACAGAAAAAGGTGACATTTTTTATTTTTTCAGACTACTTCACAGACCTAGTCATTTTAATCTAAGTATGACATAGTAACAGTTAAGCATTTCATTACAGTTTAATGCAATTCTTACGAATTAATACATTTTCGCGATAAAGCACGTGCAAAGACAAGCATGACTCTACATACTTGTTCTCTTGGATTTGTAATTAAGCTGTTAGATGTTGAACAGCACAGCATATTGTTTCTGTGATTAATTTTGGACAGATGGGTCTGTCCACTGTTGGATGAAGGCTTACCCTGCTGACACCATTTTTCACTGTCTCACGTTGCCATAATCCAACTTCTGCACAGGAACCAATCTCATAACTTAACCTGTGCGGGGATTACCCTTTAGGCGAGTTCATTTTAAACTCGCAGGGCAGTGCATCACCCGTGCTAGAGAATATCCCGAAGAAGGAGATATGACAGACTTACTTCTGAGATCTCAAGTGTCAATTATCAGCTTGTTGCACTTGAGAAGCCAGTTTAATTACAGTGGGCCAAAACCTTGATTTTAATCCAGAATCTCAGTGGTGCCATCTCACTGCTCTTACCCATGAGCCACCTGGTCAATTAAACTGAGAATCATCATCACATGTTTGCAGAAAAATAATTGTAAATTAAACTAAGAAAAAACATGAACCCAAAACAAACTGAATGAAACTTGGCACTACAACGGAGGTGTCATTTACTGTAGCCAGCACTGACACAAGTGCCATGTCAACCCTGGCAGGTGGTGTTTGATGAAGATTTGCACAAGAGCCTGGATTCCTACGTTCGTCTGGTCCCCCGGGCATATGATGGTGCCATGGACCGAGGCGGCGCCTGTGGAGGAAAGTGTTCGAAGCAGGGCGCATGCGAACCTTGCAACTTGCAGACCCAGTTACACCGCCAGGTGTTTATGGTTTACCTGCGAATGTCAACAAACAGAGAAAGCAAGGTCCTCAATGCCACTTTAAACACACACCCATTGCTACAGCTTGTATAACACACAAACATTCACACACACACGCTGCTGCTGTAACCAACACGAACATACACAAAGTCTACAGCTCTAACCACACACAACCAAAGCCCTAACTGGACACTATAACACAGCACACACTTCTACAACTCGAGTGTCAATTGATTTTCATTTTATTTCGTGTTCTTGGTTGTATCTAGTGGAAACTGAAGCAGTCACAAGCTAAAGATCTTAAAATATCAAAATGGATAAAAAAAAACTTTTTACAATGAAGGAAGCAGTCTATTGAGATTGCACAAAGAGAGTGGTAAAATAAAAATCAGTAGAGAGCGTCAAAATACAAATTATATAAGGTGTAAGGCAAGGAGGTAAGCTCTCAAAAATGTTATTCACAGCAACATGAAAGCATATTTTCAATAAACGGAGAGAGCATTCGCCATCTCATACTTTCTGATATTCGTCATAACACAATGAAAATTATCTACAGGGAATGATTGAAGAATCTCTTGAAGGCTGCAGAGTTGGAGGAGATAGATATGAGTAAAACTAAAGTCATAATTTTGCCTATCTCAAAGTAATTGAGGAGCATAACTGGAAAACAACAGAATGTTATATCTGCAGCAGTTATTCAAGACAAATTGCGATTAAAATGAAGAGTGGTGCACGAGAGCAGGGATAATTGGGACGCTTGCCAGGAGATGGGAATGGTGTTGGAATGGCAGCCAAAGAAGATAAAGTGCCTGAGATGACAACTGCCACAGAGATAGGATGATAAGATGAGCTCATGTGCAGGCATGATATAGAATGTGCCATCACTGGAGCATGAGGGATGGGGAAGGCATTGAGGTTTTCATCGAGTAGGGAGTGGAGAAACGATGGCTCGTCATGATAGTGTATGGAGTGACTTAGCTAGAGACAGAATATGACCATGAACGCTCTTCTAGCATATGTTACGAGTGCCATAATAGTCTTATTTTAAAATGAGCATCATTTTCGGAAAACCACTTGACTTGAGAAGCTAAGAAAACATTCAATGTAATTGGTATTGGTCAAACATCCTCATGTTGAACAATTATATGCAAATTATTCAATTAGATTTACACATAGCAACATCACCCCCGACAGATTAATTGGCAGGGCTCTCCTGAAACAGCGTTGAGACTGGCTTTCCACGGTAAACAAGTGTAATAAATAAATGTTTAGAAATACAATGTTATACTGATATTTTGTCATGGTCTCATGTTTACCTGACTGGCTATGGTTAAGAATATTTGATAATTTGATTGCAATCCATTGTCACAATTTTAATGAATATTTTAATTGTAATAGAATTTCTAATTTTATGTGCCCTGCAGGAATGCTTCCTGTCGACGGAAGCATTTGCCGAGGTCATCTACAACAACTTTCTCTTCGATGTTCCCAAGATCTTGGACCTGTGCGCCCTGTACGGCCGAGGGAATGGGGCTCTACTCAGCAAAATGATCGGTGCGGTTTAACACCGCTCGAGCGCTAACCTGGTCTCCACTGACCTTGTCATCTGCCCGGGTGGCGCTGTTGGTTCGATTTTTCATGAATGAAAATCATGCATTTAAATCCCAGTGTAGCAGTTATCTCAGTTCATTAACGCTTCAGAATTAAGTTTCAAATATATTTAGTTTAACCAGGTGAGAACTCAAGGTGAGACCTCTGTCATTAAAGGTAATTAAATACATACCACTTTTTGAAAGTCAGTAGTAGAGTCCTATAGAGAGACTGATCTCTGCCACAGAAATGTGGAGTTTGTTTTATTTATTTTTATTCCCCGTGAATGTTTTCTTCATGTTCAAGACTTAGGACAGGTGAATTGTGCCTTGAGCTGGTGGTTTTCTGTTGAGCGCGATACCATGGTCATGTTGAACTTTACAGGTGGTCCAAGTGCTTCCCAGTGACTTCTGTTCCACATTATAGTGCACAGCATCCCCACAGTTGCAACATCAGCACGGCCCATACAGCAATGCTCAGGTCTTTTGCTTGTGTCCATGGGAGATCTAAGATGAGTAACTGAAACCCACTCCGCTCTGTGTTGTTGTGACCACGCCATGTATTTTGTTGTGTTTGCATAAGGTCGTTGCTGTTGGTATTGCTGAACGAGAATGGCTGGGAGTGCTGAGGATTCTGTTAGCTGACTGTCTGATTTCAGTTTTACTGGTGAGAAGTCTTTTGGTGGTGCCAGTGTGGGCATTGAGGGTCTGTGGTGTGGTCTGCCATTACAGGTAACATTTTCAAGAAGCAGCCAGCCTACCTCAGTGACCTGGAGGAGAGCATTCCTACTATTTTGCAGGCGAGGCAGAACCCACACAGCAGGGCAGCACGTTTATTTGAAGCACATGGGTGAGAGGTGGCAGGAGCTGTAGAGCGGAGAATGAGGGCTACTACGCCTTTGTGCTGTCAGGGCCGTGACACACTGCGTGGTGCTTATAGTGCCGTTTTTCACACGCTAACGTATGATTTGTGCGCAGGTGTTTGACATGATAGCGGGAAAATGCGGCGTCACGAGCCACGTGTGGAGCGATGGGTTTCCACAGAAGCTCACCGGCCAGGCCTCCCACTCTACAGCGACCATACCTGACTTGGTAATGCAGACTCGCAGCACACAAGGAACACGCGGCGGCGGATACCGAACATACATTCTGAGTGCGAAACACAACCGTGAAACACCAAATACATTGACATGCTCATCTCTCACAATACAATGGCCACCCCCTCAGCTCTCACAGCTCTCGCATCAACCACACCCCCCTCTTCCCCCCCCATCTCGGTTCCCATCTTTGGATTTCCCACTCGCCTAGGCACAATCTCTAGCCCCCACCCTCTTGCCCGATGCGGCAACCCCCCGTCCCCCCCTCTCGGCTCTATATATGAGGACTTGTTTCAGCAGCCTGTTTCTCTATCCCACCTGAGGACGATTGCTTGTGTGGATTGAAAGGTCGTGATCTATTATTCTTTCTACCCACGTGACTACCGAAAGAACCAAAGAGTATGGATTCCTGCAGTCACGAAAGCTTCAAATCAAGATGTTTTCAGACTGACTTTAGGAAAATGCCATTGCACAGTGGAATTGATAATATATTTACTCTGCTTTCAGGGTACAACCAATTATCTGGTTACATACTTAATGCTCTACCCTAATTTAAATCTGAAAGGTTACATGGTCTTTTTTATTAAACAAAGTTGCTGAGCACAGGCCCAAAGGCCCCAGAACATCTTAAATTGAAGGATAAAAAGCTTGTGAAAAAGAGAGAATGGGAGGGAATTCCAAAGTGGAGTACTGCAAATGAAGAAGCAGAAAGAAGTGGTGGTGGTGGTGGTGGTCGAATACAATATGGATGAGACGAATCAGTCAGTCTGTTCAGTCCCAGTCCTCAACATGGGTTGAAGAATTATTGAGTGAAGTTCACGGCAACAGTAGCCATGGTAGTAGTAGAAATAGAAGAGGGATAAGTAGGCGACTGACAGCCGGTGAACGAGTAACTGGAGTTTATTGGTGCGGTGTGTGTGTCTGCGGTGGCGTGGATGTGTGCAGGAGCTGAAGGATTTACTGCAGTACCTATGCGACGTTGCCACGACTCTCTTTGCGTTTTTGGACGTTTACCCTGCGGCGGCCGCAACCTTCCTGCGGCAGGATGCCCTGTCCAGGTGCAGAGGCACTCAGGCACAGTACCAGGAGAAGGGCAGCGCGAATGGAAAGAGATTTACTGTATACGGCAGAACCCTTTTTGCCAATATAAACGTTGATAGCGCATTGGATTTCAAACCAAGCCATATTGTTTTTATAAACAGACAAGCAGCGTTTTGGAGTATTTTCTGCCTGTTTATGACACTATCACAAATATATTTCAAATTAGTTTCTTGATACGTGAATGAAAACGTTTTATTCTCTGTTCAAGGATTTCAGGTTTTTATGAGATTGTGGTTCCTGAGATGGAGAAAGTGCTGACCCAGACAAACTTTGAAGACAAAGAGTAAGTGTTTGGATCAGAGCCAGCACGCGATGTTGTTTAACAGTCTGCTGTTGTGTGACACGTGTATACATGATTCATGTTGCCCATAGTGGATTTGGTGCAATGCAGTACGCACACTCAAAGCTCTTCGTGATCATGCCACTATCTCCATACACCTTTCTCTTAGCAAGGATTGCTGCTTTAAATTCATCATTGTTCAGAAATGACAACTTCAACAGCAATTATCATCACTTCTCTATATTACATGCAGTTGTGTGTAAAAAAAATTTTGGTACTTACATTGATAGAAAAAAAAACATTTTAAATAGTTAACGGTGTTCCATCATTGTGTAGACTGGGACGAGCTGTGTACATGACACGTACGGGTTTTACATTCAAGAGCCGAATGTCTCACAGGGCTATACCTAATAAATGAACTTGAACTTTAAACTTGAAACATGAGCGATTCTCTTGAGCTCCTGTCATTGCCCGTGTCAGACTGCAGGATGAGCTGTGCCGCTTACTGGTCACGTCCCAGCGGCGTCTGCTGAGCGTGAGCCACGCTGTTATCTCCGCCTGCTGCTTGCAGCCCCTGCTGGATGCTCGGTCCGTACTTGTTCTGCAGCGTCGGGGTGGTGTTAATCCGTTGTTTACCTTTTGTTTCACAAATAAACTGTATGCATACAGTATATGTATGTGTACCTTGTAACAGCTGAGAAGTCGAGCAATGCATTTTTTTTTTATGGAATAAGACGAGAAAAAGAATAGAGAAGAAATGTTAATCTGGGCTAACTGCTCCAATAGTCGGAGCATCTACAGCCAAAGGTCGCTATTCCTGAAAGTAGTTGCACCAGTGGCCCCAGAAATCTACGAAGAGCTGCCTCTAGAGCCTAGTATAGCTTTGCTTTGTGTGCTGTTTGACGTGTAGCTATGGATATACAAATGTGTTGCTGTTTTTGTATGGGCGTGGCTCCTGCCATGCCTGTGTGCAGCACTGAGCAGGTGCAGGACGTGGTGGAGGAATACTTGAATGTCGTCATGACCCTGCTGCAGCAGCACCGGTTAGTACTTTTGCATATTACGAAGCCTTGCCCACATGCATACGTCGTCTATAATGATTAATTTAAAGTGATTGGCAACCATACCGTATATGCTTTCCAAGAATTGTGTACATTGTAACCAACTTTAAATAACGTGCAGATGACAATAGGAACGTCCCACTGTTTAATGGATAAGGAGTTTTCTTAGTGGGTAATGGGATGAAAAACCCCCCTATGTAAACCTTATGTTTCCCAGATGTCCTCATAGAGGATATGTGTTGCCTCAGTTATTTTATTAACACACGTGGCAAAGAGATGACATTTATTTTAACATTCTCCACAATGACGCTTAATGAATAGTTTGTGTTACGTATTACAATGGCTTGCATTGATTTAGGACCAATCTATGATAGAAAGGTCCTTGCCTATAAACATCTGGCATTTCACCAGCATTGATTCAGGCAAGGTCGACTCTGCTTGTGAGACACTGACAGTCGAAACTGGTCTAGAGTTTATTTGTATTGAAATAGTGCTGTTATTAAAGGTGCACACTCCCAGAAGACCATGTGGCCAATGGGTTACGTAAAATACAGTATTTTATTTTTGCATGAGAGATATGGAAGGGGGCATTATTTTTCAAGTTATAAATACAGAATTAAATACAGCATTAATTGTCTCATTTGGAACTCATATACTCGGGATTTAAATCATCATTAAATTCACGGATAAAAATCACTGTTTTATGCCGATTAGCATGAGTGCCTTTATTCCCTTCCATCACCATCACACAGACATGATGAGCATCTGGTGTAATGTATTGTAAAATAGTTGTAAATAAATGTAATGTGTTGTCATGTCAACAACTCCTAGGTTTCTTGCAGATTTTGATGAACTCTACCCAATTGCGGATGATATCAGCATAATGCAGCAGGCTTCACCCAGCTTGTATCCTTGTGAAATGCACGGCATTTACACTTTAAGTGAGTCACATGTACCACGAGAGGGCTCGACTGAACCACCATTCTACCGGGTACTTGCCAGATAAGCCACTTCTAGAGTTGCGCCTTCGTGCATTCAGTCCAACTTAAATCTCATCCTACCTCAGCCTACATTATTATATATGATTATGCTTGTTTACCCAAAGGGTCCTGCCAAGTTTTGACAGGAAGGGGTGATGTTGCAATGTGTTATCCCAATTAAGTAATTTGCAGGTAATTTTTCAGCATTGGGATGACAATGACATCCATAAATAATGTCTAATCCATAAACAATATGTCTATGCATGTGTTCTTCCCCACTTATTTAGTAAGCTTCAAACTCCATTCTTCACACCCTCACTCCACCACCACACTTTCCTTTCTCAAAGAAATGGCTTGAAATTAGTATTTCTTTGGCTTGCAAACTGTGGCCGTTTAAACTGTGGTCATACTCTCTAACTCAGCATGACCGCAGAGATGAGACCCGCATCTCCTATGTACTGGATGCTGTTCGGGAGGCACGGCAGTCTGCAGGCAGCAGGCGGCCTTCTCAGCATCCTCAACACATGGCAAACTGTGAGAGCCCAGCTGCTGATCAACGCAGCAGCATCGCCACACAAAACTTCAATGGCAGTGAAGATGCCGAGCCTGACCATGTAAGTTGATGTATGCTACGCAAATTGTGCGTTCAGCCATGTGTGCACACACGCATGTGAGATGGAACATCTCCATGTGCGCCTGTGTCTTGACATGGCCCAGCGGCAGCCGGCTGGCCATCCTGGTAATTATTGAGGTGTATTATACATAGATATGTGCCATCTGCTTCACAGTGGATGTTAAACATCTTGTGATGTCAATCGTAATGAGTAGGCCATTGTTCGTTCGTTTCTCAATCTGCTTGTCCTGGTGAGGGTCGCGGTGGCAGCATATTGAGTAGGGAGGTCATTGTGTGCCATTGTAATGGTCCAAATTTGCCAAATTCGCAAAGTTACCTGCAAATGTACTCATGGGATTAGACACAGCAATCATCACCTATTGCAATGATAACCTCCCTGCAAGTTGGAATTAAGAGGACAAATGACCACTTGCAGTCTAGTGCAGTCACCTTTTGCCGCACAAGGACAGCTGCCACTGGGGGACGCCCAATGGCAGCTGTCCTTGTGGCTACGAACGGTGCGAAATAAGTTCAACATACATACATGCCCTTGTAACATGTGAGATGAGATGCTACGTAAGGCACTTTGAATTTCTGAGGAATTTAAGCACCGTGCTAATGCAATATTGTTATTATGGCGGCTCATGAGTTGTTTTGCTCGGTTAATGTGGTCGTTGTAATTTCATCTCGCTTCTCTTTGTTCTTCCTGCTCCTCCTCCCGGCTTCACAGGAGTCGGTGTCTCGTGGTGTGGAGATGGGCGGCGTGGAGCTCGCCTCGCTCGTGTGCGGCATCCGCGATCTGTTTCCTGAGCTGGGGGATGGGTTCATCGAAGCAGGACTGCATGCCCTCAACTATGACTCTGAGAGCCTGGTCAGCCGACTGCTCGACGACACTCTGCCTGACCAGCTGAAAGACCTGGACAGGAGCATGCCGAAGTGAGCAGCCTTCCATTCAGAAAAAAAGTCTCATACACGATGCTCATTCGAAAGAGGCAATAAACAATTTAAGTATCATTGGCCAAGTAGATAACCTGGCTTTGTGAAAGACCAATGACCGTGCAGTGCCAGCCTGTACGGCCTCCGTGCCGTATGCACGCAGCGCTGGGTTTGTATTGAATTGACGAGCCGTAGAATCACCTTGCGATGCATACCCTGGCTCGCAGGACGGAGGAGAGCAAGGTGCCATCGTTGCTGGCGGAGAGGCGCGGGGTATTTGACGGAGACGAGTTTGACGTGTTCAGCCGTGACTCTGTCGACCTGGCGCGGGTGCATAAGGGAAAGAGGTGAGAGACCCCACTGCTGCATGAGGCGCGGGAACACATGGCCTCCACGCGTCACACATCGTCCTGCACCCCTGGGGTACGCAGGCTGAATCTTTCACATTCTATTGCTTATGAAGGAAGCAATATATTCAGGAGATACATGCCAATGTCTGTTAACCACAAGAGGGCTTCACGATAGCGATAGGGTAGTTTGCTATTCCTCTGTTGAAGGAGCACAGACTACAGTGGCTTACTGCATGGTCCATAGGTTGGGCTGGATGGTCACAACCGCACTACTGAGGCTTGTCTTTAATTTTCCATTTATGAAGGAGATGTGTGCACCAGCCTGTTCGTAATTTTTCACGTAGCACTTTTCCTTGTGAAATCAAACAGCTTATTTAAAATGGATTTATGCATGGTTCTAATCTCTTCCTTACAGCCCTGAGCCAGTGATGAATATCTTGAGGGTAAAGCTGACCATACCTGGACATCAATTATAACATTTCCATTATGTACTCTTATGTTTTTTCGGTAAAGTCACGTAGGTAAAAAATAATAAAAGTAAAATAATAATAAATGTAAATAAATTAAATCACAACGTTTCGGAGGCAACACAAGCTTCCTTCATCAGGTGTAAAAAGGCACAGCAGTGCTACAGTTATTGCCTCCGAAACGTGATTTAATTGATTTATTTTCATTTATTATTATTTTACTTTTATTATTTTTTTCCTACGTGACTTTACCGAAAAAAACCTAAGAGTATGAATCCTTGCAGTCATGAAAGCTTCAAATCTAGAATTTCCATTATGTGTTTTTAATTTTACTGACCCTGGGGAGATGAAGAGTAGTACTCAAATGTTGAGCTCATCGACCTTGTAACTGCAAGTTGCACACTTGAGACCACGTTAGCATTTGGCCAGATCACACACCTGCAGTATGAACCAGAGTGGCCTGCCGGATTCAATCTGCGAACCTCTCCAGCGAGCGGCAAACCTGCTGCTGCTGGGCCCCGTCACCGCCCCATGGAAATTCCAAATCAAGGAAATTCCACATTTCTTTGGTGTATGTTGAAACGAAGCTGGTTTGGTGTTCAGGCCGGCAGGGCCAGGCGGCTGGCGGTCGGTGCTCGCCGACCGGAGCGGCGTAACCGGCCCCTCGCGAGAGCGGTACGCGCCATACGGCCTGGTCTGTGACGAGGAGGAGGAAGAGCCTGGGCTGCCGGGGGCAGGCGGCGTGCGGGATTACGACGATGAGTACGACGACACGTACGATGTCGGCCACGTCTGTGCCAACGACGGGGACGCTGATGACGATGTGCTGGCGCGCCGGTAAGCCAGGGCTACGCTGCCCTCTGTGTACTGGTACATCAGTTTTAATTGGGAATCATTGGGTAGGGCCCTTGGGCTATCACGTCTAGAGCCAAGTCAAAGTGTCACTTTGCTCAAGTGGGCAGTGGCACACTTCTCTTCTCCATTAACAGCCCTGGGCCTGTGGTGGAATTTCCACATTTTCTGGATGGGGTGGAGCCAGTTTTTCCTCAGAACAACCTTTGTTGAGTAATTTTTTATGATCGTTAATTATAATAACATCCAAACACCTATAACAATGTACATCACATCAAACCATGCGTGGGACCGGTCAATGACATCTGTATCATTTGCTGACTTTCCCTAGAGATGTCTGACAGGGACTGATCCTAGGAGGCATGACTGTGTCATGGGGAGAGAGCAGTTGTAATTCAGTCATTCTACACTAACAGGCTAAATGTCTCATTAACACAGCCACTGTTTCGGTGGTTTTCTTACATTGACATGCTAATCTTACATTAACAGATTGACATGCTAATCTCTCACAATTCAATGGCCACCTCCACAGCTTTGTAGTCGTGGAGGTATATCAGCTTGCCGATCTTATATTTACATGCAAATTCCATCTCTAGCCCCGCCCACTTACCCTTGGGCTACACCCATCTCAAACCTATATAACATCCTGCCTCAGCAGCTCTCCCGCTATATTTTTTCACCTGATGACGATTGCTTGTGTTGCGATCGAAACGTCGTGATTTTTTTATTTTTCTACGTGGCATTACCGAAAGACCCAAAGAATATGAAGTTGTAATCTTTCAAGTCAGGTTCTCTGTCAGTGTTGTGCAGCCAGACAAGAACACAATGAAATGTACAGTAAGATCCATCTAGATAGCGCTTTAGCTGGCAAAATAAAAATTGCATAAACTGGTATAGATTCCACCATGCAGGACAGTTTCTACGACACTTGCAGTCATGCACAACACCCCTGCGCCTGAATAATATCTTTCCACGTTGCGTGGGTGTTCCAGTAAGACTCTTGTGCGACTTACTTTTAGGCCGTTTGTGACACCGCGGGTGCTGCAGACCCGATCAAGAGAAGACAGGAAAGTTGCATCAAACTACGAGGTTGAAGAGGATAACGAGGATAAACACAAGGTGTGAGCTTCACTATCACTTCCAGGGACATGTGAATGTTTACGTAAATGAAGACCCCCATGCTCATCCAACGTAACCCGAACTCGTCACAAAACCCCGAGGCGATCCTTGTACAAGCTCTAGCCCAATATTAATATAAAAGCTTCGAATCTAGTATAAAATAAGCAGTTTAAGATATTTTCCTGATCTGTAAGTTGAAATAGCTCCCTGATTGGATTTTACCTTTGATGATTAGTTTCTCGTTTGTGCCTTCTCATGAGTGTGCTACACAGCCCGGTTCTTATTATTGTGGAGAGATTGCAATGTCGGCTCTCCTCATCTCCATCACGGAGTCCATACTTCATCACAGGAACTATATTGGAAGACTCATGCCTTTGCAATACGGTCCATGCTTTGTCACAGAATAGTAAAAGTGGCGTGGAAAATGACTGCTGTAAGCGATTATGGTGCCATAAAGGTGGTGCATTCTAAAGCACAGCAAACTACCATGCATTGCTGTGTTAAAGTTCGCTCATATAATTATAGATTCTGTTCATTGGTCATTTAGATTGGTCACTCCCTTTCACTTGTACCTCCGATGAGCACCGTTGGTTACATAATGTGCAAAGAAGTTCAACAAACATACATATTTACGGCACCTGGTATCACATGGTAATAGTTAGTTGCCTTCTTACATGATCAGGCAGTTTCCCACCACAGTCCTGTCCTAGTGCCACCTCCGAGTTCGTTTTCAGATGCTTCAGTGATGATTATAAACTCTGCCACAATCTGCTACCATAAGCATTTCTTCCTCCACCAGTCCCTTCTTTGGTTCACCAAGGTTCATGTCTGCCTTCTCTTTTTATTGGTCAATTGTTAAGCACTTTCGAGTTTGAATTAACTTTTTGTAATATGTGATCAGACTTCACTCACCTCCACCCATGCAGAGGAATCGGTGTACTAATTCACTCCAGTGACGAGTCACCTGCTTGTCACTCTTTTGTCGCTACTGCTATGCTTACAATTCCTGTGAACTTCACTCATTGATTCCTCCACCCATGTTGAGGACTCGGTCTACCAGATGGTTTCGTCTCATCTGCACTGTATTGACTCACCACACTGCAGGTCACAACAACACACTTACCCACTCACCACCCTGCAGGTCACAACAACACTCACTCACCACTCTGCAGGTCACAGCAACACACTCACCCACTCACCACACTGCAGGTCACAACAACACTCACCCACTCACCACTCTGCAGGTAACCTGACTTCACTTTCTGCTGTTTTGTTCGCACTGCTCCACTTCGGAATTTACTTCCATTGTCTATTTTCCCAAGCTGTTATAACAATGCTCAATTCAAGACACATGTTAACTCTTATCTATTACAAATGTGGGTCTGTGTTCAGCAACTGTGCTATAAAAATATATTTTTTTCACGTGGTTCTATATCAATAACTCTTTATCTGTTAATTTTACAGATAGCAGCTGTGTGTGATTCAGATTTTCATGTTGTGTATTTGTTTATGATGATGCCTTGTGTTTATGTGTCATGTGCTCATGGACAGAGCGTGTTTGCACAGGAGAGACCCCGGGATGACTTTGTGATGGACCCTGCCGTTCTGAGGGAGCAAATGGATGCCAAACGAGAAACATTAATGGCAAACAGGGGGTAAGAGTTAGCCCACTCCGCCGTGTGTGACCGTAAAGAGTGACAGTTGCCTTTAGTATTTATCACACCAGTCTTTGCCCAGTAATTCCCTGAACTTTGTAATTTAGACTGTTTCCAAGGTCTCTTTAACACAACAGTCATCTCAATTTGTTATCACCTGGTTATTTACTGCACTCACTCGCTCACGAGCAGTTGGCCAGTCACCTCCTGATTACTCTTCCATCGCTACGGCCGTGATTCATGTTCTTGTGAACTTCACCCATTGATTCCTCCACCCGTGTTGAGGACTGAGTCAACCGGACTGACTGTTGCATCTCATTCAAACTGCTTTCAACCGGCACATTGC
Source organism: Lampetra fluviatilis (assembly GCF_964198595.1). NCBI lineage: Eukaryota > Metazoa > Chordata > Hyperoartia > Petromyzontiformes > Petromyzontidae > Lampetra > Lampetra fluviatilis. The sequence goes on from NC_136287.1 coordinate 15,242,832, forward strand.
AGCTCACAACACTTCTCTTTCTGCTTCTTCCCTCGCACTGCTGATTGGAATTCGGAATTATCTCTCGTCTCTTTTCCCCAAGCTCTTATAGCCTTCCTCAATTCAAGGAACGTGCTAACTCATACCTATTACAACTTTGATCATGCTGTATCTTACTGGTTGCTTGATGATTTGGGCCTTTGCTCAGCAACTGATAAAAAACTGCGTCACATTCGGACATAAATTGAAGCATGAATAATGTAACCAAATAATTAGTTTTACCCATGATGCATAATGAATCTCTTAGCAATTCCCCTGTGCAGTGGCATTTTCCCAAAGTCAGTCTGAAAGCATCTCCTTCCACTGCATGCAAGACCAAGTCTCGGTCTCAAGCAGCGCCTGCACCGTGGTCTGCCGCATTATCAGCTTGTGGCGCATGCCTCAAAATTTAAAGAGCACAGAGTAGCACAGGCGTGTCAGATAGTCATCTGGTTGTTTAATATCTCTGGGTGTCCAGACTGTCATCACAGAACACGCAGCAATACGGTAAGCACACTCTGAAGCTGATAAACTGGAGAAAAAAGGGAAAATCATACAACCAGGTATTGTAATGATAGGCATGAACCTGAACAAATCAATAAGCCAAATACATCTTTAATGATGCCTAAACGTCCTCTCACCCAGTTCAAGAAAAGGCATGCGTTTGTAACCTTAAAAAAACACCTGCTTTGAAACAACGCTCACCCCGTGTGGGTTTTACTTATTTTGTGCTGATATTTATACTCAAATGTGGACATGAGCCCCCTGGTTCAAGACTGTATACCTCTTCCAGCCACTTTACAGTAAGTAATTCCATTACACATAAAGTGTTTTTAAGGCATTTGAGTCATCCTTTCTCGTGTTTATTGTCCAGCAATAGCACCGAGTTTTACAGCACGACTACAGAAGAAGTTCGTTGTTCAGGGTGCGTGGTCTGGTTTCGTGTGTGGGTGTGTGATGTTGACACAGGCACAGAGGCGGGGCAAATCAAGCGGTGCGAGGGGTCGGCCGTGGCCAGGGCCAGTCGAATGAGACCCTCGTGCAGCGGCGACGGAAGGAGGAGAACAAGAGTAAACGTGGCAATCACAACCGCCGGGCGGGAGCCAGCAGCAAGCTCAGGCGGGGAATGATTCCCTCATAGCCTCGGCGATGCGGCCCAGCCCTGCTGCAAACGTGCAGCTACACATCGCTTTGTGTTTTGACACTGCTCATGCTTTGGGCACGTGTGCATTCATATGTGTAAGCACGTACAAGTGTGGTACCTGGGAAATTGTGGCTTGAGATTTGTCACTATTTTACATTTCCAGCAAGTAAATGGATGAGCAGTTATCTTGTGTGTCTGAGTGAATCATCATCCCATCTAATATATATAAGCGCACAACTTTATCTGTGATGAACGCTGCGCTTTCCGTACGTTTTCATGTAGTGGGCACTGCAAACATACGCGCCCCCTGCATGAACGATGGAGGCGCAGGGACAGACGTTCGATTACGTTGGAATCGATCTGCAGACGGCGGTCTTCTCGCACGGCCAGCTCTGTCGCCTTATCTCGATCCCGCAATCCCAAACAGGTGAAAGTCTGCATCAAACTGAACCCCCAGCAAGGCCATCTACTTAACGACGAGAGAAAAATCACACAATGTCCTTTTCAGTTAAGTTTTCCAGATGTAAAATTATATAAGCTTTTAATGAAGAAATTAAATTAGCTAATTCAAAACAATACAATTCAAAGATGTTTCATTTTAAAACTTCAAAACGGAGCATCGAGTGCTTGTGTGAATGCGTCGTTTGTGTGCAATCTTTTTTTGTGACTTTCCTGACTGAAGGTTGATGGTTGAGGGGCGCCATAGGCGCCCCCTAACAACCCCTAGTTATCTATATTCTTCTTTAGTATGGCGTATTGTAGAGATAGCAACTGATTCTTTGGAACAGTAACAACAGTTATAAATCAATGCCCAAGGTTCTTGAACCTTTTAATGGCGTTGGTTTTGAGCTGCTGGACTGCTTCACCAATTCGTCCACCTGTCCAATGGAGTCAAAATGAGTCGAATCCACAGATGTCAAGTCAAGCCACCAGCTGTAGTCGGTAATGACATCCTTATTGCAAGTGATACACATTTGAATTCATAAATCACACCTTAGTAAATATCGTATGGGTGAGAACAAACATTTTCTGGACCACACAATGTTTTTTTATATTTTCATACCTCGGTATGCGACCGCTTTGGAATACGTCCAATTTGGTATACATCGTGTTTTGATGAGAAAAAAATGTCTTGGGATACAACGTCTTGCTTGGGATACGACGCGCTTGCTAGAACTTGTATGGGTCGGGATGAGTCACCGCGTACAGTACCCGCGTACACAATACTGTTACGACTCTAACAAGCCGTAATAGTATTGTGTGGAATGACCAGACAATGTCACACTTCAGGAACATTCTTAGAAGAAGGCAAAAATAAACTTGAATGGACAGGTTTTTAGTAAAACTCAAACCTGGTGAGCCTCAACAAGATCCAAGGCAAGAAAAGAGACAGAAAAGAGAAAAAAAACAATTTAATGTTCCTGAAGTTTTAATGGAAGGGGACTCATTCTAAAAGATAACATCTCCCCTTCCTCACCACCATCCTCGTAGGCTATCAACTCCTCTCACCAAGGTAAAGTGATGTTACATTTTATTTTTATTTCAATTTATTTTAATGTATGTATGCATTTTAATTTATGTATGCATTTTTGTAATAAGTAGTGTCTACATTATTTTATACAACCCTATTAATGTATAATATGCCATATAAAATACCATTTCTTATACTCTGGAGCCGATTATTTCCTTTCCCTTTATTTCTTATGGGAAAAATTCGTTTGGTATACGTCATTTACGGTGTAAGTCCTACCTTCTGGAACGAATTAACGCCGTATACCGAGGTACCACTACATGTAATGCTGAAGGCTTCGACGTGCATTACATCACTTTTACTAATTACAATTCCACCTGCGACTGCAGGGCAGAGCAATGCAACACATGGCCAATTGCTGCCCATCAACACGATTTAGCAGAGGTACCTAAGCACGACGATGCCTCATTGGTGTCTGCCCAGTGTCGTTAACACTCCTTTTGGACAGTACAGAGGCTGTCACTTTAAGGAGCTTTATCTTAATACCATGGGCCAGAATTTTAAATGAAATTGCAAAACATATCACCTTGGTGGTTTATGATGGAGATATCGTATGAAATGGAACTCATACCAGCACATGAAGCATGCATTTTCTTGCTGTAATATACGAAAAAATATTCCGTAAAACCTTATACTTGATTTGAAGCTTTCGTGAATGCAGGAATCCATACTCTGGTTCTTTCGGTAAAGTCACGCAGGTAGAAAACAATAGATCACGACGTTTCGATTTCGATCGCCACAAGCAATCGTCACCTGAAGACGATTGCTTGTGATTTATTTTATTTCTACCTACGTGACTTTACCGAAAGAACCAAAGAGAATACATATTTAATTAACATTTCTTGTGAATAGACTTTAGTGATGAGAATCTGTATAATCTAAGATATTTTAACCTGTATAATCTACAACTTCGATCAGTGAGATTGGCTACATACGGTGCGAAGAAGTTCAACATACATACAGTACATATAATATAATCTCAGAATCTTCTGCAGTGGTGTCAACATTGAGGTATCATCCCACCACCACATGGCTACCAGCACACAGCGGCCTCCTCGATCTGCCCTGACAGCATCCCACGACCTTAGCAGGTCTTCCTTGGTCGCCGGGAGCGTGGAAACTTCTCCAACGCAGTGACGGACATCTGTAGGATTTACATTTGCGTGCATCTATCGTGGTCTGCATCTGTAGAAGCTATAGCACTGGGAGTGAATTTGTATAATGTATACAGTTATGGCTAGAATTTACAATTGCACGAATCTATACTATTTAGTGCTATGAATAGGATAGTGGTCTAAATCTATACAACATGCAGCGGTGTGATTCTATATAAATCACAATATTCTGCGACAGTACAGCTAGTTTGTGTGTGAACGGCACTCTATGTAGTGTGATCCATAAAACCATCTCTTTTTTCTGGAAACGCTAGTTCAATACATTGGTGGATTTAAATCTCGGAGCATTATAACTTAGATTAAACCCAAGCGCGCACCTTTGTAATGACCGAAAATGTCCCGAAGCCAATGTGCAGCCTAACGGCTATTCAAAGATAAACCAATAAGCCAAGGGTCTCCGATTGGAGGAAAGAGGCCACCACAGGGATTGACCAGGAGGCAGACTTTTTAAGTGATTGGAGGAAAAGTTTTTAATGAGAATTTGCTGGAAACAAAGTGGATTCCCAGAGGCGACGGTTTGTAGCCGTGAGAGGCGAAGGACACAAGACACGGGATTGCCTCCGGGAAATAGTGAGGGGACGTTCGAGGAAGGGGGCCGGGGGATATATAAGGGGGGGAGAGCACGACGAGTGGAGAATTTCGGAGGAAAATAGAAGCTGGAAGCCAAGCACGAAGCCTCGGCTTCCTTATTGTGGAAGTCTTCAAATAAAAGTGGCTCTTAATATAACTTGTCGCGTCGTTACACCTGCTATGATGTGTGGCAGTGCGGAAAGTGCGAGCTTATGAAGCATTGATTCTGGATGAAAGAACTTTGCAGTGTGTGTCTACTGCCCAGTAAACACCGACATGGGCGGCTTTGGTTCCTCAACGCCGGATTATAAATTGTAACAGTGCAAGATATGAGATAAGTTGTGTAAATAGCTCGAGTTGTACGATAAAACGAATGAGTGTGGAGGCGTGGATTGTACCTGGTGGTTATAACGTCTTAAGATTGGACTGAGTGCAGACATCGCAAGCAGACAGACCTCGCGCCGGTACTGTGCCTCTTCTGCAAGATTCATTTGATTGTTGTCTATTTCTCACAAAGAGTATGTTCGTGCTTGATCCTGGTGTTCTCTATTGTATTTGACGGCCGCACTGCTCGTGTGAGAAGCGTGAAGTGTCGATTCTGCACTTGTACCATGTAAGGCAGCTGCCGTGGTGGAATGTCTCTGACTCAGTCGGTGTGGGTCACCACAGGAGGAGTGGGCAACTCTCAGCCTCTCCTGTGCTGCGTGGTACAGATTCGGGTCGTTAAATCGTGTTTACATTACCGATAAGTGCATGAAAAACCCTGGCTGTCGCCTGATGAAGCTAGTTGTAATTACTGGCGAAACGTCGTACTCAGATTGTAAATGTTGTGGCTTGGCTCTCCAACACACCGGTGTGCTGTACTAGTATACTACACTATACACTACACTATACACTACACTACTATACACTACACTACTACACACTACTATACACTACACTATACACTAGTGCTGTACTAGTATACTACACTATACACTATTATATACACTACACTATAGACTAGTGCTGTACTAGTGACGAATTGGCACGTTCTGTTTACGTGACAACCCTTACTAGTTGGCTGTGTCGGGTGGGTGGCGAGTTTAATGACATTTATATATTTATGCGAACTAACCAAAAAAAACTCGATTATGGATGATATTGGTCGTGTTAAACAGTTATAGCCAGTTTGGGCCTTTACAGGGGAAATATTAATGGAGTTATGGACAAGAATCATACGTTATTACGATGTCAAATTGGTTGACAACCAGATAACTTTGGACGTGTTGTTGCTTGTGCAGAGCCATGAACACGAGGTCTGCCAGTTTATTGACTACACATGTGCAGAGTGCGTGGTGATTCTTTTTCTGGAACGAAACTCGTTTCATGGGCACATGAGGATGCAGTGACGGACCGTGTGTTCCACTCCTGTGACCAGTGAGAGAGCAGGTGACCCCAACCGCAGCAGCCATGGCTCAAGTGCACGGGCTGGCGTACCTGCAGCAGAGGAAGCTAGCAACCTTGCTGGGATTCCCACACTCATCTCTGCGCAGGCTCTACCAGGGCAGCGTGGATGGGTTCACTGCCAGCGCTTTCCACGCCAAGTGCAACGGCCAAGGCCCCACCGTCACGGTCGCCTACAACTCCAAAGGCTTTATATTCGGCGGCTATTGCTCCCAGTCTTTAACATCGCGGGGAAGTTACATTGATGACAAACTCGCTTGCTTGTTTCGCTTGGAGGAACCAGACAACTCGGCCACATTCGTTGCTAAAATCAAATCATCCAGCAGTGCATTCTATGACGCCTCATCATATGGGCCCACTTTTGGTGGTGGTCATGACATGCATTTTCTGCCCACTGATGGCTCAAGTAAACTTACTTTCACCGCCAACATAGGCAGTTCTTATGACGCAACCAATGAGAACATATTCGGCACTGATAAAACCCTACAAGAGCTGGAGGTCTACATCTTAGAAGGTAATTTGTGTTTATGGTCTCTGCAATTTTTCTATAATTTCATTTTGTCAAACGTAATTAAATGAATTTCGCACCGTTTTGTTTGCTCCGGATATTGTACCACTAAATGTCTTTTCATGAGATCAACTCTCGGTGTCTGCAAAAGTGGCCCACTCTGAGCTGACCACAGGTACCAAGTGTACGTTTAGGAAAAAGAGCAAGGGGTTGTGTATCATAAGGCTGCAACTTTGGTTTCCATGGGCTGTAAATAATAATTTCTTACACGCGTGATGTTTTGCAAACTTAAGAGTGTATCAGATACCCATAACTGTTGCACTCTTGTTCGTCTAATCAACATTTTTTAACAAAGAGCTGTGTTTCCAGAAATGAAGCTCTTGCCGGACCCATGGCGCAGCGTTGAATGGACAATCGAGTAGGTCTACCACGCTGCACAGCCGTCGCCGTCTCCACCACACATACAACTAAACTCGGTTACTATTTTTCCAAGCACGACTTGGGCCGAAGATCTCAAAAATGCTAACTGAGCACCTTGACGTGCATTTCGACACCCCGAGTAATGAGCTGCCAATATATTTCCGTGTCCAGGACGCGAGAGCATTTGTTGAAAGACATTCGTGGGTACGTGCCAGTCGACTGCGAGACTCACCCACGCATACTGCTGCTGGGCCACGTGGGCTCGGGGAAGTCAAGCTTTGTAAACTCCATCGATGCGGTCTTCTCTGGACATGTGTCGAGTCGCGCCATCGCGGGGACCCGGGAAAAGGAGTCCAGCTTCACCACCGTGGTAACGACGGCACCCCGAAGATGGACGTGGGAATGAGCACGTGTCTCTTGCCAGGGTACCTGTAATTTCTCGAAGCACGCAGCTTCCTCGTAATAATGTGCATACAACCTGATTCTAGGCTGAGTGAGACCTTCAAGCTGCAAATGCATCATTGGAAAGAACCAGAGTACATTGGGTTGTATGACTATTGCCCTCTCTTACTTTCCCAGACGAGTAGTAGCAGTAACTAGAAGCCACGCGTAGAACATGGCCGCACCATTCGGGCCACGTTTGTAAACAGCTCATTGCCCTCATACGGAGCCTACATGGCCTCTGAGGAGCCATGCTTCATGCGTCACGGCTCCACAACAACAAGAACGAAACAAAACCTTGGTCACATTAAACACACTTCACACTGCATGAGCACCATGTGCTGGAGTGTGCTATTTTCTACATGTGTGTGACAGTTTCGCAGTTACAAATTGAGAAAGAAGAGTGGACGCAAGTTCTTCCCTATTCATCTCTGCGACACCATGGGCATCGACAAGGATCTTGGGGATGGCATAAACCCAGAGGACATCGTGAGCGTGCTCCAAGGAAACGTGCCCAATTCCTACCAGGTGCCCCCTGCACACTCAACTGATACAGGCCACATGACATCACCAGTATTTGTGAATTCAATGTATGCAACTCACATTGGTGAACTCCCTGCGATTTCCATGTGAGAGATATATACAATTGGTACACCTATTGTATACCTCCCATTAGCACGGTTGGCTATGTACAGTATAAAAGAAGTTCAACATATATATCTAGATTACCAAAACTTTGCCGGCTGATACACGTCACTGTAACTCTCAAGTCTGGCAAGATGAGAGTTATCAATATCGGTCCCGTACTTCGTTAATGTATATTATGAGCACTGAGGATGATTAGATTAAAAAAAAAACCTACTTGTTTGTCTTGATCGCTACTAACCTCTCTTCCTGATATATGTTTGGCAGTTTAATCCACTGGCACCCATTAACCCCAGCCACCCCGCCTACGTGAAAGACCCGGCACTGTCGGCACGGACGCACTGCCTGGTGCTGGTGGTCGACGCTTGTAAGATGTCCCCGATGCCTGAAGGGCTGCTGGGCAAACTGCAGGACGCGCGCAACAAAGCCCATAACCTGGGTGCGTCCACACCCTTGTGTCACAGCAACATTGAGCATCGACACTCGCCCTCTGTAACCTCTGCTCTTTAAAATGACGAAAGTCATGGGATGTAGCCTAAAAACATGTATTGTGTTCTATAAAAACGGGTACTAAGCAGGTTGGTGAATCACCACACATGTGAAACTCCCTTCCCGTGGGTGTCGAGGTGCATACCCTGGTTCGCCAGGAGAAAGCAGTAAGTGGACTCATCTCTTATCTGTTTACATATATAAGGGTGATGGAGTTTTGCCCCCTCGTATGCGTGGGTTTTCTCCCACGTGTATAATTAACTCATTGTCAATTAGCTGAAACACCTTAGAATAATAACCCAATGTAGCAGGATTGTCCTGAGAAGAGGCCTACGACTCAGTGTGATTTTCCTGGATAAATAAGTAAATTATGATTACTCTGGACCAAGGGCATTTGTGAATTAAAGGTCACTTCATGTGTGCACCGGCGGATTCAGTCCTGCAGCTTAACGTGGCACCACAGGATAGATGGCACCCGGCACACAGCAGCCCAGAAGCACTGGGTGTGATGCCAGATACTGATGATAGGATTGGCCAAACATCCAAAAGCAGGTGTTCTGGATGAGTCCTTTGCTACAATTTCCATCACATGAGGTTGCCAGTGTCATTGGTAATCAATCATTCCCTGTCCAGGTAGCATTACTTGTAATCCAAAAGGACTCCACAGGGATGATAATGCACGGCGAATAAGGTTACCAGATCTATGGCAGATGTTTTCCCTTTATTTTAACGTGATTACACTAGTTACCACAAGTAAACAACTTGCTATTTAACATGAACAGGTACTCGTGGACTTTGCTATTAAACAATTGGCTACGTCGATTTCTAGCCTATACCTTCCCTTCACGAAGTGCTGTATTTCACAGCAGGTACGGCAACATGGCTTTGAATCTTCGTCAGCAGTCGCTATAGGTTGGCTCGTGAACACTTTATACTTGACCATTGTATATACTTGCAGATGATAAAAGTGACGACGATTGTGAACATAGTGCTGGTGACTCCCAATGCTCATGGTGATTTGGATGGCAAATGTGGTGAGGGTGATGACGATGGACTTCTTACCCAGGCGTTCCTCACGTCGTGCTTCTGACCAAAGTGGATGAAGCCTGCCCTCTGGTGGAGAGTGACGTAAACAACATTTACCTGAGTTGGTTCATCAAGGAAAAGGTGTTTATTCCTCAAGGCTTTGCCGTCTCACAGTCACGGGTTCCATTACTTCTTTCTAGCAACACTTTAATCATCAGCAGCCATGATCCACTGGTGGATAAGGCCTCCCGAAGCCGTCACCAGCCGCCATTATCCCACCACACAACAATGCACTAAAACTAAACTCAACTTTTATTTTACCAGGTACGGCCCACCCAGCTATACTGTATCGCTCTTTATCAGAAGCAACCTTCCACAAATGATAGCTCAACGAAGTGGTTTATGTGGAAATGTATAGCAGTGAAATACTCAGCACCATTCATTCTAGATACTCAACACAATGCTGACGAGTCAGTACAACGCTGACTTCGTGACTCAAGTCAACTCGGTGGATATTGTCCAATGTTGATCTCTTCTTCATTCAATGGAGGACACGTTTCCCTCTTTTCATAAAGCAGCATTCTTCGTTTTAGTCTATTGGCCTCTTTCCCCACCATTTCTTTCACAACTCCCTTCTTCGAGCTGTTACCTCTAACAATGTGCCGAATCCACATCTGCCTTTTATGGATTGTTCATCTTAGACTTCTGACCCTGCTCATGAACGTCTTCATTCAGATATTCTCTTTCTCCAACTGATTTTCTCCATTCGACACGACACCCACAACTCATGACTTCCCAGTCTTATGTTCCTGACCAAGTGCTGCACATAACAACTGCACTCCAACTTATTAATACTTTAAGTAAATGTTTCCCTCCACTTGTAATCAAGTTGCCAAATACATGTCACGAGTTTATTACATTGACAGATGTAGCCCACTAACCACCTGCCTGTCTCCCCCCCCCCCCTGCTTGCGGAAGGTGTACGAGATCGCCACGCGTCTGGGCATGCCCGTGTCGTCCGTGTTGCCCGTAAAGAACTACGCTGTGCAGGTTCAGCCAGACGCCTCCTCCGACCTCCTGCTGATCATGGCTCTACACCAGATGCTGCGCTTTGCAGATGATTACCTGCTGGACCAGGTCTTGTCTGACTCCAATGAAACGGAGTGATGCTCGCAGCACAAATACAATCTGTGTGCGTTGTGCCGGTACAGCAGGGCCATAGACTTGCCCTGCTTTATGCAGGCTAAATTCATAATACAGATCTTTTTTTTGGGTGGATAATAATTTCGCAATATATAAACCTTAAAAAATATATTATCAGATGCTACTTATGACACATGTGTGGTGTTCCAGGCCCAGTGAATGCTTCAAATTAGCAATAGCATTTATTGATTTAGACATTTATTATTTAGAATGTCAATGGGGAATTACTTGATTACTGGGACTCAGGTTGTGTGTGCTTTTGATATTCTTCGTGTTCGTGACCACAATTCCAAGTTCTCACAATCCATATTAGGCATGTTTTCCGCTGATATTGCTCTTACAATCGCAAAATCAATGTAAAGGTAATTTTGCGGTGAAAAACAAATTGCTGTGGAATGATTTGTGTGTTATAATCTGTAAACGTTTCTTATGTTTCCAAATAAAAATGATGTTGATTAAAACTGATTTACGGTGCAATGTGATACTTACTGTGCGTGGGGTGCCAACAAGGTTTAGGTTTTGAGGTCGCAGTTAGCGCTGCGCAACCAACCAGTCACGATTATTTTAACTGGTCCCGGGCCTCTCCTAAGTCGACTTAACTTTAAATGAGTACCTGGTGTGGTATGTAAAAATCACTCGGGAGACAAAGGCGGCTGGGTGTGGTGCTGGCCACCCACCCCCTCGTGTGCCGTGCCGGTCTTTATCGGTGCGCGCTCACAGCGCTTGCTCTAACAGCCTCTTCAGGCTACACGAGGGATCTGATTCTTGGTTTATGCGCGGTCCCACACTGGGCACGTTCACACCTGCACAGCCTCCTCGCATTCACCCTCAGGCAACACTCGTCCATCGCATCACGACCACGATTTAACATCAAACGCTTTCAGATGCGCTTCTGCGGCCGTCTGGAACGCCCTACTGGAGCTTTGCACTTTGAAATCTTATAGATTGAAAACTAATTTCTTAAAAACTGATTTTGCGTTTAGTTAGTTGTTCTTCCCCCCGCATTCACGATTGTCATGGTCAGCTACGTACGGTGCGAAAGAAGTTCCACAGTAATTAAAACATTCCCGAAAAGTCCAGTCCGCCCAAACGCCGCGTCTTGCCTGTCACGCAACGCGAGAGCGGCGAGGGCTCAGGGTGAGGGATGCTGAGGGTGCTGCTGGGCAACTTCTTTGTGTCTGACGGTTCGTGACCGAGGCTGGGGTGAGTGGATGCACTCTGGGGGTTTCCACGCGGCCCGCTCCGCTGTGCGGGCTGGGGAGGTCAGTGCAGTGTTGAGGGGGGATCGGGATCTGAGTCGGAGGAGCCGGGGGGAGCCCTCCCTCGCTCCCTGGGTTCTGCTGCAGGTGGCGGAGACGCCGCCGCCGCCAACGCTGCTGAGTGACGCTCCATGAAGGCTGCCCCCAGTCACCCTCCACGCCGCGACCGCAGCCCCGCGGGCCAATCGGTGCGCACGCCGTGCCCTGGGTCACGTGGGCTTCGGTCGTGGCGCCGATTGGTTTGGCGCACCCGGAAGCGCGGCCCGCACGTGTCCCGGGATCCACGTGCGGGAGGAAGCGAGAGAGGAGGCGATGGCGCCCGAGGAGCAGGAGGAGCAGGAGGTCCCAGCTGAGATCCGCGACTCGCTCCGCGCCTTCCAGGCGGCCGAGCGCGGAATCGAGGCGGCGCTCGAGCCGCTCATGTCGACCCCGCGCGTTGAACGGCAGAACACGGTGAGCGGCGCGGAGCCCGTGACGAGACCCGCGGGCCGCTCGTGCCGGGGTCTGGAGTCGTTCGTGCTGAGGTCTGGGTACATAAGTGATGAGGTCTGGGTCCATAAGTGATGAGGTCTGGGTCCATTTTCATTTGTGATGTGAACTGGGTTAATTCGTGGTGAGGCTTAGGTTGTATGATGACTATGATTTTTAATATTTTATTTTAACAGTTAAATGTTCAATATTTACAATGGTTTGATGTTAGGACAGGTATTCGTCAAGGCTGTATTTTGTCTACCACGTTTGATGTCACGATTGAATATTCAACAAAAACATGGACGAGGTTAGCCGAAAACCATGGAACCAAAACAGATGTGAGATGAATGTGTGTGACTTGGGAGTCTGCTGATGATGTCGGGTTGTTGGCTAGTAATGCCCACTCCTTCCTTGGTCTCACGGAAGACACGGTTTGGATGCGGCTATTAAATTATATATCGAGTTGGATAAAGTGCCCCCCCACTCTCAATGGCCAACACCCTTGCTCTGACGACGAGACAAATCAACGTTTATTGGGTCGACATGGCCCAAATATCCGTGGTCACACTTGGTAATGTTTGTTGACGAGTCCTGCTTTGTATATATTCAGCTGGATCCACTGGAGCAAGCCAAGCTGGACCTGATGTCTGCGTATACCCTCAACTCCATGTTCTGGAGTAAGTGCGTTGTGCGACACGGTGGAGGGGATGCTTAGAGAATGAATCCCCATGTCATGTTCTTATAGTAACTGTGCAGCACAGTCGGTCTTCTTTAACCACATGATGAACTAACTCCATTGAGACACATTGTCTCTTTTGCAAGGACAATCTGGGGTACATGAAGATAATCTAAGTACACAAGCAGTATGGTGCCGTTGGGTACGAGGCTGGCTCAGTGAAGGTGTTCATTACCACGTGTATTGAGAAGAATCCAGGAGGCTTTGCGTTTTCATTCCCACACTGCATTCACCTCGTGCGGTGAGCATGCACACCTGGGTAAGCCATTGATGTTTTTTTTCTTAATGTGAGACCAAATTTGAACAACTCGTCACTTTAAACATTTTGAGTGGCAAACTGGGGAAATTTTGTTGCAAGTCCTTTATAAAGTTGATGTAAATTTCATAGCATTTTCTACTGGCTCGAGGTAGCGGGTGCTCGAATAGGATTCGCAAGAATTTACTGTGTTTGTACTCATCTGCCGTGGCTGTCACAGTGTTGTTCTGATTGTTTATCTCCACACCAGTGTACCTGGTGTGCCAGGGCGTGAACCCTAAGATGCACCCCATCAAGCAGGAGATGGTGAGTTACCCACAGCTTACCCTGCCGCTCGCGGTCCTACACGTGATATTTTGTGCGATTTCCTTACTCGTAGCTACAGTCCTGGCCACTTTCCGAGCCGCCTCTGTTGACTGTATTCATGTGGATCACACGCACCCACCTTCCCGCTATGCCACCACTGGTGAAATGTGCAGGACCGAATCAAGACGCACATGCAGCGTTTAAAGGAGATCACCGATAGGAAGAAGATGGCGAAGCTGGACAAGGGCGTTGCATCCAGATTTGTCCGGAATGCGCTGTGGACAGCAGAGCCTGACAGTAAGATTTCGCCTCTCAGAGCTTCATATCTCCCTTGCCTCCACACAATATGCACACTGCATTGCTTGTGAGAGGGCGCGTGCCGGGTGTGACTGCTGTGTGCTGCTCCGGCAGGAGGTGCCACGGGCAAGGAGGCAGAGTGAACACTCGTATCGGTCTTGGGGAACATGACAAGGAAGACGGCACAGAACATGGGGAGCATGACAGATACCACCACAGCTGTCTTCCAGTGGACAAGTCGCAGTGCTGGATGTTGGTCTGAGAGAGATGCTTCCTCTGGTTCACCCTTAATTACTTTATTAATTTCCCCAAGTATATCATTGCATTTTTAGTGTTAGTATTTGTACTGTTTCACTTTGGAAGGCCTTTGTTAAACTATTTTATTTTGTTCAAGCGATTGTATTTACATTTTATTAAAACTCCTAAAACACAATACTCTGTGTCCTCCGAGTACCAGTATGCCAGACAGTACACAAACGCTTGTACACACTTCCACAATATTGTTTCAATGCTCAGAGTAGATATTTTATTGTTCGTCTTATCAGTCATACATTAATCTTGAAAGTTATGTCAATAGTACCAGAACATGAATTTATTTTCACATCATGGGTATCAGAGGTTACTCAAAGGGTTATTGAAGTAACTTTTTGTACAAAATTATCATGTTTGTCAATGTATGGTGTGAAAGAATTTAAACATGCATAAACTTTCTCAGTGTTCAGATTGGTCGATTTTAGAGCTTGTGGTGTAGTGGTTCGCACACTGCCACGAACTTAAGAGTTTGAACCATGGCCATGGTTCACATTAGTGGTGAGTGATATATCTGAACTGGTAATTTGAGCAATTTTCCATTTTGATTGATTTTCAGTCTCTGTGGTCTGACCTAGAATACTTGGCCAGGTTCATCTCGAACATAAATATCTCTCTTTAATCAACGTTTCCTGTCGTAAAACATTCTTCACCAAACAGCAGTACTGGAACTGCTAGAGATGTGTTCACCTGAACCTTGCTCTTTGTTGATGTCTGTTTTTGCAGGTCTTGTTCCTTCTTCTAAAGGTCGCAGCTGCCAGAGGATGGTTAGATTATTGGGGATTTGGTACAACTTTGGAGATTTCTCCAGGTCCAGATAGTACAGTAGGGGATGAACAGTAAACTTCACCATCAGGCTGGAATTGAACTCTCAGCCTCAGAGCGAGATACTCTGTAGCCACAGTGCCGGTCGATCGGATTTGTAACATTACATATATTATTTAACAAATCAGTTGGCTGACAATGCAATTATGTGAACACGTTTGACATTAACTTCGAGGCTATCTTTTAATATCAAAAGGCACAATTTTGAAATTTTAACATTTCTGCTCCGATGGGAGACTTCCCAACTCAACCTTGCAGGTGTAGCAAAAGCAATGCACAAGCAACAAAAAACTCCACAGCTCCAGAATGGAATGTATTTGCTGAGCTCCTGCACGACTCTGGCGAGGTCCTGTTGATGACTTTCGGAAAATAGTTATTCCAAAAATACATTTCTCGTGCCCTCAAGTCACTTCGAGCTTCAGATGTTGTGTCGATGTGTAGATATTTGCGCTGTCGAAGATCAAATGTTGGCCAGGCAGTGCTCATGTTCAGCATTGCGGGCGTCGGATCACTGAGCAAAGGGATGCTTGGTTAGGCAACGCAAGAAGGCATTGGTTGGTTAATCACAATCAAATACTGCGCTCGTGACACATGTGTTGAACCGTGCATGCAAGAGTATAATTTCCTATTTGTACAATGCAAGGAGTCCGCATGCTACAGCCAACTCTGGTGTTGCATTGAGCACAAGCCTAAAGAATATTGTTTGTTACATCGAATAGTCATACCAAGTGGTATAATTGCGAGAAAGCACATCGTTACAAGTCTATGCAATGGTCAGTACTTCTGTAATGTTAACCAAGCCACATGACAGATTGTCATTGCACTTACAGGCAAATCTAACAAATATTGAGAATGCTACTGGAAAACTCAAATGAGGAGGAAACAACAATCAGAAGCATTCAGTCTAAGCAAAGTGTCCATGTTGTAGAGTGCGAGTTTATGGGGGACGTGTTGACTGCGGAAGGGACGGCAAAGGTGTCCCAGGTAGGTGCAGCGTTGTGGGTGAATGAGCAGATCTGCAGCATTTGCTTTATAGGTGAACGTACACTGGTGTAGGTCTCCCTTTTGAGATGATTGATGGAAATTAGGTTTAAAGTAGTGGACATTAACATAGGGGCCCTCGTTTAAAATAGAGCGCAAGGCCAAATGGAACATGGGGTCTCGCTTTTAGAGCTGTGCTACGAGTGATAACTGACAGCAACATACACGGGCACGAAGGTGATAGATCAGCTGGCAACAGGTCATGGGTCGCGTGATTTGTTTTTTTAAGAAGGAACCCAAAGTGATTTTTTCTTAGATTTTCTTTAAGAGTACTATACTGAATATTCTTGTGACAAGCCAGGCGCCTGGACATTGGTAGGATTTATCTTTTTTATGAAGGAGCCACAATGTATTTCGAGGAATTGGAGCAGGGTTGATCCAAGAGGCTTTTAAAAGATAAATACCAAATGCGAATGTTTGAAAAGTATGTATTACCTCACTATTTTATATATTTTGTAATACTGCATTGGCAGTGCTGCACAAGCACAAATGTAACATTCTTCAATAACACCTTGAAAGAGGATGGATGTTTAGGGCAATGTTCCATAGCACAAATGAGCTAATTGTGAATAATCTTAAGCTGGTAACTAACTGCATCTGAGTTGTGCCAACTCATTAATATATTGCTGTTGCTTGGTGACAGTTCGTGCCCACTTTGTGGGGTCATCTGCCCTTCTCCAATCTGCTGCTTCACTCTGAATGTCATAACTCGCCTGGAAAATGGAAACATGGAATGCCAGCTGCCTCTCCTTGGCACGTTTAGGAGTGACCGCATGTGTGGTGCACACTGGCGTTACGATGTCGCACTTTGGGAATTACATCGACAACAGCTTTCAATCGGCACTAAATCCCATAACCACACTTCTTGAAGCGCCGCTGTTTTAGAGGGAATAATGAAAGGTTATGGAACGTGGTACCATAATAAACATTTTTTGCCACGAATTGGACTGAAGTGGCAGGCGGTACCACCATGGAGAGGGCAGCAGGATAACGGCTTGATGGGATTTTTTCCTTGGGATTTATGAGCTAGACTCATGCAGTTATGAATTTGGACGTATCATAGTTAAATACAATTAGATTGTAATAAATGCAACCACACTTCAGGATTCATAATCAATGTTTTTGGGTTTAGATCGCGTCATTTATAAATGTGTCGTAACCCTCCACCACCCGACACGGCCAATCAGTAAAAAAGTGTCACGTTGACAAAAGACAAATTAGTTCACTGCTTTAGCCCACCGGTGTGTTGAAGCGCGAAACCACAACATTTACAATTTGAGTACGACGTTTCGCTGGTAATTGCATCCAGCATCATCGGGCAATTCGCCATCTAAACCCAACAACGTTGATTATGAATAATATTGGTTGCGAAAGCCTACGTGTTAAACACTTCAGGATGCTGTACAAAAGAGTTGTCATTTATTTAACAGCCATTTAGAGGCAGTTTCAGGTATATGAAAAGAGGAAGGTCTGGACTTGAGCTCGGAGTTAGTCATGAATGGCTGGGAGACGGAAGTTCCAGACTGAGGGCAGCAGAGGAGAATGAACAACCATTCACTGAGCAAAGGTTGACTGGGCTTGGAAAGACGGCCTTCGTTGCTGAAGCAGAGAAATCGTGTTTGTGATTTGTTACACGGATTGTCTAGTTTATACAGTTGTCGAGCTACTTTACAAAGGAGATCTGTGGTGTGTGAGCACAGCAGCAGCTACATCAAGACAAGTGGGGAGAGGTCGGCAAGGATGAATCTGGAGGATCTTTAAAGTTGACCTGGGACTGAAGTGGCAGCCAGTGGGGGGATTAGAGGTTTGTGGTGATATGGTCACATTTACGGAGGTGGATTTTCAGTCTGACAGAAAATGTTTGAATCATCTCGGGTATGCGGGGATCTAGGGAGGCCATAGAGGAGAGAGTTGCAGAGTTAAGATATCATGAAGGCATCAGCCACGAATTTATTTGACCCGGATTATTTGTGGATAACCACTCTTACCTGTGAATAAACAGATTTAAGGAAGAATATACCTGTAGATGACAACGATCACAGATCGGCCAGGGCCCATGGATAACAGGAGTCGTGGATAAGAGGAGTTCTACTGCATTATAGATCACAACTTTGCTATGATTGTATACTGACAGCATTACACATTTCTTACTGATATTTTGCGAAGTTTGTGACCAGTTGAATAAAGAAGTGGCTCATCTGTTTATCCGATTCCAGCCAAGACGATTGTCGGTTGTGCCAGTGTGTGATAGCACCACAGGTCCAAGGGCAGGGCATGCTATCGTTCCACAGTGGTGTTCCAAACTCGTAATACAGCTCTTCACCATGTGGCACTCCTGCAGATAAAGGTAAAATATGGTCCAATTTAGAATTCATAGAACACTTAAAGCCGCTTTAAAACATTACTTTTCATGTTCACTCGGAGACTAAATCATTCACGTGTTAATACAGTACTGACAGAAGTAGGTAACATCTCTGGAGTTATTGTGTATGGAGCCAAAATATATCAATGATTGCTGTGGCCAGCGTATGTGTCCACCTGCTGAAGAGATGAGAAACACTTCTATTAGGTGGCCCTATGGAGCTTCCATCTGGTTATCTCCCTCATCTACACGCCACGTTTGGATTTCTGAGATGTTCCAGTGTAACGCTCAGTGTGGCGTCTATAGCAGACAGGTGTGCGTGTATTCATTCTTACCGTACCACGGGGCCCATGGGGAGCTGTGTGTGCGGTAGTTGAACGTGTACACGAAGGTGGCAGAGCCACCGCGGGCATGGCCCTCGGCGTGGTACAGCGCGGGCGCGATGTACTCGTAGTCCGACTTCATCTGCACAACCGCGGCACAGCACCACACGGCGCAAGAATACTGAACAATGATGGTGGTGGGAAAGTGCGAGGTTGCGTTCTAAATAAGTACAAGCAGTGGAGGCTGTGGCACTGCGTCATGAGTTCCGTGTGTGGATTTGGAAAGGGCCTAGGATTGAGCCTTGTGCGACACCCCTAGCTGAGACGCTTCTGAGACGAACACAGGCCTTGACATGGAATATACGGGTGGAGAGGAGAGATGGGGTGCTGAGGCATAAGGCAGCATTGAACAGTGAGGACTCGTCAGTCCAAATCAGAGAGGAACTGATCTACAGTTGAATGTTTCACTGTCGCCTGTTGGGAGCTACGTTTTTTCAAATCGATTCGGTGCCTGAACGACATGGCCACACGGGCATTTTTTTGCACTGCCGGTCTGGATGAGACTGAAGGTTTTTGTGCATGCAGTGCTGCCGCACACTTGTTAAATCTGAGGTAAGAGTGGAGACAGGAAGATGTCCACATCGCCATGGAGATGCGCGAAGAGGACCATACGCAGCAGAGAGGTCATGGAGAACGGGGAGAGAGAGAAAGTTACTTGGTACTCAAGAGGTTTCAGTCAACACGATAGCCGTGGCCAATCACCTCAATGAATTTTTCCCGTATGATTTCTTCATCCTCTGGGTTGACGTGGTCAGTGTATTCATAGAGTAGTGCTTCATAAGTGGCTTCTTTGTTTTCTTGAAATCTGTTTACCCAATTTTTCATCTGTTCTTCAAATTCAGGTCTTGTCATGGTCGGGCTGTCTGCTGCAGTGTGGAACATTAGTTCAGAAACATTTAGCACCAACACAATAATGGGGTTTATTTTGGAAGAGGTTAAAGTGTGGTCTATATAAAAACACATGTCTTCGGGCCTTTATAGAAGATTAAGCTTTGCACATGGTATCAGGATAGCTCGTCTAGACTGGACTTATGATGAATCACAACAGTGAAACCAATATCCAAACTACTGCCGCAGAATTGCAAAGCAAAGTTTTTCATCTCAGCTGAGGGAAAATCTTTCACACAAAAACTAAACTATATTTTTTTATTTTACCAGGTAAGGCCCGCTGATTGCGGGGGTGAGATATGTTAAAATTTGTCCCAAAATAGCATCGATTATGAAAATTGCCACGAACGTGGATTGGGCATCAATTGTTCTGAGATGGACTCCCCATAGCCGCAGACAGACAGCATAAAGCAGATGGTTGGCTGAGGACTTGGGATAGATTTTACGGGAAATAGGAGGGAGAGTCTTCCTCTTTCGTATGGATTCATAGCAGATTAAAGATGTACATAAAATACAGACATTAATATCTGGTACAAAAGATGTATTACCAAAGCTATCAACAGAAGGGGTGTACCGGATTAATCACACTTGTGGCAAATGCTATGTTGGGCAGACAGGATGAATGATCAGTACGAGACTAAATGAACACCAAATAAATATTAAATACTCCCAAATACAACTGTCAGCAGTAGCAGAACACGCGTGCCAACAAGGACACTCAATTTATTTTGATAATGTTGAAGTTCTGTGCAAAACTAGTTACGACTGGCCAAGACCAATTAGAGAATCTATCGAAATTGAAAGAAATACAAATAATTTTATCCGTTCAAATACCTACCGACTTAGTGCTGCGTAGAAGCGAATAATCAAATCATACATTGTTTAAATGCATGCCTATACAGGCCACCATACTTCAATAGGGATTCCCGTTGGTACGGCTATTTTAGCACAGGCAATGGACAGGAAGGACAATATCAATGTGCTCGCATAATGCGTATGCATAATGTACGTTGACTCATGAATCCCACTTTGCTAAAGAAGAGCACACAAGCGTGGTCACCACATCTACACCTCTATGTATGGAACAAAACGGGTGGACTTCTCCACAAATCTGGCTGTCGCCTGATGAAGCTAGTTGTAATTACTGGCGAAACGTCGTACTCAGATTGCAAATGTGGCTTGAGCTCTCCAACGAATTGGCATGTTCTGTTTATGTGACAGCCCTTCCTAGTTGGCTGTGTCGGGTGGTGGCGGATTTAACGACACCTTTATATATTTACGCGATCTAATCCCAAAAAAACTCTTATTGATTAAAGATGTAATTTTAGATTTGTTATCCACTCAATTGTCTGTTCAGACTGAGTGGATTTCGTCCGTTCCTCCTTTAAAAGAGTGAAGACAGCAGCTGTTTACAATGTGGTCGATCGTTTGGGATTCGTGGCCGCACTTGTAGGCCGCCAAATCTTTGATGCGCCATTTGTGCATTAGGTGGCCAAATCAGCCGCTGGCCAGGGTGACAAGTGAGAAAGAAACGAAGGTACAGAGTTGGTGGAAAGGAGATTAGAGGAACCTTCTGGAAGGTTCCAGATGGACCGAGGTGGGGGACACGAAGGGGCATGACGGGTGCTCTCGGCTCACACTACAAATGACGTCATCGCTTCACCAGCCAATCGGCTGCGATGTCGATTTTGGCGCCAATTTCGATGGACGCTGTTTTGCAGTTCGCTTTTCAAGAAGAGCAAACTTAACGTCTGATGAGGTGGACACCCTCGTGTATTACATCGGTTGTGGTCACCTCCGTGAAATTATCCCATAATTTAACGGGAGCCTCGTGAGAAAGGAGCTCACGTGGCAGAGGTGAGCACAGCATTGTTTTAACTTTTTGGGTTAGATCATGTAAATATATAAATGTGTTGTTAAAACCCACCGCCACTTGACACAGCCAACTAGTAAGGGTTGTCACGTAAACAGAACGTGCAATTCGTCACTAGTACAACACACCGGTGTTTTGGAGAGCCAAGCCACGACATTTACAATCTGAGTACGACGTTTCGCCAGTAATTACAACTATGGATGATATTGGTCACGACAGCCTACGTGTTAAACAGTGTTGTAACTGTTCTACTAGTTTATTATATCGTTATAGATAATGTTAACCATACACAACATGCACTTAACCATCAAACAATCCGCCGCAATCGGGCATCACAAAAAGTGCACCAACGATACACGCGAAAACACAACCACTCCAACAATCACAGAAGAGACAAAGAGAACGACACACAGAGGCCTCTCCTCCTGCGCAGTAGCCATGTGACGGAGTGATGGCAGACTTACGGCTGCTCAGTATCATTCGTATATTCTTGCGAAAAGTTATGCATTCCCTGTGTATAAATTCCGCGAGGAATCGGAGATTCTAAAAACGTGGCCTACGACATTTACAGAGCTACGTATCTGTTCTATACTGGGGCGCCTCACAACTAATGTATATGTGAGGTGCCACGGTGTTTACTTACGCCATTCCTCAGCTAATTCGTCCTTCACCACTCCGATCATCAGTGGCACTTTTGAGTGTTCACCCCTCTGGAGAAGTTCCCTTGGGTTTCTTTCAATAAAATCTTCATCAATAACTGGTGCCCAAGGTGAAATCATCGGTGGACCCTGCCCAGATTAAAAAACAAATATTGAGCAAGAACCATACAGGTCATTCGCTGCAAGACTAGCACTACAGTAGCAAAGCGAATGTCGACTGGACATAGTCCCCGATTATAGAAATTATATACAATAACTTCAGATGATTGGTTATGTGGTAGACTATCCTTGAATGTTCTTCTTAGGTTTTTTCGGTAAAGTCACGTAGAAAGTAAAATAAAATAAAAACAAAAATCACGACGTTTCGGAGGCAACACAAGTCTCCGTCATCAGGTGGGACCGTCACAGCCAGATTAGCTGTATCAAGTGAGGCAATGATTCAAGATGTAATCCCTTAAAAGCGAGTTGAGGGGGGAGGGAGAGGGAGGGGGGAGCTCATCAGACTATGGTAGCCAATGAAAGGAACGTATCGGGAGGGAGGGGGGGCGAGGCCAAAAGGGTGGGCGATGGACGTGGAAGCGCTTGTGCCCAAGCGGCCAATTACTGCACACGCCAACACAATGGAGCGATTGTGCGCAAGCGGCCAGCCACTGCACCCGCCAACACAATGGGCAGAGAGGAGGAGGGGGAGGTCTAATACACATGATAGACAAAAGAACGAAAATGATGATGGGTACAAACTTAGGGGGAGCTCATCAGACTATGGTAGCCAATGAATGGAACGTATCGGGAGGGAGGGGGGGGGCGGGGGGGAGCTCCCCCTAAGTTTGTACCCATCATCATTTTCGTTCTTTTGTCTATCATGTGTATTAGACCTCCCCCTCCTCCTCTCTGCCCATTGTGTTGGCGGGTGCAGTGGCTGGCCGCTTGCGCACAATCGCTCCATTTTGTTGGCGTGTGCAGTAATTGGCCGCTTGGGCACAAGCGCTTCCACGTCCATCGCCCACCCTTTTGGCCTCGCCCCCCCTCCCTCCCGATACGTTCCTTTCATTGGCTACCATAGTCTGATGAGCTCCCCCCTCCCTCTCCCTCCCCCCTCAACTCGCTTTTAAGGGATTACATCTTGAATCATTGCCTCACTTGATACAGCTAATCTGGCTGTGAAGGTCCCACCTGATGACGGAGACTTGTGTTGCCTCCGAAACGTCGTGATTTTTGTTTTTATTTTATTTTACTTTCTACGTGACTTTACCGAAAAAACCTAAGAAGATGATTCCTTGCAGTCACGAAAGCTTCAAATCTAGAATTATCCTTGAATGATCTGCATTGTACAGATGGTCTAAAAATATAAATAGGGCAAACTGCTAATTACAACTCAATTTAAGTTTAGCACTAAACACATTTATAAGATGCACTTAAACTATTCAACATTTGAAAAGGTGCAATAGCCCGAATTTACAATGCGAATTGCAGGGATTGTATCGGTGAAATTGCCATAAGCACGGAGTGCATCAGTCCATCCATTGACCATGACACCATTCATTATCCTGGCCGAGCACGAACCTGCATAGGGGAACGTTGTGCTTGTAGGCAGGTGCGATCAGCTCGCTCTCCCAACGCGGCAGTTGAAACAATGGCGCACGTTTCTGTAATCCCCCATGTCTCAATTGGCAGGTCCCGTATGGTGGGGGAAAGTGTGGGTATGCCCACCTCTTACAACACGTTTGGTCAGCTTGTAAGAGGAGTCCAAATGCCCTCTAGAGCTGACTCCAGTCGAGGCTCTACTGCCAGCACTGGCACGAGAAATAGATTTGCATGGGCTGCACCTTTACTTTCAATTACCCAGGAAAGCCACACTTAGTCCAGCCACTCCCTTTCAGGAGGGTCCGGCAATCGGAATGTTTAGTCAATCCTGTACCATTAATTAGTATTTTAAGTTTGGGAAACTGGAATAGCTGAATAAAAGCAATTCAAAAGAAAGTGACAACCTCCACACAAATATATTCAATATTTAGTTGCAATGCTAATTATTAAGTAACTTGCAGCCCAAGCCTGGTATGCTACTACAGTTTCCTATCCAAGTGGAGTGACATTGCGGGATGTCACTGTGCAGTGCCGGCCCTAGAGAGGCACGGCGTGCGGTTTAACGACATCGCGGACACCACAGCAGTGTGAGTGGAGAATTGGCCCTAGAGTGGCTCGGTGAGCGCTGATTGATAGTGCTGGATGGCACCACGCTTGGCGTGCCAGTGTCAGCCCTACAGGACAGGGTGTGGGAGTGCCGGCCGTAGGAATGAGGTTACTAAAGGCCACGGCACTCTGGTTGACCCGAGAGGACACGTGACCAGTTAAGTCTACAAAGGGGCCCCAAGTGGGGGCTAGGGGTGGTCAGGGTCCAGATCCTGCTCGAGGATTCTGGAAGGTGGTCGTGGCCAAATGCGGATTCAGCCAATCCGCAGAGAATATATGCTGGGTACCCCAGAGGGACCGGCGTTGTTGTTCATCCTGAAGAAACCTTCGTCTATGTCTACGTTCTACGTTCTCTGATCAACAAGTCTCCAACACGTGGACTTGGACCCGAGCTGTGGTCCCGGCCCGTAGTAGCAGTTACGTTGTAACTAGTGTAGTTAGCCTGGTGGTCACCACCATAGGTTGTTATTCTGTTAGGGGAAGTTACCCCTTTGTGTTGGAGTTAAATTAATGTGTTGCCTCCAAGTATACGTCTGCGACTCAGTTGAACTCACTATACAAGTATTAAGCAGGCTCTACCCCGCTCAGCTTCTGGGACCTGATGAGATCCGGGACATACATGGTGATTTTGTCTCTCCCTGTGCCTTACCTTCACATCAACGTCATGAAACACCTCTGCGGGTTTGGTTTTTAAGCACGTGATCATGTCCTTGGTGGGGGATGTTGGACACTGCAGGGCATTTGCCAGCTGCGCTGCTGTATCTGAAGCTTTCCAGGGGGGAAGGAGGATGGCCCAATGAGCTAGTGCACAACCACTCTGAGACACGGCCGCCTGGAAGAGTCCTGGAGACACGCAAGCACAATCAACATGGGAAACGTCTCCTACACGAATCCACTCGTTACTAGTGTAATGTACGACTCCGGAGACAATAAACTGTAGAGGCACCGTCTTATTTATTACTCACAACTTACACTGTTACGTTCGCTAGCACGTAACACAACACTGACCGCCTAGCAATGACGGTTATAACGGACAGCCCCGAGTTTCCTCTCTCGCCCCTTTTATCCTTCAAGCGGAGCCCGGCCACGCCCTGGCCACGCCCCCCTTCTAGAACCATCGAGCTGGTTCTGGGAGCTTAAAGATGGATCCCTTCCATGAGCCTTGCCCCAGATCTTCCCCTTGGGTAGGTACCAGAGGTGGGACAAAGTCATTGTTATGCAAGTCCAAGTCGAGTCGCAAGTCATCAAATTCATGACTCGAGTCTGACTCGAGTCCAAGTCACATGACTCGAGTCCACACCTCTGGTAGGTACACACGCAATTGCTACTCCTAGTCGCCAGTCGGCGCTGCTACATAACACTAGCATGACTCGCTCATTGTGGGTGTGAGAACACAGCATAAATGAAACGGCTGCTCCTAATTTTTGCCACATGCTGAGGCCCCCCCTCAACGTCCTTCATCAGCCCTTGGCTCCTCAATATGGACATGGCGTCTACTTGCACACCAAAATGTCCAAGAGCACTCCCACAAGTGTCTTCACATTTAACAACCATCGTGAATCCACTGGTGGACATGGATCATGAGCCTGCGTGTTTATAAAAATATATACTTTCTGGTTTCAGTGTATCGCACACTTTGCTTTGGCTTTACCTGTTACAGTGATGGTCACATGTATTTTAGCAAAGAAAATGGCAGTCTTTGAAGGCCATTATCAGTGTAAGCTCCACCTTGGCTGTGCTGAGAGAAGAGATGCAAGCCTGTGCCTCCACCGCCGGAACTCTCTCCAAATATGGTCACCCGGTTTGCGTCTCCTCCAAAAGATTCTATGTTGTGTTTCACCCACATCAGGGCAGCGTGTTGATCCCAGAGTCCGTAGTTTCCTCGGGATTGCTCATCTCCAGTGCTTAGCCACCCTGGGAAAGGCAGTCATATTAACACAGAATAGTTTAAAGTGGATTTTGTTTTACCAGGTGGCAAACCAAGAGACCAGGACGATTCTCGTTTGCAAGAGGGACCTGGGTCACCAAAATGATGAAAGCAGAACATGAAGCAATATAAAATGGAATTAATTTCCTGTTTCGAACGTTGCCTCGGAAAGAATACTGTTTAAAATTTTGAAGTAAAATTAACTTACAGAAACATAAACATTGCCGTGCAAGAGTGAATCGTGTCATTTATATGTGATATGCATAGCTACACATGCAATGATCAAAACGGATGCTACTGGTGGCCTGGGTGTTTTGAAATCTCTTAGAGGCACCAATGCCGAAAATGATGGCAGAGTTTCAGCATCTTGATTTTAAGCTTTCGTGACTGCAGGAATCCATACTCTTTGGTTCTTTCGGTAAAGTCGCGTAGGTAGAAAAATAAGAATAGATCACGACGTTTCGATCGCCACACAAGCAACCGTCTTCAGGTGGGAGTGAGAAACAGGCTGCTGAAACAAGTCCTTATATTTCGAGCCGAAGGGGGGTGGAGGGGTTGCCGCATCGGGCCAGAGGGTAAGGTGCTGAGGAGGTGGCTATTGGATTGTGAGAGATTAGCATGTCAATGTGTAGTGACGGTATATCAGCCACTAGGGGGATAGAGGGCGCAACAGGAGACACATGCACAGACAGAGACACACACAAGCGAGAGAGACATACACAGAGAGATACATAAAGAGAAATACACAGAGAGAGACACACAGAGACACACACAAAGACACCCAGAGAGAGAGAGACACATCCACACAAAGGGAGAGAGAGACATACGGAGACACACACAAACCGAGACACACACACAGAGAGACACATCACAGCCAGTTATAGTCTGCTAAAAAACGAGAGCCACCGCCACATCGAGGGAAAGGGGCAACGTTGGCTTTGTTAGTGAGACATTTAGCCCGTTAATGTAAAGACATTTAACTTGGCAATGTAACTCAGAGAGTCGGAAAAAAACCTTCTAACAACGGCAGGTAGAATGGAAACATCAACAACCAGTTAAGGCTTTACCTGGTTAATAACGTCTTTCCAATGATTGCTCAATATATACCCATCTTCTTGGTTGAAGTTATGTCTGTGTTTATGTATCTGGATGGCTACATGAACAAATCTTTGATGGTAGCCCGAAGGTTTGCAGAGTACCTTGGTCTCGGAAAAAACAATGTCGTGTGAGTCCATAGCATTCAAGCAGTAATCAGCTACGGCAGAGGTATTGGTTCTGCCGTGTTTCAAATCTGCTTTGTGTTCGCGAACACGGTCCGAGACATGTCGTTTCGTTTCCCCAATGTGACAAACTAAGTTATGTCTGCGGTTGCAGTTACATTGGGGAAATGAAACGACATGTCTCGGAAATTAATAACGGCCGTATCAAAAGTCGCTCAATCTAATAGTAATGAGTTATTCGCCTGGTGGTCATGGCCAGACTTCACTGTGACGAAGTGATGAACTCAGTCTCTGCACCAGAAATCTATAATGATAAAACTGTAGGCTTAAGGGCTTGCGCCTCCATGACGTGACATCAGAAACACTAACTTTTGGTGTTTGTGATTTCTGGCTTGCACCAGTTCTCTTCACAAGCCCGCATTGGGAATAGGTTAAAGTAACCTATTATTAGGTAGATTGTGTTGGAGCCTGCAGTTCCGTGGTCATTATGGCCACGGTACTGTGTGGATTGCAGTGCTTATATACCGTGATATTTTGTGCTCGTGGTAATTTGGTCGTGGTACTGCACCTTACTACTATATACTGCGATATCTGGATCACGCTACTTGCTCCTTGGGACTTGTATCTGCTGGTTAAGACGTTGATGGATCCTCCAATTTGAGCCCCTCGCTACCTGCTCAGACAGGTTGCAGAATCTCAAGATGGTGTTCTTGGTTGTAATTACATCAGCGAGCTCCAGGCCCCGGTGGCCATTCCCCCCCCCTTCACGGTGATCACCAAGGACCACGCCGTCCTTTGCACCTACCATTGATTTATCGCAAAGGTTTTGTTACAATTCCATGTGAACAAGCAGATCATTCTTCCCTCTTTCTGCCCCCCTCCTTTTCGCTCCCCTCGGGAGCCGCATCTCCACTTGCTCGATCCGGTTAGGGCCTTCACCTATGTCAATCATTATTTGAGTTGGCACAAATGGAACCAGCTCTTCTTCCTTTTTGGTGGTCTTCATTGTGGGGGTCCGGCCTCCAAGCACCAGGTAGCGACTTGGGTCCTGGCGTGTATACAGGAGGCCGACACCATGAGGGGGTGGTCCCCGCTATCCCAGTGTAATCCTCACTCAACGCGAGCGGTGGCTACCTCCAGGGCCACTAGGACTGGGGTGCCTCGGAGATATTTAGGGCTGCGGATTGGTGCTCGCCTCTCACGTGCTACTTGGCATTATCGTATTGACACCCTGGTGGCCCGAAAGCCTCTTACGGAGTATTGTTCTCTCAGTGGCTGTCACAGTGAAACGGCTCGCTTTTCCTTTTTCCTCATTTAGAGGTGCCTTTTGCCATTATTTTCCTTTGGCTTTGTTACGCATTCATCTCTTCATAACAGTGGGCCCTGGTGGTGGCCACAGGTGGAAACCAGGCTAAACGCAAGTACTACAGCCTAGTTTCACAGGTACATGACAAAGATGTCGTGGTGATGAGTTGTTCATGTCTACACTTACCCAGCGGCCCAAGGCGGTAGTTTACAGTTACAAGAATGACACCCGCGGCTGCTAAGAATCTTCCTTCGTATTCCTCTGCAGTCCCGTATCGATAAGCGCCACCATGAATCCACACCATCACCGCCATTTTATCTGCAGTGTCCACCTAAGAGTGCATTTGCATTAGATGTGCAGAATGGCCCTCACATGTAAAATATAGCCAAGGCAAAGCTGAAGGGTGTTCCGTGGTGCCACGGCCTCGGAGCAACTCTGCAAGCGCCGCGACTCCCTTCTGGCCCCCACACTGAGCACACACCCGCAGCGCACACACGTAGTGCCCTGGCGGGGGATTGCCTGACACAATGGGCTTTCATCCGAAGGGTCCCTAGGAGGAAAGTCCCGCGGTTTCCCGGTGCCAGGAGATTGGCCAACTCTCGCAGGACAAATCACATTGTGGTGCCCCTGAATTGGCTTAAAATTGTATGCACGTGTAATATAGTAATTACGGCGGGAGACCACTTGACGGGTAGCACAATTTTATTAACATTCACTTTAGCCACAACGACACGTGTAGCCAACTACAGCCTACGCTACGCGTTCCACCCGGCTACACACACGCGGGCTCTCCGGCCCCGTAGCTCCCAGGGGAACTCCCAGACCCACCCCGGCTGGGGTATGGGTCCCGACCACTGGGTCCCACAGCCGGCCCTCACACGGACGTCCGGCCCCGGGTCCCACGGTCTCGCCTCTGAACCACACAGGGTCCCGGCCCTTACAAGGACATCGGGGCTAGGGGTCTCAGGGCCCTATCTCTTCCTCTTCTGTCTTTACTGGTTACCAACTCCCCGAGTGCTGCTGTGCATCGCCCTAAATAGTCCTCCGCTCCAGGGGGCGGGGCCTATGCGGACCTCGGTGTGGACATCTGCCTGCGGACCGCGATGTAGCCACACCCGACCCGCTCTCACACGATCCCCCCCTTGTCAGCACGCACCGCCACTACACCACGCGATGTAGCCACACCCGACGCGCTCCCACACGATCCCCCCATGTCAGCGCGTACCGCCACTACACACGCACAAAGGTTCACTGGGCCAGCTGCAATGAGTCATACAAGTCATCGGGTAGGGGGGCTGGGGTGAAATATAAGCGAGCAGAGCAGACCATGAGGTCATGGGATCGCAGCGCCACGACCTCCCCCAGACCAAGTACACACTGGCAGGGTGTGTATTCGCCAGCCAGATGCCCTTCCAGATTAAACAGGTCGAGTCAGAAATTAATGATTACAGGTGCATAGACAATAGGTCGCGAAGTAACCGTCGCAATGCTCCGTGTAAGGGAGGGGAAACGAGCGAGAATCACAGGAGGCACACGAATGGCCGCGCAGGATAACGCGACCCCAGGTATTTGAAGCGAGGGGGATAAAAAGGGGAACCCGAGGTTTTCAAAACAGAACTCTTCTTCAACATCTTGGTCGCCAAGACCCCCTTCCCTGCCGTCCTGCCTCCTCGAGCCGCTCACAGCATCCGTGTGATGCCAGCGAGTGCGGCTACGAGGCAGAGATAGGCAAAGGTGTTTTCGTCATCCTCCCTCAGACTCTCACAGCATCCGTGCGACGCCGTGAGTACAGCTGCGAGGGAGGTACGTGATAGGGCGTGTGAGTATTTGGGGACTTGGGTCGCAGTCGGCTAGGCTATGCTCATAGAATATTCCCTCCGGGTAGTGCGGGGTTTGCGCTGCGAATCAAAGTTAGCACAGAGCATCGGTGTGGTGTCGGTGATTTGTGTGTGGAGAAACGCGCGTTCGCGCCGCTGCGTTAGCTGTGGTGGATGCGCGTGTTCGGATATAATTGCCCGCAGGTGCGAGCGTGTTCGCGCCCCTGCGTTAGCATTCGCTGTGGTGTACGCGGGCGTGTGTGGGTGGGTTAACTCCGTGCGGCTGTAAGCCACCGCGCCCCACGTGCCCAGCGAGGGCGGTGGGGTGGACGTCGGCCCCCACAGTTCCTTTCAATTATCATAAAAGTGCAACTGATCTTTATGGCTCTGAGCCATACGTGTAAATCTCACAATTCCACGTCAAGACAATTTTCTCTTTAGGAGATCCACCAATGGCTTCCTACAACATAGTAACTCGTGTTACTGGCCCCATGGGAGGCGAGTGCAGAGTTTACCCCGACTGGGGTTTGAATTCGGAACCCGATTGTGAGCCAGATGCCACAGTGCCTCTGCTTGCATTGTGATCAGTGTACATATTGAAACTATGGCTTAGACATTACTCAGGTATTAAACTTTGGAAAAATAGCACATCCATGTTCTATCGACTGGTAGATGAAGCCTCCCCAAACCACACGAGCTGATCTCTGTCTCCGCAGTGGGCGTAATTTCATGTTCTCTCCTTTAGCTGCCACTCCATGTTTCTGTATCTCGGTGCAATCCGTATGCATCGTCTTTTTCAGAATCTCATGGAGTCTGCATGTGGTTAAAAAGTAAGAAAACTGTCCCTAAATCTGGTGTTCTCTCAAGTGTAGTTTTCCCTAAAATGTTTTAATAAGTTTTCCAGTAATATTTTCTAACAATACACATATTAAACATAGAATACGTGAATGGAAACTATTACAAATATGCAAACATTTATTTCTGTAGAGCTGACATTTACGGTGTAGATTGTGAAAATGTTGCAAATTAGGCAAAACTAATGTATAATTTTATACATGATATTTCAGCAAAGATAAATCCATTTCAAAATGGAGTTTGAGCTTGGGCGTTTTAGCTGTTAAGTGTGACTGGTGCCGAAGCAGATAGTCCCCGAGTTACGACGGTCCGACTTACGATATTTCGATCTTACGATGGCGATACGTTCAATGCATGTTAAAAGTTTTTTATAGCATAGAATTATTTCCTGAAAAAACTTTCTATTAAATTGCAGTTCATATAGGTAGGCTAAGAATTTACCTTTTTTTATTTTACATTTTACTGTGCAATACAGTATTGTAATTAATAAATACATGCAGTATATCGATTATACAGTACGGTACTGTAAATTGCTCTTTTGCTAAATTATCACCATTGTTTAAGACTCCTGGGTAGGTTAGGCCATCTTCGACTTACGATATTTTTGACTTACGATGTCGTCGTAACGCATCTCCATCGTAAGTAGAGGACTATCTGTACTTTTCGACTGTACAAGCAGCATACTTTTCCAGGCTTGACTTATGCCTAACCTGACAAATCTGCACGAAATTACATAACTCTGTATTACATCTTATTTTCACTCACCTCTGGGATGAATACGTTCAAGTAAAGGCAATCCTCATCAAAGTGGTCAAATTTTCCAAAACTTATTTCCTCCAAAAACCACGGCTTCTGGTAGCATGCTGGTGAGAAGGTGGTGGCATTATAAACACCATCCCATTTCTCCAAAGGCACTGGCTTTCTGAACCGGAGGTCCCCAATAGGCGGCTTGGCATAGGGTACTCCAACAAACGCTTCAACAGATATGCCCTGACCGAGGTTTATGCGCAAGCCCTGTAGTTTCCCCCTCGCCACTGTTCTGATAACTGTATTGCTGTGGATGCTGCATGTACTGAGGACCAAGAAGGGAACCAGGCCGAGGAGTGTGTTCATAAACATCATAGTCATGGAATGTCCAAGCACCATTTCTCCCGTTCTCTTGCTCATCCGAAATGAAGGCAGCCTTCAACAAAGCAGCTTTGGTCAAAACACGCCCAAAAGGTTGTGGAGTTTGAGCTTTGGAACAAGTCACGCCATTTGGCAATGGCCTTTTAAAGGGCTAAAGTGCAAGGTGATAACACGCGGATTTGTAATGTCCAGATGCCAGCAGCTTTTTGTATCATCTTCAAGACACACATGTTGACAAGTTATCTCGTAAATGCACCCCAATATAACACCCACCTACTTGTTTCTAGCCTGCATTCACTTTACTCTGAGGACACGAACACACATGTTTGAAGGGCGACGCAGTCGACAAGAGGGTTGTGCATAAATATCCAAAATATAGTTTTATACTTCTATGATCCCCACCTTCACCAACCCACACTAACTAGCATGGTGAGGTATAGCCACATAACCCCAAGAACCCATACGGTCTGCGGAAGCCCTCATCCAGCAGCAGATTGACAGGGCTGTATACATGCTTGTGAGAATAACTCGGTAAATTAAACTGAAATAATGAGATGTATTCAATGGGAAACAACCCTAATTCAACAATACAAACAAGACAATATATGTTTTAATGGACAACATTGTGACAATTTATTGAATTGTTACATGGATGTATGTAAACGATCAGGGAGACAACACTCATCACACTTGATGATAAAAACACATTTAAGATTGAAGCGTATGTAGGTAATTCGACGCTTTATTTCACAGTGGTGGTGGGGGATTATCACAAACTGGTGCTCATATAAGAAAAATGATAAAGAGAACTGGAAAAAACACAATAGTTCACAATCACCTATTTTAAACCCAAATTAAATTAAACTATAGTGACCGTGAGCAACTCGGCATGTAAGTGCATTGCTTCATTTTCCCAACGTGAATCATGGAACACTGTCTGTGGATCCACCTATTTTTCAACTTCAAATTCCAAAACTGAAAGAAAAAAAATAAGTAAACAATTATTGAAATGTCTGATAATAAAGTTACAAATTTAGACCTGCCTGGTTAATATTGCAGGTGTATTAACCATAAAGTAGATGCTGTCTGATTTTTTAAGTGGGCGAAGTGCACCCACCCAGCATGCCTCTCTTACCCAGCATGCCCCTCACTCTTACCCAGCATGCCTCACTCTCACCCAGCATGCCCCTCACTCTCTCACCCAGCACGCCCCTCACTCTCTTAACCTGCATGCCTCACTCTTACCCAGCATGCCCCTCACTCTCACCCAGCATGCCTCTCACTCTCACCCAGCATGCCTCACTCTCTCACCCAGCATGCCTCACTCTCTCACCCAGCATGCCTCACTCTCTCACCCAGCATGCCTCACTCTCTCACCCAGCATGCCTCACTCTCTCACCCAGCATGCCTCACTCTCTCACCCAGCATGCCTCACTCTCTTACCCAGCATGCCTCACTCTCTTACCCAGCATGCCTCACTCTCTCACCCAGCATGCCCCTCACCTGCCGAGCGTGCCTCCCGCCAGTGTATAGTACTTGTTGTAATCGAGCCGCAGCAGCAGCTGGGCCAGGTTAGGATTGCTCTGCTGACTCCGCACGCTGGATAGAATCTTGAAGAGCAGTGATGATTGGCGGCTAAAGCCCTGAGGTTCCAGCAGAGCCCAGTCACACCCAGCCCACACCGAATCACAACAGCACGGTTTCACAAATAACTAAGTCACCCTTCAAAAAGAAAATGTTGCATTTAGTAGTCATTTGACGAACCTTTGAGAAATTACGTCATTAATAATTTTCAAATTGCCATATCATTTTACTGTTTATGACACGAGCCAAAACTCCACAAAATAACATGCTCAGCCATATCAAAGAGGTGGAGGGAATGGTTCGTGGTGGAGATGCTAGTCAAACAGGATTTTGTAGCGAGATGTCGTTTGATGAAGCCACTGGCACAGGAAACCCTATAACTCTCAGACAAACCATTTAACCGGCTAAATAAGTTACAACTGCATTTCTAATAGTTGCTCTACATGGGCCATATAAAAGTAGAAATACCTTTACTAGACTGTCGAGCTGTGTGGATACTCGGTCATCTGATACCGGCGACGCCTGGGTCACCAGGGCTGAGAAGGAGTGACACAAGCCCAGGATTTCGTGCAAGCAGTGGAAGACCTGCAGCACAGACGACCACATGATCAGACACCATGCAAAGCAGTCTCTATCACTGTCTTTAGCACGATCAGATCCTGTTCAAACATGTTCATCCTTTCCTGCCAATGTTCCAGTTACACTTATCGTAGCTGTAAGGACTGTGAGTGAGGTCGTGTGTGAGTGATGCCTTTTGTAAGAGGCCGTGCGTGTGAGGCTGACTCAATGTGGATTCGAGTTAGTGGGTCCTGCACGGATGCCATATTATCTATCCATGTCACGTGGCCTCAAAGTGCACCTTGCCTGGCACAAGCACTGGTGACGTCACCGTCACTTATTGGCGAATAGAAGTTATTGTTGACCGAGGCTGTGTTTGTGAGGCCGACTCCAACCCTAGGTCAACTCGGCCTCAAATGATATCTGGTACATCGCCACTCGGGAGACAAAGGCGGCCGGGCGTGATGCTGGCCACCCACCCCCTAGTTTGCCGTGCCTGCCTTCATTAGGGCTCGCTAACAGCACTTGCCACAAAAGTCTGTTAAGATTATAAGGGGGATTTTTGTCTTTGAGGTTGTATGTGAGTGAGGTCATGTGTGAGTGAGGTTGTATGTGAGTGAGGTTGTGAGTCCGGCAAAACAACCCCCTACCTCCTCGTGGTGCCGGGCGGCAACGCTGTGGTGGGCAGTGCTGTGGGGGGAGGGCCAACTTAGATGGGCCTTTCCCCTCATGGCGTCTGTGACCATCACAGCAGCCAAATGGGGGCTCTGGACGGGTGCGAGGGGCTGGTAACCCCTCCACCTTCAATTAATTACCACTAAACCACGACGGAAACATTTCATAAATAAGCTTATGCCGGAGGCCCTGGGGGGACAGGCGCCTATGACGTCTCCTGGCCAAACCCCATTTGGCGGAGCCAGGAGACTGAATCTTTACCCTCGGGGCTCCTCCAGAAACAACAAAAAACCACTACGTGTGGCCACGTGGAATGTTCGAACGCTCACTGCAGAGGAGAGGCTGCCACTCCTCTGTCGGAAGCTGGACCGGTACCGCCTGGATCTCTGTGGTATTCAGCCCCACCAAAACTAAGCACCTGCCTGGGTATTTTGTACCATCGGACACTCCACCCCCACAACTCTCAATTGGTGATAGGGCAGTTGTGGAGAGAGTGTAGAGTTTCCCATACCTGGACAGTGTGCTCATGACCGGCTCCAGTTTAACAGCAGAGGTCTCACTCCGAATCGGTCGAGCGGCATTATCTTTTCATCGGTTGCGTAACGCTGTGTGGAAGCTATCTGGTCTGTCGCTCCGCACGAAGCTTTAGGTCAGTCGACCTGTGGCATCTGGGTCTGCCCCGTGACCTCCTGCCAGTGGGCATTGGACACTTCATGTGGCCTCAAGGTGCACATAGCCTGGCACAAGCGTCGTGGTGACGTCACCGCCACTTAGTGGCGAATGGCAGTTGTTGTTGTTGAGGTTGTGAGTGAGGCCACCTGTATGTGAGGTTGTGTATGAGTGAGGCTGCATGTGAGTGAGGGTTTGTGTGTGAGGGGTGCATCTCACGGGCTTTAGCAGGATGAAGGAGGTAGCGAGCAGGTTGGCCAGGAAGGCGTCATGTGCCAGGCGGATGCTCTCAAAGTCTCGTTTGCTGCTCACCTGCTGCTGTAGTTGTGAGAACTGAGACTCCAACACATCCACCTGAAGATGCACAACACAGCCGCATACAACCACATACATAAATACAAACCCACAACTATACAGACACACACACACCCATACACTTGGACAACTATAGTATAGTGAAACTTCACAAGGCCAGACCAATCGGGGGGGAAAGCCTTTCCAAAAACATGACCAAAAGTGATGTCACAAGTGCAGGTGGCACAATTTTAGCGAGAAAAGAGGAAGTGGCATAATAATTGTGAAATCGCAACTTGATAACCCTTAATTTCATAGTTTTTATTTATATGAGATCATCTTTACAACAGTCGGTGTGACTTGCCCACCCTGTAGACGGATATTGCATTAACACAGTTGGGAAGGGTTACAAGTATATTTTTTAATCATTAATCTGAATTGTGACAATTGAAATGAAAGGGAGGGGTTGTAAAATCATGAAATGCCTGCAAGATACCGGTGATGTGCCAGGTACCAGCCCCACCTGCAGGTAATACTGGAGGTTGTCAACAAGAAAAGCCATGTGGTTCCGTAACCTCCACTTGACTGCATCACTTTTGTCCATTCGTGAGCTCTTCCTTTCCATCTGGACGGCCCAGCAGCGCTGCAGCTCGGCCTGCACGCGTCGCACCTCGAGCAGGTAGCGGAACATCACGTTGTATCTGTGGAACAACAACAACACGGAGCCGCAGCAGCACACCCATTAGTCCCAACACTACATTGCACCTGTTACACATTGCAGCAACTCAATTAAACTATTTAATGTATTCTGGCCTCTTAAACACAGACAAAAATACGACTTACCTAAAAACTGAAGTGGCTAATTCTAGTTTTGTGCAATCAATTTACCAGAACTAAACCATTTGACCCTATATTGACCAGGTTTTTGCTGAACCAAAAATAAACTGTAAAAACCAGTTCAACACTGCCAGAGTGATCCTAATGTTGTCCATGACCAAGAATGACAGGCTAAGTGAAACCCTAACCAGTAGAACTTGACAACATTCTGATTGTGATACAGGCACTCTACAGAAATGACATAAGGCTAGACCTACGAAGTTGAAAACACAAAACTCAACACACTTGCAAATAAGTTTAATGAGTCCGGAAATAAAACGGGCTCATTCCTGCCAACTGTCTTGAACAGAAGCACCTCACAGTACAATCCACTCTGGGCGTGTCGGGTCACAGACGCACTTGTCGAGCACAGATGGCGTGAGCAGGATGTGCAGTGGCCAGCGCACGGTGTAGGACAGGCCCAGCGCCGCCCAGCCAGACCATGGCTCTCGCACCGCCTCTCCCTCATGTCCCGACAGTCCCTCTGAGACAATGCAAAGAGAGATTGCTCATATCACCATAGTGGGGGCGCACGTGAGCAAGTACCGGAATGGCACACAAGGTGGTGGCATTAACATACACTATGATATG
The DNA here is from genome assembly GCF_964198595.1 of Lampetra fluviatilis. Lineage (NCBI taxonomy): Eukaryota > Metazoa > Chordata > Hyperoartia > Petromyzontiformes > Petromyzontidae > Lampetra > Lampetra fluviatilis. The sequence continues at coordinate 15,280,803 of NC_136287.1, forward strand.
GTTAATACAAACTGCAGTATTAATCAGGGAAGTATGCCGGATTCGAACAAAGAACCTCTGCAATGTGTGGTCAATGCGCTACTGCCGGTCATATTCTACCGCTTTTTTTCTTATTATGCTTGTGTTTGTTTTAGAAAAAAGTAAATAATATCAGCAGCACTGTAGCTCTGACAGGAATCTGTAATTTACGTAAGTAATTGATTTGTCTGGGGCATGAGTGATTCGTTATACACAATGTCAGGTCAACCTTATTGCCCGCATTTTTTGATATCTCGCATGTGACCATGAAAAATGGATGCATCACAAAAGCATGGCGGGAGGCGATGGTCATTGCAATACTCAAACCGGGCAAGCCAACCGACGACCTGGGGAAGTTATAAACCGATATCACTCCTGTGCACGACCTATAAACTCCTGGAACGCATCATCCTCCGGAGAATCAGCCCCCTCTTCAAGTCAGTGATCCCTGAGGAACAAGCGGGATTCCGGCCTGAACGCAGCAGCTATGACCAAGTTTTGGCACTTGAGATGCACATCGAGGCCAGATTCCAGAAGAAATCCAAGACCTTTGTGGACATGTCATCGGCCTACGACAAAGTCCGTCTCCGGCACATGAGCCAACCTCCACAGACCTTTCCACAGGGATTTCATTGTTACAAATAGCTTTCAAGTCAAGTTAGACTCCTATCTGTGGTGCCAAGTTTCCTGAACAAAATAATATAAATCCTCAGACACCCATTAATTAATCAATTATAATTGTCCTCGTGATTAATATGAAAAGACAATATGATTGAGAGAATTAGTATATAATATTTCACTAAATGTTTTTTATAAGGGTATATCCACGACAGCATTGAAGATCTGCTATGACCACGCCGATACCTCGGTGGTCCCTGGCCTGGGCGGAGATGGTGAGGTGGAAGAGGTGTAGCTGGTGTTCGTCGTCCAGCAGCACCCTGCTCGCCGCCTGCTGCAGTGCCACGTTCACATCTGCAGCAACCGCACACAACCACAGCAGTGACCGCTCGTCATCGCGCAAGATTAAAACAAATATTGAAAATGCATTGAGGTAAAAACGTGTTTTATTATGACTGTATATATGCAGTGTTACAAAACACCCATTGTGCAGAGGCCAAGCACTGTTGGTGAGATCAGTTCATGTGCAGGAGTGAGATGCATGGGAGCAGTAATGGACTGTGAGAGATGGCAATGGCATTGGGAGGCCTTCATCCAGCAGTTGCTGATGATGTCAACAAAAAAATACTACAATCATAACTACAATAGCAATTGACTACGAGTTCTATTGCAACTCTGAAAGGCTGTTCGATAATTGTATGTGGCATATTTTCACTCGTAAGGGCTTTATAGAGGTTCTGATTTCATTTTTTTTTGTAAAACATTTCTCCAGGACCAAGAGCACTATAACGAATCAGTATTCAATGGGGTTGTGCTCAACGAGGTCTGCTCGTAATCAGTTTTCATCAATTTAAATAAAATAAAATGCAGAGTTAAATACTTGAATATCCTTCATATGCAATAAGTTTTTGCTTAAAAACAAAATTTTATTAAATATCGTTTATTATTCACTTTAAACAGAGAGTAATTATGAAGCCACTTAGCTTTAGAGCTGGTTTCCAAAGAAATGGCTGTTGAAAGATATCTAGAGATTAATGGTGAATGCCTCGATATTGGGCAGTTTCAGAAAGATGATTGTCATGTCCTGAATCAGGGCACATTTCCACGGAGCAGCGATTCACAATGGGAGAGGCTCTGGGAGGCATCTGTAACGGAACTGTTACAGATACTTATTTTTTTACAAAACCCAAGGTGTATTACTGTGCAGTCATTTGCAAGAAAATGTTTTGTGGGTTAACAGCGGTCCGTGGATCCAGAAAGCATGGGAACCACTGGCACCTACCGAGACTTGTCTCAATGGGATCTCACCTGGTTAGAATCAAGTTCATGCACAGCATGAGAGGGTCCATAGAACACACACACAGATGCCACTATGTGTATGTGAATGGGGAATCACAGCGATCACAACAGCATAAGCCTCACCCACCATGCTCGGTGACAGCTGTGGGTGGTGCCTTTAGCAGCGTTTGCGTACTGTCAATGAATGCCTGGAACAGCTCTCCCCGACCGAGCAAATAGAAGTCCTTTATGGTCTACGCAGACACAGAATACAGCACGTCCCAGTTGCAGCTTAACAAATGCATCACAACACGCATGGGTTTCCTCCCACATATATGAACACTCATTCATGGAGTTAGTCAAACATCCCAATATAGGGACAGAGAGCTTATAAATCGCTGGTGCCAGTACGGCCCGCTTTCCCGCTTGTCTGTTGTTTCCCATGGCTTCATTTGAAAACTGTGCGCATTACAAACCTATCTACGTGACTTTACCGAAAGACCCAAAGAATATTAATTCCTGCAATCACGAAAGCTTTAAGTCAAGAGTTACAAATGTGTTTTTTTTTGTGAAATCAATTTGCATGATTCACACCATATAAATAAAAGAGATGCTATTTAATCGTTAATATGTCTCCATGTGGCTGGTGTGGTGCTGTTGGGGCCACTCGTGAGAGGTGGCTCAATGCAACATCCCACGTAGAGTATCTTACCTTCAGCTGTCCCAGCAGGTCTGCCTCTTCCACCACGAGTTTCCACAGGTGCTACATACACACAGTTCAGTAGCAATCATTTTATAGCTCCACTCTACCACTATGCAAGCGCAGTGCAATAGTAATAATAAGCAGTCAGGCCTGATGCCTTATATTGTTGGCAAGAGTCATGAATGCAGGGCCAACTTTGGTTATGACTCCTCGCTTCTGAGGTTGATCAAATCTAGATTGAGGTTGAGCAGAGTTAATTGTAACCGCACGCAAAATAAAGTGCAACCATGCCCAACGAATAACATAAGGTAATCGGCAAATAAATAATAGTAAAGAAACATTATAAAAAAGATATATGGGAGGGAGAGTCCAGCTGTGTCACCTCTTAAATTTCTATCAGTTTACATGCAAACAATAATTTTACATGCTTGACAAAAATGACAAATAATGATAGTTTTATTGAACATTGACCCTTTGAATTAGCACCACTCCTGCTATCTTAGGCTTCGGACTTTTCAATCGGCTCTCGTGAATCACTTGCCTACCTCGGCCACTTTGTTGCGGATCTTATCGACCACCATCTCCAGCTCAAGAAGACTGAAGAGATCCTGCTGCTGCAAGTTGTGAATCTCCGTGGCAAAGGCATCCTCATGGGACTTTAAAAGAGAACCTGGGAAGATAATGATGATTATTATACCTGCTTAGCCAACAACTGCTGTATTTCCCGCTTATGCAAATTGAAAAAGATTTCAAGCATGGTAAAATTGAACCATGACACAACAAACAATGGCCTACTCTTTTTTAAATAATGTCACGGGATAATTAACGTTCACTGTGAAGCAGACGGTGCGTATTCATGGTCAATAGGCCCAGAGTATGCATCTGCTGGATTTGAACCAGCCTGTGAGCACCATACAGATATCCCTTTGTTGTCCTTCCCCACACCTTCGATTAGTACGCTTGGCTACAGACGGTGTGACACAAGTTCAGCAAACATATGTAGTGTCTTCAAAAATTACTCACACCGACACGTTGTAACAATTCACCTGTTTACACTTTATTCACCTATTCTGGCACCAGTTGTAGGCACTCCTATAACTATCTATACGGTCACTTATGTTTAACCTCTCCCCACTCTTATCTACCTTTCACCTCCCTTATCCTGCACTCAGCAGCTCTGCTCTCAGCGACTCCGCGCACAGCGTCTCCGTACACAGCGTCTCCGCACACAGCGTCTCCGCACACAGCGTCTCCGCACACAGCGACTCCGCACACAGCGTCTCCGCACACAGCGTCTCCGCACACAGCGTCTCCGCACACAGCGTCTCCGCACACAGCGACTCCGTACACAGTGTCTCCACACACAGCAGCTCTGCTCTCAGCGTCTCCACACACAGCGACTCCGCGCACAGCGACTCCGCGCACAACGTCTCCGCGCACAACGTCTCCGCGCACAGCGACTCCGCGCACAGCGTCTCCGCGCACAGCGTCTCCGCGCACAGCGTCTCCGCGCACAGCGACTCCACGCACAGCGACTCCGCGCACAGCGTCTCCGCGCACAGCGTCTCCACGCACAGCGTCTCCGCGCACAGCGTCTCCACGCACAGCGACTCCGCGCACAGCGTCTCCACGCACAGCGTCTCCGCGCACAGCGTCTCCGCGCACAGCGTCTCCGCGCACAGCGTCTCAGCGCACAGCGTCTCCGCGCACAACGACTCCGCGCACAGCGTCTCCGCGCACAGCGTCTCCGCGCACAGCGTCTCCGCGCACAGCGACTCCGCGCACAGCGTCTCCGCGCACAGCGTCTCCGCGCACAGCGTCTCCGCGCACAGCGTCTCCGCGCACAGCGACTCCGCGCACAGCGTCTCCGCGCACAGCGTCTCCGCGCACAGCGTCTCCGCGCACAGCGTCTCCGCGCACAGCGACTCCGCGCACAGCGTCTCCGCGCACAGCGTCTCCGCGCACAGCGACTCCGCGCACAGCGTCTCCGCGCACAGCGTCTCCGCGCACAGCGTCTCCGCGCACAGCGTCTCCGCGCACAGCGTCTCCGCGCACAACGACTCCGCGCACAGCGTCTCCGCGCACAGCGTCTCCGCGCACAGCGACTCCGCGCACAGCGTCTCCGCGCACAGCGACTCCGCGCACAGCGTCTCCGCGCACAGCGTCTCCGCGCTCAGCGTCTCCGCGCTCAGCGACTCCGCGCACAGCGTCTCCGCGCACAGCGTCTCCGCGCACAGCGTCTCCGCGCACAGCGTCTCCGCGCACAGCGTCTCCGCGCACAGCGTCTCCACGCACAGCGACTCCGCGCACAGCGTCTCCGCGCACAGCGTCTCCGCGCACAGCGTCTCCGCGCACAGCGTCTCCGCGCACAGCGACTCCGCGCACAGCGTCTCCGCGCACAGCGACTCCGCGCACAGCGACTCCGCGCACAGCGTCTCCGCGCACAGCGTCTCCGCGCACAGCGTCTCCGCGCACAGCGTCTCCGCGCACAGCGTCTCCGCGCACAGCGTCTCCGCGCACAGCGTCTCCGCGCACAGCGACTCCGCGCACAGCGTCTCCGCGCACAGCGTCTCCGCGCACAGCGTCTCCGCGCACAGCGTCTCCGCGCACAACGACTCCGCGCACAGCGTCTCCGCGCACAGCGTCTCCGCGCACAGCGTCTCCGCGCACAGCGACTCCGCGCACAGCGTCTCCGCGCACAGCGACTCCGCGCACAGCGTCTCCACGTACAGCGTCTCCGCGCTCAGCGTCTCCGCGCTCAGCGACTCCGCGCACAGCGTCTCCGCGCACAGCGTCTCCGCGCACAGCGTCTCCGCGCACAGCGTCTCCGCGCACAGCGTCTCCGCGCACAGCGTCTCCGCGCACAGCGACTCCGCGCACAGCGTCTCCGCGCACAGCGTCTCCGCGCACAGCGTCTCCGCGCACAGCGTCTCCGCGCACAGCGACTCCGCGCACAGCGTCTCCGCGCACAGCGTCTCCGCGCACAGCGACTCCGCGCACAGCGTCTCCGCGCACAGCGTCTCCGCGCACAGCGACTCCGCGCACAGCGTCTCCGCGCACAGCGACTCCGCGCACAGCGTCTCCGCGCACAGCGACTCCCAGCACAGCGTCTCCGCGCACAGCGTCTCCGCGCACAGCGACTCCGCGCACAGCGACTCCGCGCACAGCGTCTCCGCGCACAGCGTCTCCGCGCACAGCGACTCCGCGCACAGCGTCTCCGCGCACAGCGTCTCCGCGCACAGCGACTCCGCGCACAGCGTCTCCGCGCACAGCGTCTCCGCGCACAGCGACTCCGCGCACAGCGTCTCCGCGCACAGCGTCTCCGCGCACAGCGACTCCGCGCACAGCGACTCCGCGCACAGCGTCTCCGCGCACAGCGTCTCCGCGCACAGCGACTCCGCGCACAGCGTCTCCGCGCACAGCGTCTCCGCGCACAGCGTCTCCGCGCACAGCGACTCCGCGCACAGCGTCTCCGCGCACAGCGTCTCCGCGCACAGCGTCTCCGCGCACAGCGACTCCGCGCACAGCGTCTCCGCGCACAGCGTCTCCGCGCACAGCGTCTCCGCGCACAGCGTCTCCGCGCACAGCGACTCCGCGCACAGCGTCTCCGCGCACAGCGTCTCCGGGCACAGCGACTCCGCGCACAGCGTCTCCGCGCACAGCGTCTCCGCGCACAGCGACTCCGCGCACAGCGTCTCCGCGCACAGCGTCTCCGCGCACAGCGACTCCGCGCACAGCGACTCCGCGCACAGCGTCTCCGCGCACAGCGTCTCCGCGCACAGCGACTCCGCGCACAGCGTCTCCGCGCACAGCGTCTCCGCGCACAGCGACTCCGCGCACAGCGTCTCCGCGCACAGCGTCTCCGCGCACAGCGACTCCGCGCACAGCGTCTCCGCGCACAGCGTCTCCGCGCACAGCGACTCCGCGCACAGCGTCTCCGCGCACAGCGACTCCGCGCACAGCGTCTCCGCGCACAGCGACTCCGCGCACAGCGTCTCCGCGCACAGCGTCTCCGCGCACAGCGTCTCCGCGCACAGCGACTCCGCGCACAGCGTCTCCGCGCACAGCGACTCCGCGCACAGCGACTCCGCGCACAGCGTCTCCGCGCACAGCGACTCCGCGCACAGCGACTCCGCGCACAGCGTCTCCGCGCACAGCGACTCCGCGCACAGCGTCTCCGCGCACAGCGTCTCCGCGCACAGCGTCTCCGCGCACAGCGACTCCGCGCACAGCGTCTCCGCGCACAGCGTCTCCGCGCACAGCGTCTCCGCGCACAGCGTCTCCGCGCACAGCGTCTCCGCGCACAGCGACTCCGCGCACAGCGTCTCCGCGCACAGCGACTCCGCGCACAGCGTCTCCGCGCACAGCGACTCCCAGCACAGCGTCTCCGCGCACAGCGTCTCCGCGCACAGCGACTCCGCGCACAGCGTCTCCACACACAGCGTCTCCACACACAGCGTCTCCACACACAGCGACTCCACACACAGCATCTCTGCACACAGCGTCTCCACACACAGCGTCTCCACACACAGCGACTCCACACACACCGTCTCCGCACACAGCGTCTCCGCGCACAGCGTCTCCGCGCACAGCGACTCCGCGCACAGCGTCTCCCCGCACAGCGTCGCCGCGCACAGCGTCTCCCCGCACAGCAACTCTACATCTCCACCGCTGCCCCTGGAGCGGCAGCGGCGAGATGTCTTCACCCTTGGTCCCCGACAACAACTCCCTCTCCGCTAACGCACACACCGTTATATCCCTCTGCTAATTATCAGAGACCTCTCGTGCGTCCCTTTAGGCTCTCGCCTGTCGGCCCATCAATCAACCCTGATCTCCCGTAACCCTTATCTCCCGTAACCCTTATCTCCCGTAACCCTTATCTCCCGTAACCCTTATCTCCCGTAACCATTATCTCCCATCTCCCTGGCAACACCTCCGGTCTCAACGCGCACACCCGGTCCACCCGGTTTGCACCCTCTTCTCCCCTTAATTAGGTGGCGTTTTGTCCGTGCAACCTCACGTTGCACGCGTGCACCTGTTTGCCCTCAGTTGCCCTCAGTTAACTGTGCGCACCGTGTATTCACTCTACACATAAATAGCGATTTTTCAGTACTCAAAGCAGGCCTTTGTATTTTTAATGACAAGCATTAGCTTTAGTGAGGCGCAGCCAATGGGAGGATATACCACAGAGTGCTCGGTGGCATGCGCTCCTTTTCCCCTTTACCTGACGCACACCGAGACGCTGCTTGGCTCTGAAACATCTGCACCGACTCCCCCACAAAAAGGACCTTCTGGGCCAGGCGGTGGGGCAGGTATCCCGGGAGCATCTCCGGCCGAATCGAATACAGCCTCATCGACTCCTTCAGCACGACTGCCTCCTTGGACAAGTGCTGCAACACAGGAGCACAATCCAAGGACTGCAGATGCACCTTCTCATCATCACACGTACGTCGTAGAGGCCACATCCGTTACCGTCAGTGGAAGCCTCGGCCACCACAACAGGAAGCCCACACACTATAGACAGAAGCCACTGAGACAACCCAAATCTGTAGCAAGCTCTGCCCATGAGTGAGAAGCTCATCCCACTTGTGAAATCTAACCCAGTATGTGCTTTGAGCCGAAAACTGTGCTCTGTATCCTATGATTTGTGTGAGCTGTGTGTTCTGTGCTGTGTGCTATGTATACTGCATGCTATGTGTGCTCTGTATCCTGTGTGATTTGCGAGCTGTGTGCTGTGGGTGCTTTGCGTGCTCACACACCAAGTTTTGCATCTGCCGCAGCTGCCGTCCGGACACGCCGCCGATGCCGAGCTCGTCGTCCTGCTCGCTCTGGCTGTGGGTGGGGGTTGCAAGTGCCCCCTGCTCGGGCCTGGTGGTCCCCCCTTGCTGGATGAAGAATTCCTACAATCACGGTGCAGGGACACCGTCTACATCACTCTCACACAGCAGCCAGCGCGCAGTGAGCTTTCTTCTCTCAATTGAAAGCAGCATTAGCAGCAATGACCAAGCACACATTTTACAAGCAGTGTGGCTTTGGGCGTTTTTCTTGCTACCCTTGGGATTTTGGTTGAGTTGGGATGCCACAGGTTTTTTCTAAATAATATGAATCTAAGAATTTAAAACATGGCCGGGCATGACTTGAGACAAATTGCGGTGAGTCCTCCGAGTTTAATTTTGAGCATGGGTTACCATTAGATGGCCTACTTTAACCCCCCCACCTTTTACAACCCGTAAACAGCAGCATGGTGATGTATGATCAAACAACCCTATCACTTAAATGCTTTCCAACATGCGATTGTCGTCGGGAGTATGTAATTACTGATGGTAATAGTGCTCACGCAAGGCATGCTGGACAGAGCACATCCATAGACTGCGATTAGACTGCCGAGAGTGGCTTCGCACGATGAGTCCAACTGAGTCGCAGACGTTGCTCCTTTTAGAGGCAACACTTTTACTGTGACACCGTAACACAAAGGGGTAACGGCCCCTTTACCCGATACAGCCTACGGTCGTGACCACCCAGCTAACTACGCTATACAGAGGGGTTACTGCTACGAAGGTTCAGACTCTCACTCGGGTCTCCGACCACGTGGTTGCCTCGTAGGACGAAGAGCTTCCAGCTTGAGACGTAGAGCTTCCCGCTTGTAGGTGTTGCGCTTCCAGCTTGTAGAATGCAGTGACCCCGGTCCCTCTCAGGGACCCGCCTTATATCCCCCTACGGTCGCGGCCGCTCCGCCCTCGGCCCAGCCCGCCTTCTCGAGCATTCTCATTCTCTCTCGATCCTTCTCAAGGGCTCTCCCCGAACACGTGATCACCCTTTAGCCCCCCCATCTACGGGGTCAACCAGAGTGCCATGGCCCAGGGCAACCCTGCCCCTGGGCTGACACTCACCCACTCCCCCTCGTGGAAGCTCCCACCACATACTGTGCGTGGTGTCCGCACTATCCCAGTGCTCACCAAGCCTCGCTAGGGCTGGTATTACACACAGCCACCCACACAGTGCTGTCCACGATGTAAAAACATCCAACAGCATGGCCCTTTTGGCCCGGCACTATACAGTGACATCCCCGATGTTACTACAGATGCGTGGGTCGGTGTGCGCATTTGCCTACTGGTGCTGTAGTCGGGGCTGATGTGACGCTGGAGGACTCAGCACGTACCTGGTGGGGGTCAAGCAGCAGCCCATGCAGCATCCAGGCAGAGATCTGCTTGTACATGACCCCATGGCAAACCCACAGCACCCTGCACACAGCACGACCGCCACCATGCCAGGATTCAGTATCTCTCACAATCACATTCAGACAACTCGGCATTCCTCTGTCAAAGCTGGAGTTTGTTTTAATTGCTCATATCCCAATCATCAGCCATGTTAAATCCACTGTTGGACAAAGGCCACCCCAAGCTGCCGCCACCTCATGATTTTGCATTCCAACAATCCATCCAAGCTCCTGCACAACTGATATAATCACTCCATCTCCTCGGTGCACGTGTGGTTTGCACAAAATGAAATGCTGCTTAATCCAGAAAAATGGTAGGGTCTGCTGTTTGGCACTCAGGCGAAAAACATTGTTAAGAGGATCAGGTGTGGTGGTCATGGACTCCAGGATTCAGCTTTCTACTTGTCTAAAGAGCCTCGGCACCATACTCGACTAAAATACATCATTTTATCACCACGTGCAAAATATTCTGGTACCCCAATTTTTATATGAGGGCTCTACAACACATCGACCACTATTGAGTCGTGACATAGCCAATACTGTGGCTTGTAGCATAGTATATCAACAAGGCTTGATTTTTGCAACTCGCTACTCTCCAGGACGTCTGGCAAAAACATGGTCAAGCTGCCGCGTGTACAAAATTCTCTGAGACGTGTCGTGACAAGTACTACAAGATCTGACCATGTCTGTCTAGTGCTCGCCAAGCTGCATTGGCTTCCAGTTGCCGAACGAATACATTATAAGGTTGCACTCATTACACATCAAGTACTTGCCAGAAATGGAAGCCACTGGAGCTATGCACTTTACACATTGAAAACTCATTTATTTAGAACGACTTTTTGTGTTTAGTTTGTTGCCATTCCCCTGCACCTCCCATTAGCATAGTTGGCTATGTATTGTGCGAAATAAGTTCAACATACATACACCATCCCATTGAGCTATGTGGTGGCTTACCCAAGCCCACTTACTCTTCATAATAGTTTGGATGATGTTATTTACCCGAGTATCCCAATCAAAAATGCTATCATACGCTATCAAGGGCATATGCAAAGCTAATTCCCACATTCAAATAAAACTGTGCCCCCCAAGCAAATATATTTCAAGAGTGGGGGAAAATCAGAGAAGAGAGGGTTGAGCTAAGACAATCACCAAAATGTCGAAGCTGGAAGGTATCCAGGCTGTCCACCACGTGTAAGATGGATAAGTCAATTATAACTACGTGCTAAAACTAATCAAGTGACAGGCCACAAAGAGATCAAGTTTTATGTAATTGTTCTTTATTATCAAGACATATCCTTCTTGAAGACGAGACGTCCCCATGTGCTCATCACCAAAGGACGCGTTACTAAGTTGTGGCTCTTGGGATTCCACTACGCATTACACTGAGGTTGTGACACAGTATTGAGTAATAGACGTGCACTCACTTCTCCAGCGCCTTACGGATGGGAGGGAGTCCACTGCAGCTGTGCTTATAGATCACTTCTAAGATTTGACAGCCGTGAACCTGACAGAGACCAGACACATGGGCTATTGAGACACCTCCAATTAGCACGGTTGGCTCCGTACGGTCCGAAAGAAGTTCAACATACATATGGAGTGACAGGGAATGCGTCACTATGGCACATAGCGCTGGTTGCTGGCACAGAGGGGGATCGGCAGGTGCAGTAGCCCTGTCTGCCAACAGGAGGTCATGAGCCGGGGAAAAGGGACGTGAGGCAAGGGGGACAGAGGGAACGCAAGGCAAGGGGGTTAGAGGGGACGTGTGGTAAAGCCCGGGAACCTTCTAGTGTGTTCTAGAAGGGGGGTGTGGCCGAAGGCAGAAGGGGGCCACGCTAGGTGGATAAAAGGGGGACCTTTTCCTGAAGACGACCGCTTGCGTTGCGATCGAAACGTCGTAGTTTTCTGTTATTTTTTTATTATTTTCTTTGAACCTATCTACGTGACTTTACCGAAAGACCCAAGAATATATGGCATGCACTATCAGTTAAACTTCTCAAATTATTAATGTTAATATCATGTAGGTGCTGCTATAAACGTTTAATGTCTTCGAACTGCAACTTTTTCACACTTGTCTATACGAAAAATGCATTGCATTCATAAAGTAAGTTTATGTATTAAAAGGGAAAACATCATAAGCTATTGCTTAATAGTGTTAAGTGATTAATTCAATAATTTGCCTTGCATTATTCACAAAGGGATTTTCTACAACTGGTTCAGGGCCAGTGGCTTATGTGGAGATGAGAAGAAATGTGTAATTTAACACAGCATGAAGGAAAGTGGAACCAATTGCTTATATTCTTTTTTTATACAGAATCGGTCAGTCTTGTACCATTATCCTTATTTATTGTATATTTCTAAACAGCAAATATTTTAGAATAATGTACAAAACACAATACACATATCATCGATAGTATTGAGGTGATCCCATACCTTCTGTGATTTAATCAGATCCAGGACGACCATGAGTGCTGGGAAGAGCAGCTGAAACTGAATCAAACAGAGACATGTGTGGGCAATGGTCCCACAAGAACAAGATCTCATTGTGGCCAAAGCAGCCGATGCCACCACCACCACACTCGCCAATGCTCTCTCCTCTCTGTCAGATCCTGGAGCTGCTGCTCAGTCGACATACAGCGACTTCCAAGGTCTGCCCTGACAATCTGCCACCACCATCTGCTCTGAGGTCTTCCCTTCCCCTTGGATGCTGGACTTATGTAGACCATTCCAATGCATGACTCAGCAACTGATGGCCCCACACAAACTACTATCTCATTTTATTGTCTTAATTATTCTTTGTTGTCTTATGCAATAGCCTAAAGGTAAAATACGGTGCAAAATAAGTTTAACATACATATATACAAAATACATATAATTATCTAATAATTTGCCTACAAAATAACTGACTCTTACACATAATATGGTGAATCTTTCATGAGTGTAAGATTATATTTTGTATCTATTAACCAATTGTTACTTGCCTGCATATGGCAAATTAGCCTGTTTATCAGTGAAAGAAAATATGAGCCTGTGTCCTGGTAAACGAATAACGCGACTGTGAAGATTGATATCAGCCCATGGTTCCCAATCTGGTCCATGGAACATCGGTGGAGGCTCTGCAAGGCCGTGGAAAGTGGTCCACGCAACTGTTGCAGACACTGTAATTTACAGCCGTTTCAATTATGAAATATGTTATGAGTGCAATGGTGGTGAGTGGATGTAAGTTGAGACCTGACAGTGATCTGCAGGTGCAGCAAGATTGTGAACCACTGATATAGAAAATACATGCCTACAATCTCAATTAATAAGAATTTTTTTTTATTAGAATGCGTTTTTTAGAGAATATTCATTGAACGTGCCGTTCAGTCTTTCCATTAACAGATCAACAGCAGAGAAAAATGCATGACTGCAGGTTCCCATTAGAGCAATGGTTCCCAGCCCTTCTCGACCTGAGGATTGCTGCCAACCCTCAACAAACGTTTACAGACCACCATGCACCAAATAACCTCTATTTAAACATTTAAATGACTAAATTGCAGCATCTGCAAGAGTTCCATGGACCACCTCCCACAGCCTAGCAGACCACAGGTTGGAAACAACAGCTTTGGAGTATCCTGCCTTTTTATATTTCACTTTGATAAAAGTTATCGCATCCAGTAACATAAACTAGACAATTATTTGAATTTTTTCCTTTCATCTTCCTTGTCCTCACAACCTCAAGAGACATCTGAACCATTAGGAAGCAATGCAACTTAAGCCAGGTGCCAGAAAGGGTTAGGTATGGAGGGCAGTACGAACAGCAACCGGGGGTGACACTCACCTGCTCAAGCGAGTGGTTCACGTGAGACACGGACAGGTGTGGATCGGCGAGGAACTGTAACAACAAAGCTTATTTTTAGAGATCAAAGGCATCCAACACAAACGAAGCACACACCTGCAACAACTGTTGTTCGCCAGTAAGTGGCGGTAACATCACCATGGTGCTTGTGCCATGCTAGGTGCACTCTGAGGCCATGTGAGTTTCGAAGGCTCGCGGACAGGATGTCACGGGACAGACCCAGTTGTCATGGGCTGACTGAGATGACTGGCAGATGCACCAACTTGGCTCCCCACTCTGCTAACTTGCTGTGTTTTAGCCACTTGGTGCACTGCTCGTTGTGAGCATTGCTCCTCTGCCCTCTGCTGTTCGAGGGTGACTGCCTCAAACTGCCCAGTAGCATTCCTCACGAACCTCCTCCATAGAGGCCGATCTTGACACTGCTGGTACCAGTCATTGGCAATATATAATTAGCTCCACATCCTTCTACACAATATCAGTCAATCTCCTGTCTAGCCCATGCCATGCTCATTTAGCGCCATCTATCCAGCAAACGAGAAGCTGCTTGGGCATGCAGTGGCTGGGTATGCAGCCTTGCTTGCTGGATGAGCTCACCGATGAGAATGTGTCCAGATCTTTCAAAGATCTTTAAGCTCTTCATACAATCCAGTATAGTTAAACCCAAAATGGACCGTAGGCAGGGCAGCCTGAATGTTTCAAACAGGTGCAGATGTTCCTTTAGAGGGCTCCACATTTCGCAAGAATAGAGAAGGAAGAGCATAACCGTGGCCGAGAAGACCTGAAGCTTCGTGTGGAGTGACCAACGAGGTTGCTTACACACAGCATTACGCAGCTGATGAAAATCTAATCCCGCTCGACTGATTCGGAGTGAGACCTCGGCTGCCAAAACCCCATCTCTTAATAGCATGGTTCAGGTTCAGTAGTAGTGTCTCCAACTCCTTCTCAAGAGTTGGCAGCAATTACCAGATTATCCACATACATAACATGGTTGACCAACAGACAACCATTCCTTTACTGCACCCGAGGACATCCCTGTTGTACCCCAAGCTGAACAGAAAAATATCTCAGACTCCCAACGGTGCAGCTTTACCCGGGCCTCCCCACCATCACGAAGGTCCTTAATGATTGTGAGGTAAAGGGTATAGGACTCCAAAATCACGAAGAATAATCCAGAGCCTTGGCATATTGATGGGGCACCACAGTGGCAAAATGCTAACGACCCTCGCCTGTATATTTGTAGTTTGCATGTTCTCCCCATGGTCGTGTAGACACACAACATAAAGCAGCGCACATGCACCACATACACAATAAACATATATATATACAAACCCACATACACAACAAAGCAGTTTACTTTAATATCAGTCAAATGCCAAAGGCTTAATGGGCGTGGCCTAGCACAGCCCACATGCCTTGGTGCCTCCGAGAGGCAGCTCTACAGAAACGCGACGCAAAGTGACGGGAAAACCAGGGCAACGTAGCGCTCATAAACTTAGGCTGTGCACCAATTTTCACAGGGCAACAAGGTGCGGCACCTCTCCAAATGGGCTGCAGACAACACTGAAATCTAAGCATACAAAAGGGTAAAAGAAAGCTCCGCATAGATTACAGAATCCATTGCTGTATTACCATCAGCGTGCCACTTTGCTGGCCAAGCATACAACTGGCATTCCAAATGGCATTCCTAGGAAGTCCTAACTTGATTCAAACCTGCTTAGCTCCTGAGATATGAGGATAGGGCACACTCAGGGTGATTTGGTCACAGGCAATTCCAGAGACCTGCAGAACAGTTTACACCGATACCACAACAGGGGCCTATGATGCCTGAGGACATTTGGTTCTCAAGTAACACGTGTGCCTCGCTCAACAAGTCATCAAATTCGGACCTTGTGTCATAACAATCACTATAGTGCCATATGAGATGATGCACAAGATGTATATATACATCTATATTGGGAGCAGAGAAACCCCTCTCAACAATTTGTGGTGAGCCTGACCAACAGTGTGGGTGCAGCGTTCGTCTGAACCAGTGTGGGCGGTGGTAATATTTATCCTTGGCAACGATGACTGTGTCAGCAGAAGTGGGCATGGCCCGTGAGCCCAACCTGCTGCTCGAGGTCCAGCAGAGCCTGGCGGTACGACTGCAGCACCAAGTCCAGTCCCGAGCAAAACGCCCGCAGATACATGCCTTGCTTGTGTCCTGCCAGCTCTGTCTGCTGTGAGTTATGTCACCAGGAAGAAGATACCATCACTATTAAGTTACAAACACATGACGAACAGTGTCTTATTAACAACAACCGCCGTTCACCACTAAGTGGCATTGATGTCACCACGGCATTTGTGCTATGTTAGGTGTACTTTGAGGCCACGTGTTATGTCAAAGGCCCGCTGGCAGGTCATGGAACAGGCCCAGGTGCCATGGGTTGACTGAGATGACTGGCAGATGCACCAACTGTGCTTCCCACTGTGCTAGCTTTCTCCATTTTACCTGCCCAGTGCTCTGCTCGTTGTTGTGTTGCTCCTATACCCTCCGTTGGTACTGCAGGGCGACTGACTCCAACTTCACAGCAGCGTCGTTCGCGAACCTCCTCTGCAGAGGCCGATCTTGACATTGCTGGTACTGGTCATCGACAAATCCCATTCTGTACCACATCAGTCTATCTCTTCTCTAGCCCATGTCGCACCTGTTGAGCCCGATCTATCCGACCAAACAGAAGCTGCTTGGGCATGCAGTGGCTGGGCATGATGTAGTGGCTGGGCATGTGGGTTAAGATGATCCAGCCAACGCAGCCTCACCTGCTGGAGCTCACTGATCGGACTGTGTCCAGATTTTTTAAGGATTTGTGAGGTCTTCACACAATCCAGTCTGGTTAAACCCAGAATGGATGATAGGCAGGCTAGCCTAAATGTTTCAGCCGGCACAGATGTTATTTTAGAGGGCTCCACGTTTTGCAAGCGTACAGAAGCGAAGGTAGAACTGTGGCCAAGAAGATCCAGAGCTTTGTATAGAGCGACAGGCCAGGCAGCTTTCACAAAGTGTTACGCAGCTGATGAATGGATAAGGCCGCTTGACTAATTTGGAGTAAGACCTTGGCTGGTAAACTGGAGCTGGTCATACGCACACTGCCTAAGTACAGAAACTTCTCCACTCTTTCCACAACTGCTGTATCACTCATGAGGAGTGAAGGAAGGGGAGCATTTGATGAAATAAAATACCCAGGTATGTGCTTTGTTTTTGTGAGGCTGATGGGAAGGCCCCATCTCTTAGTAGCATGCTCCAGGTTCGGTAGTAGCATCTCCAACTCCTCCGAGTGGGCAGAAATCACCAGATCATCCGCATACATAATATAGCTGACCAATAGGGAGCCATACTTTGACCACACCCGGGCATCGATCAGCCTCCCCTTGTATCTATACCAGATGGAAATTTCACCAGTATATCTGTAGCGGCATCGTTGAACGTTGTAACTGCCGCTACTTATGGCCTGTAGAAACGGCCTTAAGCCAACAGGGGGCAGAAGGGAGGCCGATGGAGATGAGTGAGGCCGTTAGGCCAAGGTAAACCCCAGGGTAGTTCGGGACCAGGGGTACAGACCCCAGATCCCCAAGAGGGGGGCTGAGGGATAACATCACGCTCCAGGCCCCTCCAGACGGTTCCAGAAGGGAGGAGTGGCTAGGGGCGGAGTGAGCCAGAAAACGGTATAAAAGCCGGTCCCCTGAACGGGCCCGGCAGTCCTCGTTTGCCTCAAGACCGAAGAGCCACCCCGGAGACCTGGAGCTGCCACCTGGAAGACCTGAAGCGAAGAGCCCAAAGGGCATAACCCGAACCCCTGGCTAGGGTCGGGACAAAAGCTTAACCAGTGTAGGGTCAGAGCTTAACCAGTGTAGGGTTAGAGCGTAACCAGTGTGAGGGGATGAATAGTCTGGAGGAAATACCTCTTTAGTGTATCGGGTGGAAGGGGCCGTACCCCTTTGTGTTATGTAAATGTTAAATAAACATGCTGCCTCAAAAAGAGAGAAGTCTCCTCAAGCTTTGTACCCACTGCACATCCATGAAAAGCTTCTCCAACTACGTGGTCAACTAAATAGTCTAGGGGCCAGAGGATATCCCTGTCGCACTCCAAGGTGAAGATAAAATGGCTCCAACACCCGGCCACATTACTTTTCCCGGGCCTCCCCACCATCATGAAGGTGCTTAACGATTGTCAACAGATCGTATAGGACTCCGAAAGCATGAAAAATAACCCAGAGCCCTGGACTATTTATGGTATCATGGGCCTTGACCTGTTCAATAAAGCATAGATGTTGGTCCTGTTTAATTTCTCTACACCTCTGGTGTAGCATACATACAGAGAAAATGGCATCCATGCAGGACCACCCCAGTCTGAAACCACATTGGGGCTCTGCAAGTTTCTCCTCAGCATGTCTAGCAAGGTGATTTTGAATGATTATTGACAGGACTTTTCCCGTTGTAATGAGGGAGATACACGGTAGTTGTTGCAATCAGTAGGGCCCCCCTTTTAAAAAATAGGGACCACCAGGGCATCCTTCCAATCCTGTGGAACTCATCCTGTGGAGCAGTTCGCTGGAGAGGTCATCTCTCCCCAGGTGCTTTACCTGGTTACAAACTCTGTATTATTCATAATTCAATAATTGTATTTTTCAGATTTGCCACGAGATGTCAAGAGATATGTATGCCTTGAATACAAAAACACTTTGGTCACGCAAACTCTCGGGACTGGCCACAACTGGCGCATCGTCAGGTCCGAGAATAGACAGGACCAGTAGTGAAAGTGTTATTGAATGTTCTGTACGTGGGAGGCACGAATCTGTGCAGGGGAGGCTGGGGAGCAAAAATGCAGTTTGGGATGTCACCGGCTTCTGGACGTGGCTGCTGTTCTGCTGCACGAATTCGGAGAAGCGGATGTAGTCGGTGCCCAAACGGCAGATCCGGTTCAGCAAATTCACCTCACTCGGGTGGATAAACGGGACATCCTGCAGTACCTGGAGACCACCATCATTCGACATCAATCCATTGGTCAGCCAATAAATCACTCCATTACGCAATTAAAACTCCACTGGATCGCTTAATAAAAAATAAACCACCAATTGCGATATTCATACATTAGCCAATTTATCTGAAACCGCTAAATGTATCAATTACTTATTATTAAATCTATCAATCGCTCTCAATTCATCACTCATTAATTATGAACCACTTAACCCACAAGTCAAATACTTAATTGCTTAATCTGTATACAGAGACAGGTGAGTTTCGTTTTCAATGAAGCACCTGGTTGAAATACAGCTCAATGTTTGATTTTAAATAAATGTCATTCGAGGTACAGATTCAACGTCTAAAATATAAACTATGAAATGTAAAGTCACCCAGCATCCATAAATAATACAATGAAATAGAATCGTCGGATATAAAGTCTTTAAAATGAAGTCTGTCGAAATAAATGTGATTTCAAATATTACAACAGAAAATGAAACCAATCATCATCATCATCGTCGGTCACGATCCACCCACTGCTGGGCCCTGGGCGCCACCCGCGCGCTCGTCTCTCTGCCCGCGGGGATCTCGGCATCACCTGCAGCCCGGCCCGGCGGCTCCACGCGAACACGCTCCCGGGGAACCCGCTCAGCGCCAGCAGCAGCTCGTGGATCATGGCGACAGCGCAGGGAGACAGAGACAGTACACGGGAGAGAGACAGTGCTGTACACACTGTACACAGTTGTGCCTCCCGCGCACTGGCGCGACGCGATGACCTCTGACCCCCAGCCACCCCCCACATCCCTCCCCCTACATCCCTCCCCCTCACACAAACCCCGCCCCCACCCCACCCCTCTACAACCACGAGGTGGCGCGATCTGCGCTGTGTGTGGCGGCTCGGGCTGCTGCGGGTTGGTGGTGGTGATGGGTGGTGGTGGTGATGGGTGATGTTTGGTGGTGGTGGTGGTGATGGTTGGTGGTGGTGGTGTTTGGTGGTGGTGATGGTTGGTGGTGGTGATGGTTGGTGGTGGTGGTTGGTGGTGGTGGTGGTGATGGTTGGTGGTGGTGGTGATGGTTGGTGGTGGTGGTGATGGTTGGTGGTGGTGGTGGTTGGTGGTGGTGGTGATGGTTGGTGGTGGTGGTGATGGTTGGTGGTGGTGATGGTTGGTGGTGGTGGTTGGTGGTGGTGATGGTTGGTGGTGGTGATGGTTGGTGGTGGTGGTGATGGTTGGTGGTGGTGGTGGTTGGTGGTGGTGGTGATGGTTGGTGGTGGTGGTGATGGTTGGTGGTGGTGATGGTTGGTGGTGGTGGTTGGTGGTGGTGATGGTTGGTGGTGGTGATGGTTGGTGGTGGTGGTGATGGTTGGTGGTGGTTGGTGGTGGTTGGTGGTGGTGGTGGTGATGGTTGGTGGTGGTGATGGTTGGTGGTGGTGATGGTTGGTGGTGGTGGTGATGGTTGGTGGTGATGGTTGGTAGTGGTGATGGTTGGTGGTGGTGATGGTTGGTGGTGGTGGTTGGTGGTGGTGGTGATGGTTGGTGGTGGTGGTGATGGTTGGTGGTGGTGATGGTTGGTGGTGGTGGTTGGTGGTGGTGATGGTTGGTGGTGGTGATGGTTGGTGGTGGTGGTGATGGTTGATGGTGGTGGTTGGTGGTGGTGGTGATGGTTGGTGGTGGTGGTGATGGTTGGTGGTGGTGATGGTTGGTGGTGGTGGTTGGTGGTGGTGATGGTTGGTGGTGGTGATGGTTGGTGGTGGTGGTGATGGTTGGTGGTGGTTGGTGGTGGTTGGTGGTGGTGGTGGTGATGGTTGGTGGTGGTGATGGTTGGTGGTGGTGATGGTTGGTGGTGGTGGTGGTGATGGTTGGTGGTGGTGATGGTTGGTAGTGGTGATGGTTGGTGGTGGTGATGGTTGGTGGTGGTGGTTGGTGGTGGTGGTGATGGTTGGTGGTGGTTGGTGGTGATGGTTGGTGATGGTTGGTGGTGGTGATGGTTGGTGGTGGTGATGGTTGGTGGTGGTGGTGATGGGTAGTGGTGGTGATGGGTGATGGTTGGTGGTGGTGGTGGTGATGGGTGGTGGTGGTGGTTGGTGGTGATGGTTGGTGGTGATCGTTGGTGGTGGTGATGGTTGGTGGTGGTGGTGGTGGTGATGGTTGGTGGTGATGGTTGGTGGTGGTTGGTGGTGGTGGTGGTGATGGTTGGTGGTGGTGGTGGTGATGGTTGGTGGTGATGGTTGGTGGTGGTGGTGGTTGGTGGTTGGTGGTGGTGGTGGTGATGGTTGGGGGTGGTTGGTGGTGGTGGGTGATGGTTGGTGGTGGTGATGGTTGGTGATGGTTGGTGGTGGTGGTGGTGATGGTTGGTGGTGGTGATGGTTGGTGGTGGTGGTGATGGTTGGTGGTGGTGATGGTTGGTGGTGATGGTTGGTGGTGGTGGTGATGGTTGGTGGTGGTGATGGTTGGTGGTGGTGGTGATGGTTGGTGGTGGTTGGTGGTGATGGTTGGTGGTGATGGTTGGTGGTGGTCCGCTCACTCGACTCCCCGTGCGCCACGAGTAACTCGCCGCTCGCATCGGGGTCACCGCGGTGCTAAAGACACCCGCGGGCGAGGTTGGCTCCATCCCCACATGTCCGTCGTGCTGCTGCTGCTACCTGCTGCTGCTGCTACCTGCTGCTGCTAGCTGTTACCTACTGCTAGCTGCTACCTGCTGCTGCTAGCTGCTACCTGCTGCTGCTGCTACCTGCTGCTGCCCATGCCCCGATTTGGACGCCCGGCGACCAGATCGCGGCGACTCCGTTCGTCGCCGCTTCTTCTTGTCCCGATGTTGTCCCCTTCCACGGCGTGGCGGCTCGGCTCCCGGAGGGGGGCCGGCTGCTCCCATGCCCAGCACATCCGATCTTGCCAATCCCCCCCCACCCTGAGAGAGATGAACCTTCGGGTGGGGAGATCTGATGGCGGGGCAGAGGCTCGAGGTGGCCCACCCATGTCACAGTCTATGCAGTAGATAGTCGTGTCATTCACCAACTTGGGGCCATCACTTTTACTGCACAGGACCACCTGACATTGATACAATCGGTCGTAGATCTAAATATCTTCAAAGTAAATAAATACCAAGACTTTTTCGTTAAATTAAACTGCCCGTCTAACATAATTAACCAGACGGTGGTGGCTAAGCACGCGGCCTGTAATCCAGCGGAGAGGGTTGACGTTATGAGACTCCCTCCCCGTGGGCTCGAGGAGGTCGGAGGTGCCATACCCTGGCTCGCCTCGAGGCAATGTGGACTCCACCTGTGACGCCTGTGCGAGAGTGGCGTTTCAACCTCCCACAAGCAACGTTCGTTGTCTGAGAGCGCCTGAATAATACCAAGGGCGTTGACTCGGGCAATGGTTGGTGCCGGATCCTGCGTGTGGTTTCTTGTGTGGCGGCGCGTTACGAGTTGAAATTATTATTAACATCAGTTTCAGTCAATCAGATGTTGGAGACATTACGGCGTTGCCATCCCTCAATGGCCCGTGATGCCGCAATCCATCTTGTTCCTGTAAACCAGCTGATCTCGCCACTGCATCTTCATGGTGCAAGTACTCGAGCTTGAGTCAGGCTTTGATTAAAAGAATGAATTCGTGCTGCCAGTGTGTGTGTGCTTACTTCACATTGAACAGTGACAGCACCTGCCAAATCTAGGCGAATGTGTGCTTGTTGTGTGAAGTGATTGGCATGTTTAATGCAGTACTGTATAGACTGAAATAGGATAATAGGATAGAATTAATAAATCAGAGCAATACGAGTACAACTAAAACATTTTATATATAGCTTTCATATACCACCATGAAGAGTTTGATTATATAGAACAATTGATTATACAACATCAAGGATTTTAAACAGATACACTTGCATTCTGAGGAACCTCTACAGTGAAAGTATTGCTCACATCAAACTAGAGCGTGCAGTTATAGATCTCAACATCCAGAAGTGAGTAAAACAAGGTGATCCTCTATCTCCAAACTTACAGCAAACTAGAAACATGTTTAAAAAATTAAATGAGATGATAATTGTGGAATGTCAATGGTAAACATCTTACAAATGTACATTTCACGAATGGCACTGTCCTGGTGTCTGATAATAAAAAAGAGAAAATTATTCATCTTAATGGAACAGAGCAAAGTGGTTGGAATCAGTCCAACAAAAACTAAAGTTAACAGTTTACAATAAAATACAAAAAAAAATTACGGCAATAAAATCGAGTATATTTGTCTCTTTGCTTTCGAGCAAGGGTTTGTGGAGTTTATTGCATTACGGTATTATTTTACCTGACTTTATTCTGGCCTTCATTGATCCCAGTACAGTGATCTGTGGTTTTCCTTAATTCCCGATATTTTAGATAATTTAGTTTTACTCTAACTTGGCAAGCTTTTAGTGCCGTTATCTTCGGCTCTTATTTGTCTAGAGTTAAAATACAATGATGTGCATTTGCATGTACTAATTTTTGGCGTCTGGAGTTGCATGTTGAGAATTGAGGTCACGAGTTGCCAATGCTTCGCATTCAGTTATTTGTATTTCTGCATGGAGGCCGGTATTATTCTTTGATTAACGGGGTCTTCTTAGTTTGGTTGCCAGTGTAGGCTTGCATGTCTGGCCCACTCAGGTTCTTTGTGTGGGATATCACACAACATTCTGGGGCAGATGGCAAAACAGTCGGGGCATGATGGTATAAACGGAGAGAGGTTTCGGGAACTGAAAGTGAAAATATATGGGCCCAGTGCTGTTGTATGGTATGAGGGCATGGATATACACTAAGAAAGAAACGAGACACTGCTTGACAGGTCAGAGATGAACATGCTGAATATTTTTCAGGGAAAGGAGATGGAATGAAGAGGATAGAGTCTTGGCAAGGGTTGCTAATATTCTATAAAAGGTGAGGGAGGTGAAACTCAGTTTGGGCATGTTTTGAGTAAACACAAAGGTGCAATTGGAAGAACCATGGAGATTAGAGACCCATAAACTTGCACAGCGACTCAAAGACTAACAGCGACTCAGATTAGAAGGGCTTTGGAAATTCCATCAGTGCAGAGGGAGTAAAGTAGAGAGACACTGAGGGCAAGATGGAACGATCCGGATAGAGAAGAAACAGAATAGAAGCTCAGAGAGAAAGAAAATCTGAGCAGCTGACCCCAGAAACAGTGGGACTTTTGTCTTCGAAGAGTGTACAGTATATGCATACGTAGACTCTACCTACACATGCCAAGAGTGCAGACAGTATGTGAGTGTATATAAGTATGAAGTGATTATATTTCCCCCTGCTAGCAGTCTCACCTTTTTCCATATCAACATATTTTCTTCCAAAATTAAATTTAAAAGCAATTAATAACAGGGAAGATTCAACTAATGTAATGATAACTGCAATAACATCGTATGACGGTTTCCAGGCCTCACTGGGAGCTGCTAATATAAGGAACCTTTCGGCAAAATGAATGTGAAATGGAGAAACAAAGGGTCCAGGTAGGAGAGATGTCCCCATATATTTTAGTGTGATATATGACCTTGAAAACTGTTCATATAATAATCTTGGAAAATTGTTTCACAACTGATTCCACCTCGTACAAGCACTTGCACTGTGTCAATGAGGGTTTCAATGTATTATTCTTTATATATTTACAGCATACCTATGTTTTTCTGTTGATATTAATTATCGTTATAATGTTGTCTATTAAAAGAAATATGTTTATTGCTAATCAAAGCTTCCTTCAGATTTTTTTTTATTAGAGTAACTTTAACAAAAGTGTCATCTGAACTGCACAGCTCGGCCACAAAACTCTCTCCAGCTACTCCATGGCCTCCCACGTGCAAGGGAGGCTCACAGTGCCTGCTGCTGCTGCAGGTCATAGGCCTCCACGGCTCGCTTGATGTGTGAGAGCCGCACCTTCAGCTCTCGGCAGAGACGCTTCTTCTCTTGGTATTGCTGGCCCTGGAGAACAAGAAATACAACATGGCAAGCCTGGACTCACTATTCACAACACAGCAAGTGCAGGCCCACTCATTACAACACAGCAAGTGCAGACTCACTCATCACAACACAGCAAGTGTGGACTCATTCAACATGACATGTGTGGACTAACTCATCACAACACGAAATGCACGGACTCTCTCATCACAACACGACACAGGTGCAGCGAGTGATTAACAGCAGGGCTCTATCACATGTTATGCAATGGTTATCTCTTATTATTCCATAAGCTATATATACGAAGAGTATGGTTATGATTGAATATGTATTATCTCCACAACTCACCCGCTTGACGTCCTTTATCTTGTTGTATTCTTCAGCAACATTCTGAAACAGAGTTGACGATGCACGTGAATGTATAACCACAGAGGAGGTCATTCGCCTCTGGGGCTCACAATAGCCGTGTTCAAGCACTCGTCTATTCTTGCACATCATCGTGACAGCAATATGGTTGAGGAGCTAAATGCCAATGTCAAGGTCTGCTAGCCACGACGAGAGGGCTTCAGGAGAGTTGGTGTAGTTTTATTATTCCTGTACTGACGGAGCGCACACCACAGGGGTTTACTATACGGTCCATAGTTTGGGTTTAATGGCCAGAGTTGCTGTGTCGCTTACCTTTAACATAGCTATGGGTCTCTGTATCTCCATGAGTCTCTATGTAACTCTGTGTCTATATGGGTGTATATGCATATTTGTATAGCTCCAGTGTGTCTGAGTATATCTATATGAGTTTACATATATGTATCTTTGAGACTATCTCTATGTCTAATTGCATCTACGTGTCTAATGATCTCTATGGGTCTCTATGTATCTGTTACTTTGGGTTTATTATATGGTCCATAGTTTGGTTTGAATGGCCACAATCGCACGGCTGTGGATTGCCTTGAATTTCCCATTCATGATGGAGATGTTTGCATGGGCCTGCTAATGTTTGATGTGGTTGATAGCCACACAGGTGTCTTCGAGGAGAAGCAAACAGAGTCAGCACCACTGAGATGACAGATTCAAATCTGGGTTTCAGCGATCCAGGTTCCCAAGTACAGTATAGGCACACTTAGCTATATAAAAGTAACCCATTGCATATGTTTTGCCACTCAATCTGCTCTGAATGCTAAAATTGGAAATTATTTGATAAGAATATACAAATATGACAAAATAAAACATGAATACAAACTCGGCAGCCCACAGAAGTGGGTAAGTGGTTCTGTTATATCGAGTTCCTCAAGATGGCAGGTTAGCTCACAGCAATGAGTTGACACAACTAAGGTCCTGGGTTCAAATCATCTTCTCCCTGACCAATGAACCACGTTTCTTGAGCATATGGCACTCGATGGCCTTGGTCTGATAGCCAGTGACAAAGAAAATATAACGAATTGTATAAATTGGATTTACACTTAAAGAGCTGAATAAATGCAGAGTGCACCATCCACTCATATGACAGGCTGGGAGACAAGAGTAAGGCAGTCGTGTGAGAGATCAATGAGGCACAACAAAAACTGTGTTGTTATGGAGGTTTCAGAATGAAGCTCCTGTACACTCCTGTGCTTAAATGCAAGTAGAACACTGGGGTTTAACTGAGGACAGTCTAGAATCTGTTGGGATGTAACAATAGATTAAGATGGATTCTTACTCTCAAGGTATGTGGCAATGATTCATGTGCAATAATTGTTACACATGACTCAATAATAGTTTGTGAAATTGTTTGTGACCCCACTTTAGGAGAATTCTTTAAACTGGAGGATTCATTCACTCCAAACTTGAAAAATGGCAGTCGAGTGTCAACATTTCAAAAACTATTACCAGCTCAGAGTTGTGAGAGTTAAAGTTCTTGAACAAAAACGAGTGCATTCTAACAGCAGTCTAGGGCATTATCGTGCAAAATATGATGCTTTGACACATGCATTTGTATGTGTGTGGATTTCATATGTTTGACATTTAAATTGACATTAGCACAGGGTGGCTGGATGTCGCATCGCCGAGCACGTGTACCTGGTATTGTGCGCTGTCCTCCGGGAGTCTGTCCAGCTCGGCGTTGAGCAGCTCGAGCCTCTGCGAGATGCCCCTGAGCTCGGCGTGCAGACTGCGGTACTCGCTCATGTCACTCTCAAACTGCTGCCTGTAGCTCTGCCTCGTGGTGCTCGAAGCAATGCTGGGGTAGAGCCTGCAGGCAATCGGCACATTCAAAGAAAGGTAAAGATACTACCAGGAGGGAGGGTCTTTGCTAGAGAAAGCCCTAGAGGATATTTGGTCTACTCTTCCACATTGAACAAACGTGTTAAAAGAGCTGGGAGCGCCCACACTTTACCCCACCACACTCATTCTGCCGATTGAAGAACTGTCGCGTACCCATTTATACCGTTGGGTAGACAGTGGAGGGCCGGCTTAAAAATGTGAAATGTATATCTCGACGCCTCCTTCTGTTACTGAATAAACAATGTTGAGTGCACCACCTATTGCTTACCTCATTAACTCATTCTCTTCCTCTGGGCTGGACTCGGGCTCTGTGGTGTAGTCTGTCTCATACAGAGACCCCTCCGTTCCATATCTTTGAATCCGCTGGGCTTTCCTCTTCTGCTGAGCTCTCTTAATGGCTTGCTTGCCCGTGACCTCCAGAGTTGCACTCTGCCCGTCGCCCGGGCTTTCAGACCCAGCCTGGTCAGCGTCGTACATTCCCCGGCTGGATGCTCGCTCTCTACCCTCCCACGGCCTGGTAATACATTCACAGAGGATCCATCTGTCAATGATTATTTGGTTTATGTTTTAGATATTCATCTGTAACATTCTTAATGAAAGATATGTACTGCATTTAGCCAACTTTTGACACCACTGACAAACCTAAGAATATAAGACAAATATCAAATTGTGAACTATGTCTCTATAACAAGATTCGAACTTGGTACCAAAGATTGTGCTATTGCACATTCTCTATGGAATCCCCTTGTGCCGTTTCAGTCTGATTGAGTCACCATAAAGAAATGCTCTGCAACTCTTCCTTGATGTTGACTCCAGCCACATTCACAACTGTCACTTGGAACCTTGACTTGCAACTATGATTTGCAAGTGCAATTTATCCATTCAATATTTTGTATGATTGCTGTTACTTTTTTTTATATTCTGTTTTGTTCAAGTTTGAGTGTCAATGTTTAATTTATATGCCTATGTTAATTTCCTCTGTAAAATTTCTACCATTGCTTTGACTGGCCTGTGAAAAAGAACTTCATTGGTTTTCTGGTTCTTCCAATGTAAATCAAATGTTCATATCTATGTAACACAGGGAATACTTCAATGGTTAACTCAACCAATCAGTCGAGTTGCTAGTTCAGCATTGAATGATCAAATCTCCAAAACATTCAATTATGTTTTGGTCCATCCGCCTATTGTTTTTTTGTGGACCAACGAATGCAGTATAATTTGTATCTGCTAAACTCTCTTGTCTGTATTATACTGCTCACTATCCACCATGACAACACAATGTTGTACACTTATCTCAAGTCGTTAGATAAGCAGTGAGAGTGGCTAGTGGGTGAAGGGAGATTGATGAGAGCAGTGGTCCCCAACGTTTCTGAACTCGCGGATCATTGTGAACTTTCAAAAAGAGTTTGCGGATCACCGTACACCAGTAACATAAAATTGTGAAAGTGAAGATGCATCTGCAACAGTTTCACGGACTTCTTCCCATGGCCTTGTGGACCAGCAGCCTCAACGGACCGGAATCGACGCCTTCTGCAATCAGCAACCCTTGGTGGTCAACTACTGCTGGACCCATGCGCAACCCCTGTATGGCGATATGGCCAGCGCAGTATCAGGGTCTGCAGCCTGATGACCTTGAACCAGTTTGGGATCCATCCTTGAGTCTTGAGCCAATTTTGCATCTGACTTGAAACAATGCTTTCCAAAGAGCTTGCTATGTGTAATTAGTCCGCATTTGTGATGGACTGGATTCATAAGAGTTCGCAATAACAAACGATCAAACTCACTTATTCTGTGCACCACAGGTTGGGAACTGCTGCACCCATGACAGCGTGAGACCAATGGCAGGGTGGGTCGGGGAGGAATCGTTGCGTATGTTCAAAGTGCTGTACTGATCGTCACACGCGAGTGCGTGAGAACGATATTGCGATGTCTGAGGTAAGACCTCTCCTCCCCGCCCGAATTGAAAGTCTAAAAATGAGAATGGTTTAATCAACCAGAAAATAAGAATAATAAAGACTAAAATAAACCATAGTTTTCTGCACATTTTACACGAGATAAACTGCAGCGTGGCTGTTTGTAACTGTGAGTCAACAAGTCTGTGTAGCCCCACACTTCAAGAGTAAAATCGACGAAGTGTAGAGGGCTGCGCAACCAAACACTTGGGGTTATTTGGACATGCACTTGTCGGTTACCATAAATACATGCTTCAATGAAATACTCCTGGGCAGCACACATGACGACTTGGAGGGATGATGGCTGGTGGTCGAGGCTAACAAGTGGCTAACAAGACAAAGGAACAATGCCCACGAGCACGTCTACTGGAGAGATGGAGTGATGAGAGAATATCGTGTTCTGAAGCCACATGGGTTGCATCATGAAACTGTTGGAGATGAATGCTTTTGAAGACCATCTAGCAGAGGATAGATTTTGACTGCTGCTGGTGATCCACAGATTCCACAAATGTAACTACTTGGACACAAGCCTCGTAAAACCGAATCACCTGTGTTGCACATGTTTCACAAGGTGTTTTCTGTGTAATGAGAGAGCACACCGACGGGCGACAGAGAGCTGCATAGCCAATCAGGGCTAACGGTTCAATCTGAGCCAAAGTTCATGGGCGGAGCTCATGGGTACATGCGGGAACCATCAGGAAGGTTCTGAGGGGGGCGTGGTTAGAGGCGGAGCTTGGCTCCGCCGAGAGGGATGTAAGGAGAGGCAAGGGAGGACTCGGGGTCGGTGTGGGAGCCCAAGAGTCCGGACTGCATCTCCGTCATCTCGTCACGCCACCGGCCACGTGGCATTCTCGAGGGCCGCCGAAGCTCTTCCCACTCCCTGCGCGCCGTCGACCAGCGGTGCCCGGGGGAGAGAGCGAGGGAAGCCGCGCGGGAACGGAGGAGCAGTGAGCGCGTGCATGTGGCGAGAGAGAGAGAGAGGGTGACCATCCAGAAAGGGAGTGCGGAGCCGAGCAGTCATCACTAAATAAAGAAAGGACGCAAGTCTCAACCTGTCGTGGAAGTCGTTTATTACATCTGTATTGCCATTAGCAGGGGCTGGCTGTTTTGCTGTATTTGGTTCACCTGGTTTCAGGTGCACCAAATACATGTCTCAGGTTCGTCGAATGTCAGAATATTTATTTATACTGGAGGAATGCGAGAGCTACAAAGCTCTTTATTCACAAATGTCCAACGTACTCTTGCCTGGTTACAAGTACAGATTGTGCCTGCCTACATCACCTCACCGGGCATCGGCGGTGCCGAAGATGTTGCCGCGGGAGGCAGTCCGGGGGACGTAGCTCACTTGTGCCTCGCTGGTGAACGTGGCGCCATCACCGTAGCTGGATCCCTCGGAGCCCACGGGAGACTCAGACATCCCCTGGGCTTCCAGGTCCATTTGACTCATCTTAGTGAAAAAAACACAACGGCACAGCGCGAGTTCGCCACCACTATCGTCACCGGTACCACCTTCAACAAAACACATGTGCAGTGTGCCATGCAACGGACAGGCAATGATGGTCTTCTCTGCAGTAGGCGTTCTCTCTTTTGCAGGGTGGTACTTATGAACCCCAGAGGGATGGACAGGCTAAACCAATGTCCAATCTAATGTTGCCATTGTCAGTTGAGCCTACTGAAACCCCACGATATTGGATATTGAGTGTTTGCGGGAGATAAACACATTCCTGCGGAGGGAGCTGGTAGGAATGTTGAGTTGCTCGGTCAATGGCCAGGGTCAACGGCGGCGTGGTGTATTTCGCAAATATGCCCGACTGTGATGGCGGGTACAAGCCGGCGTGAGTATGTTAAACGTTGAGTTTTATAAGGGCACCACGGGGTGACCAGCCCCTCCCCACTCAGCCCCACCCTCCCCACCCAGCCCTCCCCACCCAGCCCTCCCCACCCAGCCCCTCCATACACGACTGACGGACGGACACAATAATCCCCTGTGGGCTGGTGGAACCAGGAGGTTCCTACCAGTATAAACGTTATATACACACTATACAACTACAGGTTAAACATTGACTTTGCAGGTTAAAATGTAAACTAACCCACTCACCCATTTTTCAATGTTTTTCCCATAATCGTTGTCCCATGCTATGAAGTCCTTGCCATACTTCCACATTTTACTGCGCGTCTTGAAAGCGTAGACAGAGGCGACGATGAGAAAGATCATGGAGACGAATCCACAAGCGACTGCGACTGCCTGTGGTGGTGAGACGAGGCGAGTGGGCATCACTCCACTGCAGTTTTTGGGTGTGATGTATGTGTACATACCGTGTCTTTTCATGTATTTGTTAAGGTCATCAGTGACAGTAAACACAATTCATACACTTTGGCGAGTGAGTCTCTATTGAGCTTCCTCCATACATCCAGGATTGTATTCAGCCATACGCTCCACGAAGTTGATTCAGCCACACTCTACTGAGATCAACCAATTGTGCCCTAGTCCGCGTACTGTGCTCCAGGCTTCGAACTTAATTCTCTATTTGGGCTAACCATCGAACAAAGACGTGCACTGTATCGCTCGCTTTCAGATGCGCTTCTGTGACCGTCTGGAATGTTCCTTCATATATTATGAATCCACTAGAGCTATGCACTTTTAAATCTAGATTGAAAACCATATAACTCTTTTTTGTGTTTAGTTTGTTGGCCTTGCCGCGCGCCTCCGATTATCAAGGTTGGCTTTGTACGGTACAAAAGAACCTCAACATCCAGGCATATTTTGTCACCTTAGTCTTTCTCTCCACGGCTACTTCTCACGTATTCCTTCCTCCATTAATGCACGGTGCTCTGAGATCCGTTGTTTAAGGGTGCTTGATAAATGTAAATCATTATTATTCCCTTGTAAGCTGTGCTTATAATTATTGTTTGGGTGGTTTGTATATGATTTACCAAGGAATATGAGTTGGGTAGGGATGGAAGGGGGCACGGGGGTTAGCTGACTGGCCTCTTTCAGCAACATTGAGACTGACAGCTTTGCTCTTGCATCGTCTGAGTGAAGTGCAATTAGTCTTTTCATTGGATTGATACCCCTTTCAACAGTTAGTCAAATGTAAACATGTTGTGATGAGTAAGCCTGGACTTGTGAATAAGCCCTTTTTAGGCAAAATACGTTTGTAGACAAAGGGCCTTCACAATAACTGCATCTTGCATTCCTGCAAATGGGGCTATGTGGACTGGCAACTGATGCTTTAAAATAACATGCAGTATCTCAAATTTGTAGACACAAGGGGCATCAGACTTTTTCTACCCCACATATATGACCCACAGTATGACATACACAAATACACAGACTAAGGATTCACATTTAACCTGTATATGTCTGTAAAGGCATCAAGTCTTGCATTGAGATCAGGATGCTTGTTGGTTCTGAGCCTCAAGACAGTCCTTGTCTCTGCCTGTTTTTTGAGAAAATGACTATGAAGTTGGACGAGCCACGCGTGGTCACGGGAGGGAAGCTGTGTCCCACTGACCCAGTCACTGAACGTTTCTTATCTACAGCACCTGCTCCGACAGAAGCAGCCTTAGTGCAATTGATAAACCAGCAGGCTGTTACCACCACTCACCTCCTGAGGGTCCATGATACAGAAGTGGTAGAGGAATGGGTCGATGTAGAGGCTTGTGGCAGCAGGCAAATAGTAAGCCCTGCACAACGAAACAACTTGGTGGTAGCTTGACGAGCCTGCGGTTTGAGTCGAGGGGTTGACAGCGACGGTGTAGACTATGGTGGCAATCAAATCCAAGATGGCAAGAAATGAATTTACGATGATAATGGTCAAGTAGAACTTCTGACTTCTCATGCTTTGAGATTTTGAAAGACTGAGAAGGAACAAAATGCCCACTATTAAGATGGTGATAGTTGCCATGGCCATCATGAATCCCTGGGCCCCTCTGGCAAAAGCGAACATGTGGTACATGCCGAAGTGGCCATAGTTAGACTCTCCGTACATTGGGTAGTTACCCCCAATGTTACCCCCAATTGCGTAGTTGACATCCCAAGGCAGCGTGGAGGCCACGCATGCAAAAATTCCAGCGCTGAGAATTAAGACCAGGATGTGGAAGATCCGTACAAGGCGTGGAGGAGAGCGCCATGACTTGAAGTCGATTATATCCTCAGGATACTCACTCCCAACATAGAAGGATCCAGGAGGCACCGTTCCAGACAAAACAGACTGTGGGTATCCTGAGCCACGTCGTGAGTACATGGAACGAGCCACTCCTGACACCACGGACTGGGAGCGGTTGTAGTTTGGCCCCCGCCCTGATCTAATGGAGCGGGCGTAGCCAGCAGACTGCCCTGATGACCCAGCAGGGAATGCTGTGACCAGTTGTGTTGA
Organism: Lampetra fluviatilis; assembly: GCF_964198595.1. Classification (NCBI taxonomy): domain Eukaryota; kingdom Metazoa; phylum Chordata; class Hyperoartia; order Petromyzontiformes; family Petromyzontidae; genus Lampetra; species Lampetra fluviatilis. Next base: position 15,313,983 of record NC_136287.1, read on the forward strand.
AGGACGGTGTGAGTTCGTGTATGACGGTGGTCCGTAACCAGGCTCTCTGTTATATCCGGCCATCGTGACAGTTGAATGCGTCACTTCCAATCTGGAATGAAAAAAATGTCAATAAACAACTCACTCAATGACGTTCCATATACAGTAGATCGAGGATATCCGACGTGTGGTTCGCGGACCCCTAAGTATTAATTAGGTATTAATTTTATTTTAAGGCCTCCTTCATGCAGGAAAGCTGGTTGGTCAGGAGCATTTCAATCAACCCATTCCGCTGTTTGTGCTGCGTTGTATGTCTGGTAAGGGTGCCTGATTGTGGCTCCTCGATCTAAACAAAAATTCTTGCTGTAGTTTATGATGGCAACACAATTTAGTATTCTGCAAATTACCACAAAGTAAAAACGATTTAATTCACTGATTAGCTAAGATGTAAATGTAGCAAGCTATGCTATAGTTAGCTTGTTATGTAGACTAAAAAGCAGACAATAACTTAAATTACGTTAACAAGGAGTCAAGAGTTGTGCTGGGAATGGCTAAAAGTGCATTGCAATTTGTTGCTTTTCATAATGGCTTTAAATGGTAGCATCACTTCATAAAAATGGTTGCTACTCAATGTTTACCAACATGAATGCTCCAATTTCAATTCAAAACAACCCTGGTGTCAACTTTAAATATATATTAATCCCATCGTTTTCAGGACCCCAAAGTATAAATTGTGATCTATAACTTCAGGTCAATCTAATCTTCTGCCCTCTTTTTGCTGTGAAGAAAGGGGCATTGCCCAAAATATCATCCTGCTACAAATGTATCTGTGCAGGGCATTGACGATGACACACGTGGTGACTTGTGATCTTCATTCAGGTCCTCCTAGGGGACTCAAACGTGCAGTTTGTTCTTAAAATAGTCATCAGGCACTGAGCTGTGGGTTGGTGTTCTGGGTAAATTTGATTCTGGATGTAGAGCTATGGGTAAATTTCAACCTACATGTAAATATATAACATTTACACATCCCATCAGCCACATGGCCAAATGGGAGTGGCTAATAGCAGCAGCATTTATTATTCTGTTGTTTCTAAGTGTAATAAGTGGCTCCAACACGGCATAACTTTATTTACTAAAGGTTCTTCATAGCCGCGACTCCTCTCGTTACGCAGATGCCGCCGTTCCTTTCTTGGCGTGACTGCGCTGCTCCACGCCACGTGGCGCTCACCCCGATCTCCACCGAACCGCTGGCTGGTGGCGCACTGGGGAGCGGCTGAGCGGCTGGAGGTCGAGCTGCCACGTGGCTGGTGGAGATGGTGGGGCAGCAGCGACGGGGAGCTCCTCTTCGATCTTCAACAACCGACCCCAAACCGTCCGCTACTCCCCACTTATATTCCCTTTACCTTTATATTCCCTTTACCGAGGCTAAGCCCCGCATCTGGCCACGCCACTCTAGGAACCTTCGAGAACGTTCCAGAGGCTTCCATGCTAGCTCCGCCCATTAACCTTTCCCCCAGATAGAACCCCACCACTAATAAGGCATGGACTGTCTGTCAGTATGTAAAGTGAAACCCCTCAATTATGCAGGAGATGGCGCTCGCTTATTACATCACCCCCCCCCCCCCCCCCCCGTGGTGAAAAAATCTAGCCGTCCCGGCTAAGTAAGGAATATCAAGAAATATGGAGCACCAGAAAAGGTAAACAAGTGACCAACAAGATAACGGAAAGCAGAGACCCGACACGCAGGTAAGCAGACATGAGTTCCTCAGGAGAAATGCAACGTCTTGGAGCGTGTCCGTGTAGCCAGGCCATCCGCCTGAGCCGGAATCGACGCGGAGGCTCCTGCAGCCGGCAGCAGCGGGTCAGGAGGGGGCGGCACGGCCGGGTCCAACGCAGGTGGGCATGGCAGAACAGGGTCGTCCGCCGGTCCTGATGCCTCACTCATGGGCGCTGTGGGCGGTAAAGACAACTTCGGAGGATCACCTTGCACAGGGGCCGCAGGTCGGTTGGACACGTCAGGCACCAGGAGACCGATTGCTGGAGATGGTGATGACCCAACGGGAGCAACAAATGGTTTCAAGCACGACGGGTGAACGAACCAACGACAGCGGCCGTGACAGATACGAACACACTGCGGACGCAAAACCTCAACAATTTTTACAGGGCCTTGCCATGGTTTGTGGAGCTGGGGCGAGGTGTCAACGGCCACTTGTGGGCAGTGAAGCCATGCCTTATCACTAACAGACCATGGCATGTCACCCTTGGACCTCCGAGCACAACGTTCATTGCGCGCCTGGGTCCTGGAGGTATTAAATTTTGTGGCTTCCCGTGCCTCAGAAACCCATCGAAGGGACTCGTGGACATGCTCAGGAAGAGTCGTTTTTAGTAGCACGACTGGGGAACCCAATTGGACATCCACCGGCGGCACGTTTTCCCTCCCATACATGAGGAAAAATGGCGAGTGCCCCGTGGATGTGTGTGGCGCCATCCGGTACACAGAGAGGACGCTAGGTATCTGCAAATCCCAGACGACCTGCCTCTCATTGACCGTTTGGCACAGCATGGCGTAAAAGGGTGCGATTCAGTCGCTCAACCATACTGTTCGTCTGAGGATGGTAGGGAGATGTACTAATCTTCCTGGTCCCCAAGGCATCGCAAACGACATGCAACAACTTCGAAGAAAAGTTTCTACCCTGATTGGTGAGTAACTTTTCCGGCGTCCCTTTATCCATCACGTAACCGTTCACAAAAGCGTCCACAATGGACAAAGCCGATTGATCTGGCAGGGGCCAAGCCACAGGCCAACGAGAAAAATATTCAACGCCCACGAGGAGAAATTTGTTCCCGCGAGGTGTTACAGGAAACGGTCCTAACACATCGAGGGCAACCAACTCATTTATGCATGTGACCGAAATGGATTGCAAGGGCAGAATGTAGCGTTGCCGGGGCGATTTTCTCCTGGCGCAATCGGGGCATGATCGGAGTGCACAAGGGACGTCTGACATCATACCAGGCCAAAAATAATCCCTTTGCAGGGTGAGCAACGTTTTCTAGCCACCAAAATTGAAAAGGTGCTCACTATGCAATGTACAAATCGACGCCGCAAGGAGAGACTCCGGCACAACCAGCCGAAGCCAGCCAGATATCTCATCCCGCCACATCAACAAGCTCTCGTGAACCAGGAATCGACCTTCCTTGACTGGGTTCAAATTACCCACGGTTGGCATGGGCCGTCGCCGCAAGGAAGTCAAGGAGTCGTCCGATAACTGCTTGCGTAACCATACCGAACGCGGAAGGCGCAATACGCTGTCGGCAGGCGGAACCCCTGTTTCGTCTGGAAGTGTCTCAACTGCGGACATGACTGATCGACGAGACACGTCGTGAGGAGTACAGCGGTTCGTACCGGAGCTGCAAGCACAGCGAGGCTCGTGTGACAACCGTGACAATGCGTCAGCATTAGCGTGACAGGCACCCTTCCAGAAAGTGACATCGAATGTGAATTTCTGCATGCCCTCAAGCCAGCGTGCCAACTGGCCGCCTGGCTGCTCAATCTTTAATGAATACTGGAGAGCTGCGTGGTCAGTGCGGATAACGAATCTCCTTCCAATCTAGATTTGAAGTTTTCGTGACTGCAGGGATCCATACGCTGTGGTTCTTTCGGTAAAGTCACGTAGGTATAAGTTCAAATAAATGAATTTCCTTCCATATAAGTACGGCCTAAACAGTCGGACAAAATTAACGATCGCCAGCAACTCTCGTCGTGTAACACAGTAATGGGTTTCTGCTGGCGAGAACACCCAACTACCATAGGCGATAACGCATTCAACGCCTCCCTTCATCTGCGACAGGACTGCACCGATACCCGTGTCACTCGCGTCGGTGTCAAGAATGAATGGCGATGAAAAATCAGGATAGTCGAGAGTAGGCACGTCGGACAACCGATCGCGTAGGGTATTGAACGCTGCCTCCTCCTCCAGTCCCCAGTCGAATCGCTGATTTTTAGCAGTGAGGGCATGCAACGGTTTGGCGATAGAAGCAAACCGAGGAATTAACCGGCGATAATAGGAGGCGAAGCCCATGAAGCTCCGTACATCTCCTACGCACACGGGGACCGGCCAGTCACGAACGCACGCCGTTTTCGTAGGATCGGTAGAGATACCTTCCACACTGACTGTGGCCCAAATATCGTACGGAAGTTTGTAAGAGGTGACATTTTTCCGGCTTGAATTTGAGGTTCGCCGAGCACATCCGCTCGAAAACGGTGCCAAGCCGAAGGAGGTGGTCATTGAACAAACAGCTGAACACAATCACATCGTCCAAAAAGATCAAGCACATGTCCCATTGGAGACCGGCCAGGACGATGTCCATCAGCCATTGGAACGTGGCAGGAGCAACGTTCAACCCCATCGGTAAACAATTTAATTGAAAAAGGCCCTTTGGTGTTCGGAACGTGGTTTTCTGCCTCGAAGACTTGTCAAGGGGCAGTTGCCAAAATCCGGACGACAAATCAAGAGTCGAGATAAACCGCGCTCCGGACAAGGCATCCAAGGAATCGTCCATCCGTGGCAGAGAGTACGCGTCTGCCACGGAGACCTTATTCAACCTCCGAAAATCAACACAAAAACGGAGGTTCCCACCCTTCTTCTTCACCAAAACAACCGGAGCGCCGCACGGGCTAGTAGAAGGTGAAACTATGTTAGCGGCCAACATTTTGTCAACAGCACGCCGCACGATCTCTTTCTCTGATGGGCTCATGCGATGTGGGGTTTGGCGAATGGGGCTAGCGTCACCCATATCGATGTGATGAGACAACAAGGGCGTTCGACCCAAGTCGAAATCGTCTTTACTGAAAACATCGGAAAATTCCGACAACAACCTGCGCAATTCGCTACGCTGAGCCGAAGACAGTAATGCGTTCTCGTTACACAACTCGGCGATCCATCGATCGTCTGAAGGATACGTTTTCCCAACAGCGCATACATTCCGACCCGACGTGCGCTCCTCGCGATCGGTGAAAGCGGTGGTGGCATGAGCCAGAACAGTACCGGTGAGCACAACAACATCGCCAGGTCCCCTATTCAAAACCTGCAGAAACGGAGCCTGACCCGTGCGGAGGATGGTCTGAGCACAGGCCAGCGTCAAACTCCGCGTAGCAGTATTCGAAAGTGTCAACAAGACACCATTACCCACGCTTTCACAACAAATTTCTTTGCGATAACGGAGCGGAATCAACATTTGAGAACCTGCCGGAACAGTGACAGTGGCATCCACAAGCACCTGAACCAATACGGCCGATGCCGGGCCGAGGGAGCGGCGACGACAAATAACACATCCTGCGACCCGAAGGCAGCTCAAAGCAGCCTTGGTCGACGAGAATCTTCATTGGCATTCGTAACAGAAAATCCGTGCACAACAAACACGGCACAGCCAACGTGCGTGAGATCAATACAGGATCCGACGCCTGGACATCGCCTATGGCGATACGTGAGTCAACCTGACCAATGATATCCATACTACCCCCGTTGGCAGCGACACACACATCGTACACCGGACGGTTGCACGACACGGGGAACAACCCTCCGTGCCAATTTTTTCCATTGAGTCTGTGAGGTCGGCCACCCCTTCGTGACAGTACCCGAGCAAGGAGCATCACGCGAAACACCCTGATGTGATGGACCCTTCCGAACGAGATGAGATGGATGAGGTGGTGAACGTGCCCGGGTGCCCGACATGTGCCAACTTGCCTGTGTGGAGGGAAGTGAAGGCAGTCGGTCGGCCGCAGGAGATGTGGTCGGCAATCCGGACGGCGATGCTGGACGAGCTCGGCACTCCCTGGAGTAGTGGCCCACGCAGCCACATCTGCAGCATGTGATGGGAGGCTGCTGGTGCAGCAGATCGCCGTCCCGCCGCGGTCGGTAGATGCTCTGCCGACGCCGACCATCCCTCCGTCGGTGGTTCCACGGGGGAACCGCCGCTGCGACGTCCCCTTCTGACGGCACCTCCTCGGGTATGACCACCACTTTGGATGGACTCCAGCCGATCGGTTGACCATCATGAGCCGGATCCCCGGCCCATGTGGCCATCTGTGCCCATCTCTTCAACTTCTCATGTGCGTTCAGGCTGCGCGTGGCCCACAGAGATGTTTGCGATTCGTGACCGCATGTGGGAAGGACGACTCCCATGTCCCTCGCCAGCGCCAACATGCGTTCTATCACCAACGGGTCCAAGAACTCTTGTTTCACGTCAGGGTAGGCATCGACTGCCAACACCATCAAGGCGCTTCTGTAGGCGAGGGGCGACTCGGAGCTCCCACGCCTACGGTGCTGAAATTTTCGTGTTCTGTCGTCTGGCGGTTCATAGACTTCCGCCATTTTAGCAAACACTTCTTTGAGCGTCTTCTTCTCTGGGGGGATCGAACGAAAAACGGCCAACGCCTCTTCCTCCGACCAGTGGACCGACTAGTAGGCAGCCTCGAAGCGCCACCTGAAGGCACTCCAATCACCCCCAGCGGCCACGAACTCTCGAACTTGGGGCAGGCGTCGAACCCGATCGGCACTCTCCTTCGCAGTAGGTGTTGCGATATTTGGTGACCCACCACGCGGTAGCGATGTCCAAATTGGCAGCTGGGAGACGCATGGTCACCAAGGACTGTGAAATGGCGGCCGTCTCCACCCTGCCCGGGATGGCGGCCATTTCAACCAAGGGGGGACACTCTGAGGTGCCGTCGCCGGCCCTCTGCTCGTTCACCCCCGGATGGTCCACCACCGGACCTCCTCCAGTGGTGATCGGCGTGACGACAGCGACGAGGTGGAGGAGCGCTGTCGTCAAAGCGCTCAGCTGCGTCTCCACCCTCCGCCACGGGTCGTCAGGGTGAAGCTGATGTGGAAGCTCCGCTGCGCCATCTGCCGCAGGTGCGACATTCGCACCCGCCGTGGGCTCCATAACCGGGACCATGGGACCCGGGGTCGGCAGGAGCTGCGTCGCCGCTTCGTCGTCGTCGTCGGAGGACACCGTAAGTGTATTATTATTTTTCTGGTGCTTGGACATCGTGTCTCTCGTAGAGCACCGCCAGAAAAAGTCCACTATCTGACACGACTGTAACAAGTGGCTCCGACACGGCAGAACGTTATTTATTCAAGGTTATTCACAGCCAGGACTCCTCTCGTTACGTGGATGCTGCCGTTCCTTTCTTGGCGTGACTGCGCTGCCCTGCGCCACGTGGCGCTCACCCCGATCTCCACCGCACCGCTGGCTGGCGGCACGTTGGGGAGCGGCTGAGCGGCTGGAGGTCAAGCTGCCACGTGGCTGGTGGAGATGGCGGGGCAGCAGCGACGGGGAGCTCCTCTTCGATCTTCAACCACCGACCCCGAACCGTCCGCTACTCCACGCTTATATTCCCTTTTCCAAGGCTAAGCCCCGCCTCTGGCCACGCCCCTCTAGGAACCTTTGAGAACGTTCCAGATGCTTCCATGCGAGCTCCGCCCATTAACCTTTCCCCCAGATAGAACCCCACCACTAATAAGGCATGGACTGTCAGTATATAAAGTGAAACCCCTCAATTATGCAGGAGATGGCGCTCGCTTATTACATAAGTATGGCTCTTAATCGGGATTCTGCTAAAGCCCCATTATAAACAACTGTGGGCCCTACCATCAACAAATGACCGAAGTCTACCTCTGTCCCTAACCAGGGTTCACTACAGGGTCCGAGTCATGATCTCGCTTTGATCACTAACATAGGGACTGTACGATAGAACAAACCGTTGCATAGAGCCGAATACTTGCACACTGCTGTGCCATGTTTAATTCTGACATTCAAACAGCACGAGCGCGTTCAGTTCAACCACGGACCTATGCATGAAAGCATGTCCAACATCTGACACCTGAGCAACAATGTCATGATTTTCTGAAGAATAAAAGTTTTCCAGCAATATGGATGATGCCGTGGGGTAATCTTGAACACATTGAACTTACAAACTAGAGGTTGTTGGTTCGATTCGGGAGTTGCACATTGGAGATGCTTCATAACTTCCCCCTACCACAGCCTCTGTCCAATCATATTCTTAGGTTTTTTCGGTAAAGTCACGTAGGTAAAAAATTGAAATTAAAATTAATTAAAGTAAAATAAAATTTAAATGTTTTACCTACGTGACTTTACCGAAAAAAACCTAAGAATATGAATCCTTGCAGTCACGAAAGCTTCAAATCTAGAATTTCTGTCCAATCAGTCGGTCGCACGTGGTGGGGTAACGTGTGGGTACTCCCAAAATACAATCTAGAGAGGCTTCTCTGGAGGAGAGATCTCCCGAGTGACCACCTAATATACTCGTGGAAACATACTGCAATTTAATTGTTGAGAAAATATAAACCATTTAAAAGTATAAGGTGTGTCAGAAGTAATCATTGCTGTGGACAATACATTACACAACACTTGAGAATATTTGACACGTACATCACATTTACGCTGACTTGGGTTTTCTTACTGCGCGCATGGACATGGCCGAGTTGTCGTGTGACATGTTCAACACAAGGTCTATGAACTCAAAAGCAATTGCCACGCTTGCGCCAATATAGAACTACCACGCGAAAAAGTTATATCTTGGACTTGCCATTTGTTCCACCTCACAACAATTCACAAATCGCCTCCATGTCTCACCTACAGAGCTATTTGTGTAATAAGTAAACAAAAATGAGTTTCCTCCGCTTAGTGCCTCTGTCGAGCATAGAGCTCGGTGACCTCACGTCGGTGGATTTTTGGTCAATCACTGACTCTACACATGGCCAGGATACATGAATTAGCTTCCAGTCGAAGAGGCTTTGCTGAGTCTACCAGAAACACACCACTGCCTCCATTGTGCCACGCGAGTGTTACATTGACCGTACGTGAATTCCACGAGTGTTGTAAACGTTCGTGTATACATGTCAACATCACCACTACTTTTCACAACTCCCGTGATACAACCCGAGACAATGATGACACCATACTTTGGTCACATCTCTTTTTCAATAAATTAACATGAACAGATGCACATTACCGAAACATCGGATTGCAGTACAGTACTTACGTTAATCTCTTCACAAATGAGAAACAATGTTCGCTTAGAGTTAATTATTTACTCACAGATTAGCTGAGCTTAAGCCAATGATTTACTTGAGTTGTACGTTTGCCACACAGGGACACGCACCTGGACCATTTGCGTCAATGCACAAATTAACTTTGCCTACACCTCCACTGGAGGGATCTGGCTTCCAGGGATGAAAAAATTGTTCCCGGCTGGTACTGCGCTCATCCTTAGCGATGTGGTGCGTTATTCGTTTTTGCAACCAACGTGGTCAAACTTGGTTGAACTGTAGTAACTGCATTTGTAAACATGTTTACACAAGTTGATTTTTATTGTTGATAACAATTTCCCTGTATCATGACCGCCAAAATGAATATTTTAAACTGCATGCTAGCCTGGATAATCATGAAATCAACAGTGCGTGCACACATTGTTCACAGGCAAAGCAGCTCCCGATAACCTGCGTCTCTCTTCTGCATCAGAGTTGGCACGACTGTCACTGCACGAGCAGCAAAGACTCCAAATGATGACAGCTGATGCTACCATCCTTCCCATCTTTTTATTATTGTGATACCATCGACCGCCTAACGTCCGAATCTACCTTAAAACGTCTCGATCCATCTTGATTTGAAGCTTTCGTGACTGCAGGAATCCATACTCTTTGGTTCTTTCGGTAAAGTGACGTAGGTAGAAATAAAATACAACAAATCACGACGTTTCGATCGCAACACAAGCAATCCTCATCAGGTGGTTCAACTACAGCAAGAAAATGCTGAAATCGGCGGGAGAGCTGCCGTGGCAAGAAGTTATATCGGTAAGAGAGGGGGGAGAGAGAGGGGGGGGGGCGTGAGGCTGGGGGGGGGGGGACGTGGGCAGGGCTAGAAGTGGGAAGTTGGAGAAGAACATCAAAATGTGCTAGTAAACCGGCAGGTACGATGGAAAGAACAACAACCAGTTGATAACATCCTTCCAATGATTGTTCAATTTGTATCCATCTTCTCGGTTGAAGTTTTGTCTATGTTTATATATCTGGATGGCTTCATGAACAAACCTTTGATTGTAGCCCGAAGGTTTGCAGAGTACCTTGGTCTCGGAAAAAACAATATCATGCGAGCCCACAGCATTATAACAATGGTCAGCTACGGCAGAGGTATTGGTTCTGCCATGTTTCAGATCTGCCTTGTGTTCGCGAACACGGTCCGAGACATGTCGTTTCGTTTCTCCAATGTAACTGCTACCGCAGGTACAACTCAGTTTGTAGGCTCCAGGATTAGATAACGGATTTTGTGTACTGTATTGAATCGGACCTGGATCTTGTGTTTGTTTAAGATTTTGGAAATATTTTTGGTAACACCTGCTATGTATGGTTAAGTGATGATTTTGATTGGTTTCCCAGGAGATTGTTTCTCCATGGTTGGAGAAACAGCTTTGCGAATAATGCAGTCCGAGTACCCATTCATCTTGAGGGCTTGGTGTACGTGTACCTGTTCACTGGCTAGGTGGTGTTGGTCGGAGATGCAGCGGGCCATATGGTGTAGTGTTTTGATGAGGGAATTCTTCTGGGCCGGAGGGTGGTGGGAATCAGGTTTTAGATAGGAATCTGTGTGGGTGGCTTTCCTGTGGACAGTGTGACCCAACGAGCCGTCAGGCCTTTTCTCAAACAGAACATACAGGAATGGAAGCTTACCATCCGTCTCCACTTCCATGGTGAATTTGATGGATGGGTGTATGGAATTGATGTGGTTGAGAAATTGGTTCAATGCTGGCAGGCCATGTGGCAAAATGATGAAAGTGTCATCTACGTATCTCTTCCACAAGGAAGGACGTAGGGTGGATGTCTGGATGGCATCTGTTTCAAATTTATCCATAAAAACATTCGCTATCACTGGTGATAAGGGGGAACCCATGGGGGTACCTTCATTTTGTTTGTAGAAAGTACCCTTCCAGGTGAAGAAAGTGTTGGTAAGGCAGTGCCTAACCAAAGTTTATACATCAGGATTCAGTCCATGTTGGACCAAGTCTTCAATTATTGCTAAGGTGTCAGGTACAGGAACCTTGGTGAACAGAGAGACTACATCAAATATGACAAGCAAATCATCTGGACAGTGAGATGCCCTTGATTCAAAAGACCAAGTCAGCTGAGTTACGTACTACTGAGGTAGTCTCGCCCGTGAATGGAAGCAAGGTCTCAGACAGTTTGTAGGTAGGTGAGTTGATAGTGGAAATGATGGGCCGAAGTGGAGTACCTCCTTTATGGATTTTTGGAAGACCATAGAATCTGGGTGGTCTAGCAGCAGAAGGTTTTCGGGAGAGCCGCTTGAATGGTTTGATTAGAGAATTCTAGATTCGAAGTTTTCGTGACTGCAAGGATCCATACTCTTTGTTTTTTTCGGTAAAGTCACGTAGGTTAAAAGAAAACAAATAAATTAAATCACGACGTTTTGGAGGCAACACAAGCTTCTGTTTTCAGGTAGAACCGTCACAGCAAAATGACTGTATCGAGTGAAGAGAGCTCTAAAGAGACACGACCTTATATACTGGTTAAGGGGAGGAGCCAGGATGGGCCGTGAGGGGGGAGGTGTAAGCTCGTGAGAAAACGCCTGGCGCTGCAGCTGCGGACACGCCTGGAGCTTTGTGATGTAGATGGCGGAAGTAGATAAGCAAGCGAGGATTAAGCCGCCTTTTGTTATGCTCGCCGGTGGGTTATATTCCAAAACAGGCGAGCAGTGTGTGAAAAGCTAAAAAATTAACCCGTAAAAACAAAGTTTTTCACTATAAATCCTTTATATGCGTGGCGGCTAGAGTCATCTCGTCCTCTGGCTTGAGATGGCTGCCACCTATGGGTCAGATGATTGCCTGCCACCATTAAGCAATTGGTAATTAAATATAAGTTTTTTTTTCCTAAAAAGTGTAAAAATTAATTGTCACGCACAACGAGTCTGTATGGAAAATGTCAGCTCGATTGCATCACGAGAAGTGGGTTAAAAAACGACCGAAAGATTTGCACGGTCGTAAGCGCGCAAGCAAGCAAGTGAACTTAATATACAGGATTTAAAAAGAAATGACTACGGCTGTTCAATTATAAGGCAGCTAGAGTTTGGTTTGGTTGATGACATCTTTCCAATGATTGCTTAATTTAAAACCATCCTCTCGGTTGAAGTTGTGAACGCGGGTTCTCATGATATTGTTTTCTCCAATACCAAAGTACTCTGCAAACCTCCCGGGTACTACCAAAGATTTGTCCATGAAGCCATCCAGATATACAAACATAGACACAACTGTAAGATTGCAAGTTTCATTGTTAAACTGCGCAGTACGGGCTGGGGGCGCGAGGGGAGGGGCGCGAGGGGAGGGGCGCGAGGGGAGGGGCGCGAGGGGAGGGGCGCGAGGGGAGGGGCGCGAGGGGAGGGGCGCGAGGGGAGGGGCGCGAGGGGAGGGGCGCGAGGGGAGGGGCGCGAGGGGAGGGGCGCGAGGGGAGGGGCGCGAGGGGAGGGGCGCGAGGGGAGGGGCGCGAGGGGAGGGGCGCGAGGGGAGGGGCGCGAGGGGAGGGGCGCGAGGGGAGGGGCGCGAGGGGAGGGGCGCGAGGGGAGGGGCGCGAGGGGAGGGGCGCGAGGGGAGGGGCTGTGTCCCGGAAGTTCTCACTGTGCCTGGCCGCAGAGTTCGCACGTGAACCGGAAGTATTCCCCTGCACAGGGGAAGTCCGCACGAAGCCGGAAGCGGCTGCTGTGGGCGAGAGCGCTGCCCGCGATGTCGCGTTGCGGGCAGCAGCAGCGATGCGAGGAGGAGGAGAGCGAGCGAGGGCAGCAGCAGCAGCGCGAGCAGGAGCAGCGGAGGGAGCGAGGGCAGCAGCCACAACAAAGGGAGCTGCGCGGGCGGCAGGAGGAGCAGCGGGAGGAGCAGCAGGAGGAGGAGGCCTCCTCGCCTCACTTCTCGCGGGAGCGACACGTGCGCTTCTTCTCGCGCTGCCTGCAGGTCCTGCCCGAGCGATACGCGGCCCTGGAGACGAGCAGGTGAAGGGCGAGCGGGGCTGGGGGACTTAAAATCGAGTTGATCCGCGCCCCTGCACTGCCCTCGACTCGCCACGCTGTGGCCCCCCGCGGTGGGTCGCTGGCGTCGGTAGGTAATGGACTGCCCGCCTGGCATGAAGAGTTTGTGTATTCGATCTAATTGGTCATGAGGCGGTCAGCATACGCGTGTGGAGTGGTGTGCGTACTGCACACTGATTGTGAGCCCGGTTTACCAGATTTCCGGCCATTGTACCAGTCCTGTACCTCCCCTATGTCGGCTCGGCTTGAACTGAGTGTCTTGTGCGGTGTGTGACAAGCGACCGTGCGTGATGATCGTCACACCAACAGGCGACCTTAATAGCACTGTTGACACCTCCAATTGGCACCTCCTATTAGCACTGTTGGCTACGGGCAGTGCAAAAGAAGTTCAGCGTGCATAATAGGTGTTCTCTTACAGCACTTGCCGCAAAAGTATATAATGATATACACGTGATCGTTATTGTTATGTGCGTCTGAATGTACTGTACGTGTATATGTGCTCCTGTGTGAAAGAATCAACGCCTTAAGCAGCAGTACGAGCCTCCTGCCGTATTTGTTCACATTCCATGTTGTGTCTCCATACTCGAAGGAGCAGGTATCGACACGTCCGCTGAGGAGATGGAGCGATGAAAACCGTTCGTGTGTAGATCCTAGATGGATTGTTGAATCGCAGTTTGGTTAGTTGTGGGAGCAGCTTGGGGGGAGGCCTTTATCTCGCCGTGGATTGACCGTGACGATGGCCCAAATTGAGCTGTGGGGATGCTCTCATTTCTGTGAGGCGGCAATCATCTCTGCAAAGCCCATGCAGTGCTGTCTGACCATCACGCCATACCATGGCTGAATGAGTGGCCCCCCGTACCTGACGAGCCTGCCAGTGAGTGGGTGCGCTTGGGCTGAGCTGTGAGCTGCTCTTGTTGCTTTGCAGGTTGACAGTCGCGTTTTTTGCTCTCTCTGGTTTGGACGTCCTCAATGCCTTGGGCCAAGTTGATAAAGAGAGAATAATTGAGTGGATTTATTCTCTGCAAGTTCTTCCAAATGAAAACAGTACGTATACATGTAAAACATGCACTTAGTTTTGATGTTTTTTCCGTTATTGAGCTGTCAGCCAAATACTGCCTATACCAGGGCATTCTAATGGAACATTCTCATGTTCTAGAAAGCTTGCGCAGACATGAGGCTTCGTTCACATCCCAGCTGTTGGTAAATAAATACAATTCAAGTGCCTCCATTAAAGCCGGTGGAACACCGATTATGGAACTGTTGAGGGAGAATTGTGTGTTCTGCGTGATGTGTCCAATACCTGTGTGGAAAAGAAACAAATTTATACCAAGACCAAAGACGGCCAATACAGATCTTTTACAGGGTTTTTAAAAGAGATAACAAATAACGATTCTCATAGCATTTTCATGATAATTCCGTTATGAAAAAATAAATACGGAAGTACTGTTTTAACCGCTTCTCACCTCCACAGATTCCAACCTCCACTGCTGTGGCTTTAGAGGGTCCTCTCAACTCGGCACAACACGCTTGTCACAGGTACCTTTCGTCATCCACCAGTGAAACAAGCACATGTGTCAAGGGTGTATTAAGTAGCACACACATTAATCATTCTGTATCCAGAATGCAGAGAATTGGAAATGTATTCTCCAACTCCAGAACTGGGGTGCTTTTGGTGTTCATTGCCTTCTCCCACAGGTTAATCTTAGTTGGATACAACTTCATGCTGGCCAAATGTATACTATGAAGCCATGTCTTCTCATCCGACACAAAACAACAGAGGAAAGGCTCATCGTTCTCAAACGTGCCGTACCCTACACGACAGCTCTTAAAGCAGCCTGACAACCATAAATATTGCCAACGTGGGGAACTGTTGCAATTTACAAGCTGCATAGCGCAGCGTGTAAAATCAGTCAAATTGTACACAATGCAGATCTGTGTCTTTCACCTTTGTTTTATTTATGGAGACATGAGTGTCCACCTGGTGTCTGAGCCTCCTTCTGCAATGCCTCTCTGCTCTGCGGCCAGGTCACGGGCGAGATACATCCATACGACTCGGCGCACATCGCCATGACCTACACAGGCTTGGCATGCCTCGTCATTCTGGGCGACGACCTGAGTCGTGTCGACAAGAGAGCCTGCCTCGCGGGGCTCAGGGCTCTGCAGCTGCTGGACGGCAGGTGATGGTGCCTCCCACACCTGATCAACCGGTGTGCGTTAACTTAACCCATCATCCCTCTGGGGTTAGTAAAAAAAAAGCACCACTTTGTGAGAAGCTGAAAGTCATTTCTATATGGATTTACTTGTCCGGAGATAAGACCATGTAATTATTACCTCTGGTTCAAGGTTAACCATTCATTTGAATGGGAACCCTTGACCCCTTTTTAGTTTAATATTACGATACACTCTGGGATAGGTTGCCATAAGTCCAATCTTTAATACACAGTGGTCAATGGTGGCATAGTGGTTAGTGAACTGCACTATGAACCCTACCACCCAAGGTCAAATGATACTTGACCTGGTTCTGGCTCCCCTTCACCATCCCACTTTAACCAGCTTGGTGTAGTATGGTCAAATAACTACCTTGTATAATACAGTGGGGGGGCTTTCATCCAGTAGTGGATTGACAAGGGCCTATAAATAATTTGTATTGTTAAGGTCACACAAGTCATTTAATATTAGCCTGATGGACACAAGGAAAGTAAATCTTTTAATTATAAATGACAGGGTACATAATTTATCTGTATTTTTATAACAATGGTGAAGAACATTAAAGCACAATAAGGTATTAAAGTCGTGCAGGTATATTAACCATATAATTCACGCTGTCTGCTTCACAGTAGAAGTCCAAGATTCTGTGGTGTCATTTGGAGTAAGCCATTGTGTGCCAGCATCGTCAACAAATTTTCGAATTTTAAGATTTGCAAATTAGTAAATTTGGAAGCACATAGCATTCATCACCAAATGTTCAAAATCTAGCAGCACCTTCCTGAAAATAAGTGTTGAAACTAAGTGAGGCTTTTATGGATTAACAGGTATAATAATACAGGTAGACCTCGCTTCGTGCTCAAGATGTGTTCATGGAGAAGTGAGCTCAAATCAAATCGGCACTAAAATGGATCATTATACCATTGTATATATGGAGATGCGTTCTCGACAGCGTTATTTCTTTCGCCTCGGCAAAATATACCGGGGCTTCATTGGGGTATCCGGAGTAGCTCTAACAATAATACAGATGCTAAACATTTTATATTTGTATTATTATTAAAATAACATCAATAAGTATTGGGAACTATACTCACTAGTAAATTCTACTCTACTCCTACAAGGCAGCGGTGGGAGATGAGGTTGGAGCTCCTGCGGCCCCTATCTGGGTCTTAGTGATGCTCCCAATACAAATTTCCGTTGTGAGGTTTATTTTAAGTGGAGCCTGAGACTGTCCTGGTCTTGTGAGTACTCATCTAGCTAAATGTACTGTAATGACATTGAACATTTTATTGTAAATCGTTTTTTTTATTCAAGCGTGACCACGAAATCGTGAAAATCGAATCGTGGGGGGGGGTGTGGTCTGGTTGGCTCAGCATACCTCGCTCTCATTGGCTGAGCAAATTATGGAAGCGGGAACATTTTCTTTGCAGACGCTGCTGCGTGTTCTCACTCTTTAAGGGATTTGTAGACGTTTTGAATTGTTTTCATAAAATGTTTATCCAGGAGAAAAAGAACACTGACGAATCGCCGTTCTACGGGGTCCCACTCAGCGAGATTTGTCTGTATATTTACAGTGATAACACACTGCCATGAGTTTACTGACAATATTGTTTTCATGGTAATCTTTCCCTTCAGTTTTTCTGCAGTGCCAGAGGGCAGTGAGAATGACATGCGGTTTGTATACTGTGCATCCTGCATCTGCTACATGCTGGATGACTGGTCTGGTATGGATTTACAAAAAACCATCGACTACATACAAAACAGCCTGGTGAGTGAACAAGTACATCAAACTAGTACATCAAACGCACCCCACGTGACGTGCGTAACACAAAACCTGCATCTCGGTTTATGTCTTCTGACATCACACCGCACGACAGGACTAATGATCTTGTGTTAATTTAGAAACAAGTTATAGCACTGTTGACTTGTTATTTTCACGTCTAAGCTGAAGACTTTATTTTGAGGAAGCGTTAAAAAAAACATTTCACCAGCTGACAACTCTGGTAGTCTAATTTGCAAGAGTGTTTTGGGGTACCAAAATGGCAAACCAAGTAAAATAAACTACAGCAATGCAGCAAATAGAAATCATGGCAAAAACGACTGCTTAACATGAGAAATAAAAAATATGCACAAACATAAATTAATATTAAATAAATTCCCTGTAGTGCAAGCTGGCTCAGGCAGATTATTTTTAGGCTGATCACAGTACAGTTAAGTTACATAAACATTAAACAAATTAACCTTATGGCGGGACCCTGGGGTCCCGAATAAACGGAAGTCAAAATCGTAATTTATTTATTTTTGGCGACTCTGTCCCACCGTGCACATAAACGCCGCGACCCACCTGGCGTGGATCATTCTGTTATCATGTCGTCCAAGCGCAGCGAGATCGAATGCGCAGAAGAAACAAAACGTTGAAACTTTGATTAGCGCATCGTGTAGAGTTCGTCGAGAGGAATAGATTGCTGTATCGGTCGCCTTCAACAGACATAAAATGACGTCACAACGCAGTTTATGGGACCCCGTGGTCCCGCCATAAGGTTCAAATACATGGTGACTTTTGTGCAAACGGACAAGGATTTTTGTCAAATGCAATTGCAAGTGAAGTTATGATGAAGCAACAGCTTGGCATCAAATTGTGATTTAGATAGGAGAGCAACCAATGACTTAGGTATTTTTTGAAGAAACACAATTATGATATGCAGAAGTGGATGGATGAGAGCAGATTGGAGTGCTTTTGGAAATCTTAATAGTGAAAATAAATATACCAATGTGCCAATTTTTTTTTAAATCAGCGTGTATTACCTGCTGTGACATGGATCAGAAACTTGGACATTGGCAAAGAAAACTGAGCAAAATTTGAAAAATACACACGTAGAGGTTCACTCCTGGAATAACACTGACAAATAGGAAGAGGAACACATTGATTAGAGAACTCGCACATGTGCGACACGGATTGACGTTCAAGAAAAGTAAGTAGGCTTAGGCAGGACACATTACGAGAAGGTATAATTGATAGCTGATCAGAATAACTACTGAGTTGCAGCCAGAGATGGAAATATGTCCAGGAGGAGGCACCCTCTGCTACAATGGAGCGATGAAATCTGCAGCTGCTGTGCATTGCGTGAGCGTAAATGATGATGGTCACTTGGGTAGGTCTTCATCCAATAATGGATTGAGTATGGCTGCTAATGACATTAAGGACTGATTCATGGACAGATATTTTAATGTATATTTTTTTTTTTCACCAGAGATTGTTCCTTGAGATGGAACGCCTTGTTTGAAAGGGGGTCCAGTTTGTCAACGGACACGTAGTAAAGATGTAATGACATGTATACAAACATTTCAATACAATTACAGTTGAGTTACAGAAACATTAAACATATGTAGGTTCATGAGGAAGAATTAAACTCGAGATATTGTAGTGCCTTGTGATTGTAAAATGTACTAAATGGTCTCTGTTTTTGTGTTTTACTCAGAGCTATGATAGTGGATTGGCCCAGGGTCCTGGACTGGAGTCTCATGGTAAGCCTCTAGCTGCACAGATCAATCGGTCATTGTTTTTCTTAATTTAACATTATTTGGTGTACCCAGCATGAAAGCCGGACAAACGGGGTTGGGGGGGGGACTTCAGATGCAACCACATTCCCGCAAATAGGGAAAACAAGTTGGTCGACCAGGGCAACACGTTTAAGTACATTTTTTTTTATTTCGTTGGATTACATTTCACCTTCTTGGGACCTCCTTTGCCAGTACCAAAATATGAGAATAGGTTTTCCCCTTTTTTCTGGCAACGAAACAGGTGTTAAGATGTTAAAACACCAAACTAAAACCTTTTACAAGGAATCACGTCTGCATTAACCACAATACTTGTGGTCAGATTGCAAACAAAAAAACGTACTCTGATAATATATACATTGTCCTTGAAACTGGACTGATTAGTTTCACACCTGCTTTGTTGCCAGAAAAAAGAGGAAACCCTATTCTCATACATTATACCTTTCTTCCCTCTTCTTCCCCGTCCTTATAAATATGCTAAAGTCGTAACTTGCTGTGGTGCTTCCATCCTTCCTGCCGTTTGGCTGTTATCTCCAACTCTCTGAGTTGCATTGCCCTGTTGGGTGCCTCTGCATTAACGTGCTGGATATTTTTTTCCACCTGAGGACGACCGCTTGTGTTGCGATCGAAACGTCGTGATAGATATATTTTTTTACCTACGTGACTTAACCGAAAGAACCAAAGAGTATGCTAAACATGATTGCTGCCCCCACGGTGGCAGATCCAACCTTCTCTTGTAGGTCTCATACTCAAAAATGTGATACTATGGTTCGCTGCACATTTGGTTTTCATGTATACATCACAAAGGACTGTATGGTTGGGTTCTTATAAAATAAAAATTGTAGAAAAGACTCCTTTTGTGATACTTCGTTGGCAGTGCTGCAAGAGCACAAGTAGGAAAATAGTGTTAACACATGTCAGTTAATATTGTCACCTGTAACATGTTTCCCAACACCATTTTAAGCAGTGTTATTGATAAATGTGTTAAGTGTTCTTCTTAGCTCAGTTTAGCAAGGCACTGTGCTTTGCACATTGTCAGTGGTGTGTGAGTGGTGTGTACATCATATACATCTATTTTACCAATAAACTGCTGGATGATAGCCTTACCACAACGTAGGTCGTGGGGGTTAACCATATTTCGCTACGAGGGTTAGTGCGGGTTGGTAAAGGCGGGGGAAACAGTTGGAACATTGAAATGCAGTATAACAATGGATTTTGCTGCACTGCTGCTTACTAAAAACTTTGCGCTACAAATGTGTAAAAGTGTACTTCAAAGCATGTAGCAGCACCATGCCCTGTCGAGAAGACTGCACTACTTACACGCACACCACTCATAACATACACACCATTTGCATACACCACTCACACACACATCACTTACATGTATGTGTTCTGTAATCCATGGTTCTCTTCTGATCGAACATGCTTCACTCGCCTTACTTGTGCATGTTTCAACTTATTCGATTTGATTTGTCAATGCCATTTTTCATCTGTATGTCAAGACAGGTGTTATATATATTGACTTAAAGCTTTCGTGACTGCAGGAATTGATATTCTTTGGGTCTTTCAGTAAAGCCACGTAGATAGAAACATATTCATGTACGTATTTATATGAATATATTTTAAAATATTATCTTTCTATCTTCGTAGCTTTACTACAGTAATTTTGCTGTGGCGGTTCCACCTGAAGACGGAGGCTTGTGTTGCTTCCGAAACGTCGTGATTTAATTTAGTTGTTTTCATTTTTTTTTGTGATTTAATTTAGTTTTCATTTTTATTATTTTTTACCTACATGACTTTACCGAAAAAACAAAAGAGTATGGATCCTTACAGTCACGAAAACTTCAAATCTAGAATTTACTGAAAGACCCAAAGAATAGGTGTTATATACCCTGATAAAAAATGTTTTTTTTTAGACATTGCTTGCTGCTTTTCATTTTCAAGTTAAATTTCCCAAAAACACATACACCTGTGTGCTTCTTTATATCACCGTTTTATCCTAGTCAGCTTTCAATAACTGCCATTTACCTTGGTGTGCATTGTCTTGCACTCCATTTTTGTTCCTGTGGCAGATATCTTCAATTGTTTATCAAACTTATGCAACGGTAAAACATATCTGAAGTGCTGCTGTATATACTTAAAATGTGTGATTTCAATTCTTTACACTACACCTTAATGTATAAGAAATAAAACTAGCGGATCAGCTATAGTTAGAGTTTAAGCTAAGATAACCATAAAGGCAGTGTGGTCTTTAATTAATCTCTGGGCCCCAGAAGCCCGAGTAATTGATGTTGACATTGTATTTCCAGGTGGGTCCACGTTCTGTGCGATTGCCTCATTGTGCCTCATGGAGAAGCTTCACTCCGTATTGTCTGATCGACAGCTGCGGAGAATACAGCGCTGGAGTATATTACGCCAGCAAAGTGGCTTCAACGGTCGGCCTAACAAACCTGTGGATACGTGTTACTCCTTTTGGGTTGGAGCCACACTGCAGGTAGGCGGGCCTCGTGCTGTTGAGCGTCTGTTCAATCTATTAGTTTGTGCTGCGCTCTGAGTGCGTACCCACTTGCTAACTTCTGAGTGTTTCCTGATGCACCTACCGACGAATCTGTTGGCTTGGTCACCTGGAGCCTAAGTGCAGAACGACCGATGCAATTCTAGATATGGTTTAAGTTACATTTTTTGTCTAAAATTATCACTACCGTTATTTACTATATATTTTTTAAGAGCTATATAACGTTTTTCAGAAGCGACATGGTCACAAATTACATCTCAGTGAAGTGGCTTATCACGTGGAAATATATAGCAGCCAAATTCTCAACTCTAAAGGTGTAACAAAAGAGGGAGTTTTTGAGAATAAAGCATCGTAAAGTTAGTCGTGGTGAATGTGTTCTATTGTCTGCACTTACAACTACACTACTACTCGCATTTCGCCATTATATTGACTTCACAAGAGTGTTGAATACACAGTTATGAATGCTGTTACAGAAGGAATGAGGTTGTTCATGTACGACACTGGCGACCAGAAATCTCAAGGATCCCTCAAGTGACAAGTTAATGATTGGCAGATTAGGGCAGAGCAAAACCAAAATCAGACCATGCTGACACCTACACTATTACCGAGACCATAGGAAGCCACTGCTTGCTCCTCGTGAGTCAATATTGGATGACTTGTGGTGCTAATCAAACATGACCCATCACTGCTTGAGTTACATATATATCCCAACAGAAGCCTCCTATGCCTGGACTGGTGCACAGACACCAGAAGACCCTTTGCCTCATCTCGCTCTTTTATTTTTGAGATGACTTTTATACATTTTCCATACTAGTTGTAGGTTTTGACATGCGGGCATGATTCTGGTGACATGAGAATTAAGAGGACTGCAGGTATAAATATGTCACAGTCTACAAGGGACTGTGGTGTCTCACTTCTTTGCTGGTGAAAGATTAGATCGGTGATATTAATACTTTCAACACTGTATTTTTGGGTTGTGTCACCTAGTAAAACACTTGGTGTGGTATTGGTTGACCCAGGGACAACCAGGCATGAGGTAACATAACCAATGACTTTGTTTTTATCTCTGTTTAAACCTTTTTTTAATTTACATCAACACCAACTGTCTCATTTCAAACAATGTATTTAAAATATTAACCAAATGTTTTTGTTTTTTAGCTTCTCGACATATTCCAGTTCACGGATTTTGAGAAGAACAGACGATACATTTTATCAACTCAGGACAACCTCGTGGGTGGATTTGCAAAGTGGCCAGACAGTCATCCAGGTGTGTTAATTTACAATTCTTTATATACATATACTAGCTTTACTACCCGGCTTCGCCCGGTACTTGAATTCACCACGCTCGGCCGCCTTTATCTCCCCAGTGGCAATGTTCACACACCACACCAGTTACTGGTTTGAGGCTGAGTCGACCTAGGGGAGGCCCAGGACCGGTTCAAATAATCGTCACCGGTGGTGGCCGTGAGCGGGAATCGAACTCTGGTCGCCGGGTTCATAGCGCAGCGCGCGAATCGCTACGCAGTCGCTGCCCCCCACCCCCTCCCCCACACGCGTGCGCGTCCATAGGTACACATACACAAGCTTGCAGCAGACACACACAACTTTGAGGGTGCGTACGGCAGTAAACGACTGAAATAATAGAACAATGCTGCGCGAAGAACTCCTTAGACCTGCAACACATTTGTATTTCACTTTACCCGCGATCAGCAGGCACACACCGTTACGCTTCCGCACATGGGTCACATGACAGATGTGACGTCACAGCTCACTTGCCATGAAAAATATATGCATTATTGCGCCCCCCCCCCCCCCCCCAAAAAAAATACAAAAATCAATTTTCATCATTTTTGCAATGTGTACAGTCTGGAAAGTACCCACATGGTAAATTTCAAGTTTGTTGCATGTTGGGAAGTATGCTAAACATTTTGAACAGACACACATAATCACAAATTTCCCTTTTTTATATATATATAGTTTCCTTGACAGCTTGCATGTGGTTACTGCTTATTTACTGTCATATAGAAATACCATTTATTAAAAGGGACACTAGTTTTTCCTCTGTTTTTAAAGCAAGTGTAAAACTCATATTTAAAATGTTCTTAGAATAACAAAGGAATGGATAAGAAATATTTAGTAACTTGTATACAGTTCCCATATAACTTGAGCACTTCTGAATTTTAACACAGCTTTTCAGGAGGGAGTTGTACTTTTTTAATTTGAATTCCTTTTGCTCTGTCGTTTACCAATGTCGTGTGTGATGCACATGTACAGATGCCCTCCATTCATATTTTGGTGTGTGCGGCCTGTCCCTGCTGGGGGAGGCGGGCCTCGAAGAGCTCCACCCTGCACTCAACATGACCACAAGGGCCTTTGGGCACATTGTGATGCTGCACCGGCGCTGGCGTCGGACCAGCTGAGCTGGCGTGGCTCAGGGCGGTTGCGCTTCTCGCGGTTTCCCTTTTGTGCGGATGTGAGGTAGCCAGCACAGCCCTGACCAGCTGTGGAGTGATGGACCAGCAAGGGTTAAGGGTATATTTATTTTGGTTGGCCAGGTGAGAGTTCAAGAGACCAGAATAGTCTCACTTTTGCAGGGTGGCCCTGGTCACCAAAATTACAAGCAAAACAATACAATTACAGCAATTTAGCACCTAAAAATTTGAGTAAAAACGAATTTTCACATGAGAAATCAAAGATATTGTTAAAACATACATCAATGTTTAATATTAAATTCCCTGTAGTGAAAGTTGGTTTGGAAAATATTGTTTAGTCTGGTCAATACAATTACATTTAAGTTATAGAAACATTAACAGCGATGGGGTGACTTTTATTTTAATATGTAAGCAGATGTATGTCAAATTGATATATCAATTGCAGTAGTGGCACGGATGGAACAGTGACCCCATGCAGACTCGCAGTGATCAGCACTCGGCTGATTTAGATAGATTTTGTCTCCTTTTTTGGTTTTATCATCGTTTTTAAGTGCGGGATCAAATTATGATATGCTGTAACCAATTTTATCAACTGACAGTATCAACAACTAAATAAAATGCTTCCAGGTGTTTTAATGTTGTGGGATTGTTATTTATTTATTGCCATGCTCAGTCGGTATTATGTAAGCATTTTTGTAAAGGTCACCTACATGTTAGTTTCTACATCACTGCAGCAGCAAGGATTATGCAAATGAATACGCCATAAGACTGCTCCTAAATTGTTAATAGTATCTGGATCGGGGTGAGGGTCAATGGTTAGGGGTTAAGGGTTGGGGGTTAGCGATTTTGTGTTTAGCGGTTAGGGGTTTACGGTTTGGCTCTGAGTTAGGCTTTGGGTTTGAGATTAGGTTAGGTGTTTGAAGGGTTAGGGTGGGGTTTTGGTTTTGGGGTTATCGGGTTTTAGGTTGTAGGTTAGGGGGTTTAGGGTGTAGGTTAAGGGTTAAGGGGTTAGCGTTAGGGGAATTCAGAGCCCTTTTTGGGAAATTGGGAGTCCAAGGGGTGGGAATTAGGCTTCGCTTACAGGAATGAAGGTCCTTTACGCTTTTCCGGGTTGTTAGATCATTTGTAACTACATTTATTGATACTTCCCAGAAGGTTAAATCTTGACTTAAAGCTTTCATTACTGCAGGAATTAATATTCCTGTGTTGCGATCAAAACGTCGTATTTGGTTTATTTTATTTGTATTATTTTGAACCTATCTACGTGACTTTACCAAAAGGCCCAAAGAATATGAATTTTTAGAAGGTTTTTTTGAAATCTCGGAAAAATGGTGTGAATTGCAGCATTTTCTTTCGTATATGTATATAATTCACATTCAACCTTAAAACACATTGCAAAAGGCTTGTGAAGTGAACCGTGTTATTCAATGGGAAAGCTTTGAAAGCACAGGATGGAATTTCGCATGGAAATGATGATTATTATGTTTATCTTTTACTGCTTTTTATTCTCTAAATCGCAGTATGCAAAGCACAATTTACGAGATTTTTTTCTGTTTTACAGGCTATTTGGCTTTAGGCTCAACATTTTTTAGTTGTAACATCACAACTCCCTTGCCGTGCAAAAATATGCATTATTGCGCCCCCCCCCCCCCTCCAAAAAAATACAAAAGTCTTTTTATAATTTTTGCATGGTGTACAATCTGGAAAGTACCCACATGGCAAAGTTCAAGTTTGTTGCATGTCGGGAAGTACGCTAAACATTTTGAATAGACACACAATCACAACTTTGCCTTTTATATATATGGAGATAAACTCCTTAAAACATTTTTTTTTAATAACGGTTTTATTAACAACTTCGTTTAACTCATGGTCATAAAGTACGTCAATGGCGCCTGAGACATGTGGCGCCTGCTTTTTGTGAGAGCTGATTCCACATTTACACTAACATCTGCTGCAACTTCTTCTAATGCTAAACGAATTCTGTCTAGAACTAGCTTAGCTCTTATTTCAGAGAAAATCAGACTTACACGCACCGATCTAGATCAGTTAGACAAGACACTCTACAAATCACACTTATCTTTGAGTGCAACAATGTCCACATCGGATTGGGAACATGTAGACAAAATGACTGCCTCTTCAGCTGCCGCTATGTCGACCAAATGTAAGGACAACTTGATTTCCAAATTCAACTGCCTCTCAAACAAGAGACCGGACCCACACATTGAAAAGCTAGACGTTAACAAAGTCGTAATTAATCGCAGTAACAGTTCTATTTCTGAAGGTCTGAAATCCGTTTTAGCTAAAGGACTAAACTTTGCAGTCACACCTAGACACATACCAGTTAATGATATAATTGCTAGAGTAGATGTAGCTCTCAAGGGCCTGAGTCACATCGCTGCAGACGTAGCAAGATCTGAAATCTCTGCAACCCTCAAAAACGCTAAGATGCCAGCTAGCAACATCAGCAAAGATGAGCGTTTTGAATTAGCTCTATTAAAAAAGAGGGATGACATTGTCATCCTCTCAGCCGACAAAGGCAATGCCACTGTCATCATGGACAAAATAGAATACAATTACAAAATTCAAGAACTACTCAACGATGGCAGCTATACAAAAATAAAAATTAACCCGTAAAAACAAAGTTTTTCACTATAAATCCTTTATATGCGTGGCATCGGTTTTATTTTATTATTCATTTCTGTTTTTCTTGAGTAAGAGTTTCATTTTTATCACATTGGTATTTTAAATTAAATATGAAATATTTTTTTTCCTAAGAAGTGGAAAATTTTGGAAAAAATGTTTCACGAAAATAAATTGTCACGCACAACGAGTCTGTGCAAAATGTCAGCTCGATTGGATCACGGGAAGTGGGTTAAAAAACGACCGAAAGATTTGCACGGTCGTAAGCGCGCAAGCAAGCAAGCAAGTGAACTTAATATAAAGGATTTAAAAAATTAACCCGTTAAAACAAAGTTTTTCACTATAAATCCTTTATATGCGTGGCATCGGTTTTATTTTATTATTCATTTCTGTTTTTCTTGAGTAAGAGTTTCATTTTTATCACATTGGTATTTTAAATTAAATATGAAATGTTTTTTTTCCTAAAAAGTGGAACATTTTGGAAACATTTTTTTCACGAAAATAAATTGTCACGCACAACGAGTCTGTGTGCAAAATGTCAGCTCGATTGGATCACGGGAAGTGGGTTAAAAAACGACCAAAAGATTTGCACGGTCGTAAGCGCGCAAGCAAGCAAGCAAGTGAACTTAATATAAAGGATTTAAAAAGTGAATTCCTACATTTTGTTTACCATTAGTATGCTACATATTACTCTAAAAGTGACAGATTTCACGATTATATTTTCATGTCCCAAAAAGAAAATCTGGCGTTTTTAGCAAAAATAAGCAACATTTTCACAGCTTTATTTTTCAACAAAAAGTGCATTCCTCGGTTTCGTTGAGCTTTAGTTTGCTATATATTATATTAAAAGTGAGAAATTTCACGATTAAATTTGCAAGTAAAAAAAATCAAATCGCAATACTAACCTATGCCGTTTTTGGCCAAAATTGTCCAAATTTTCAAAGCTATATTTTCCAAGAAAAAGTGAATTCCTCCATTTTGTTTAGCATAAAATGCTATGTATTCAATTATGTGGGAAATTTCATGATTAAATTTTCACGTTCCAAAAAAACCGCATACTAACCTATATAATTTTAATGCAAAAATAAGCCAAATTCTCACGCTTTATTTTGCAACAAAAAGTGAATTCCTCCATTGTATCTAGCCTTAATATGCGATATATCAGATTACGTGGGACATTTCACGATTAAATTTTCAAGAAAATAAAAGGAAATCTGCTTACTAACCTATGCATTTTTTGGGCGAAATTGTCCCAATTTTCAAAGCTACATATAGCATTACTATGCTATTACGATAAAAGTAAGATATTTCACGATTACATTTTCACATCCCAAAAAGAAAAACGGAATACCTTTTTTGCCAAAAAGCAAATAGGGTTAGGGATATGGGTTAGAGTTACGATCAGTAGTTAGGGTTGGGGGTTATGGTTAGGGGTTTTGGTTAGGAGTTAGGGTTAGGGGTTAGCGTTAAGGGTTATGGGTTAGATTCAGGTGTTAGGGGTTATGGGTTATGGTTTGGGTAAGGGTTTGGGGTTAGGGTTAGTTAGGGTTTGGGTTAGAGGTTAGGGTAACGGTTTAAGGTTAGGGGTTTGGGTTAGGTGTTAGGGTTATGGTAAGGGGTTAGGTGTTAGGGTTTAGGGATAGGGATAGGGCCAGGACTCGATTTTTCCAACTCACTACTCTCTAGCACATCTGCCAAAAACATTAACAAGCTGCAGCGTGTACACAATTATTTGGCAGGTGTCATGACGGGTACTGCAAAATCCGACCATGTCTGTCCAGTGCTCACCGAACTGCATTGGCTTCCTGTTGCCGAACTCATACATTATAAGGTTGCACTAATTACATACAGAGCGCTTGCCACAAATGAACCACAATACCTTGCTGATATCGAAGAG
This sequence comes from Lampetra fluviatilis, assembly GCF_964198595.1. Taxonomy (NCBI): domain Eukaryota; kingdom Metazoa; phylum Chordata; class Hyperoartia; order Petromyzontiformes; family Petromyzontidae; genus Lampetra; species Lampetra fluviatilis. The sequence continues at coordinate 15,342,316 of NC_136287.1, forward strand.
CATAAACCATCACGCAAACTCTGGTCATCCTCGCAGCAGCTTTTGGCTAGTCGTTGAATAAAGACGTTTGCTGCATTGTACGCTTTCAGATGCACTTCTGCAGCCGTCTGGAATGTTTTTCCTTCCGATATTAGGAAGTCACTGGAGCTCCGCATTTCTTTTACCCAGATTGAAAATAAATTTTCTATAGAACTGCTTTTTGTGCTTCGTTTGTTCTCCTTCCCCCGCACCTCTGATGAGCATGATTGGCTATGTACGGTGTGAAAGAAGTTCAACATACACACCAACATGGACACTCGCGAAATAACCTATCCATCATGGACACTCGCTAAATAACCTAACCAACATGGACACTCGCTAAATAACTTAACCAACATGGACACTCGCTAACTAACCTAACCAACATGGACACTCGCTGCAATAACTTAACCAACATGGTGCTTTCGATTTAAAGCTTTCGTGACTGCAGGGATTCATCTTCTTGGTTCTTTCGGTAAAGTCACATAGAAGGGAAGTAATAAAATAATAAAAATAAAACATAATAAAATAATTCTCACGACGTTTATTCCTGCATTTCCCATAAATATGCTAAATTCTTCTTCAAATGCAAATTATTTTGTCAAGGCTCTCTTCCTCCTCCCTCACAGCTTAAATAGACACCCCAAGCCTAAGACGTGTCATTTAGACTCTGTCTTATCGACAGACATGTTCTTCACCTGAGGACGGCTGCTTGCGTTGTGGCCGAAACGTCGTGAGAATTATTTTATTATGTTTCATTTTTATTATTTTATTACTTCCCTTCTACGTGACTTTACCGAAAGAACCAAGAAGAAGACAACATGGTGCTGTAGCGCCACCGTGTGGTCACATGGTACCACTGCAGTGCCTGGCGCGGTGACAGCAGCAGTGTCACTGTGCGGCGTCTTCACGGTTTCATCGCCGCCAACCCGCTTGGGACTAACGCCAGGACGCCGCAGCAGCAGCAGCGACTCACAACTGCGGGGAATGCGCGGGTGACGCCTGACAGCGGCAACTGCTGGCGTACTGTGTTGGCCTACACTGCACATTCTTAATTTAGGAGCTTTCGTGACTGCAGGAATTATTCTTTGGTTCTTTTCGGTTAAGTCACGTCTAAAAATAAAATAATAAATTAAAATAACATATTACGACGTTTCGATTGCAACACAAGCAATCATCATCAGGTATAAAAGAAATAGCAACAAAAAATCTAACTAGAAAACTATAGACAGACATACAAGCAGACAGACATCACAACGGCACACAGAGAGAGGACACACATCGGCACAAAGAGAGGGGTTGTCTCTATGACGGTCCCTTAAATATAGAGAGGGGGGGCGAGAACGGAGAGAGGGAGGGGGCAGAGAGAATTAGCATATCAATGAGTGTACGCCAACGTACTGCTGCTGCTGCAAGTAAGATGACAATGTGGAACGCGCACGCAAAATTGAAAACTAGGAGACAGGCACACGAAAATTAAATAACCCAGCAAAATATCGAAATGTGATGTAATACAACACAGAGAGTCGGTTAACACACAATTAACGCATAGCCTGGTTGATTACGTGTTTCAAAATTTGCTAAGTTAGAATTTTAAGTGTGAAAATTCCAAAGAGAGGACACAGGCAGAGAGAACAAATAGCCAGAAAGAAAAAGGATAAGCTTAAAACTTCCCCGTAGAAGTGGTTCAATCTTAATTTAGGAGCTTTCGTGACTGCAGGAATTATTCTTTGGTTCTTTTCGGTTAAGTCACGTCTAAAAATAAAATAATAAATTAAAATAACATATTACGACGTTTCGATTGCAACACAAGCAATCATCATCAGGTATAAAAGAAATAGCAACAAAAAATCTAACTAGAAAACTATAGACAGACATACAAGCAGACAGACATCACAACGGCACACAGAGAGAGGACACACATCGGCACAAAGAGAGGGGTTGTCTCTATGACGGTCCCTTAAATATAGAGAGGGGGGGCGAGAACGGAGAGAGGGAGGGGGCAGAGAGAATTAGCATATCAATGAGTGTACGCCAACGTACTGCTGCTGCTGCAAGTAAGATGACAATGTGGAACGCGCACGCAAAATTGAAAACTAGGAGACAGGCACACGAAAATTAAATAACCCAGCAAAATATCGAAATGTGATGTAATACAACACAGAGAGTCGGTTAACACACAATTAACGCATAGCCTGGTTGATTACGTGTTTCAAAATTTGCTAAGTTAGAATTTTAAGTGTGAAAATTCCAAAGAGAGGACACAGGCAGAGAGAACAAATACCCAGAAAGAAAAAGGATAAGCTTAAAACTTCCCCGTAGAAGTGGTTCAATCTTAATTTAGGAGCTTTCGTGACTGCAGGAATTATTCTTTGGTTCTTTTCGGTTAAGTCACGTCTAAAAATAAAATAATAAATTAAAGCTCCTAAATTAAGATTGAACCACTTCTACGGGGAAGTTTTAAGCTTATCCTTTTTCTTTCTGGCTATTTGTTCTCTCTGCCTGTGTCCTCTCTTTGGAATTTTCACACTTAAAATTCTAACTTAGCAAATTTTGAAACACGTAATCAACCAGGCTATGCGTTAATTGTGTGTTAACCGACTCTCTGTGTTGTATTACATCACATTTCGATATTTTGCTGGGTTATTTAATTTTCGTGTGCCTGTCTCCTAGTTTTCAATTTTGCGTGCGCGTTCCACATTGTCATCTTACTTGCAGCAGCAGCAGTACGTTGGCGTACACTCATTGATATGCTAATTCTCTCTGCCCCCTCCCTCTCTCCGTTCTCGCCCCCCCTCTCTATATTTAAGGGACCGTCATAGAGACAACCCCTCTCTTTGTGCCGATGTGTGTCCTCTCTCTGTGTGCCGTTGTGATGTCTGTCTGCTTGTATGTCTGTCTATAGTTTTCTAGTTAGATTTTTTGTTGCTATTTCTTTTATACCTGATGATGATTGCTTGTGTTGCAATCGAAACGTCGTAATATGTTATTTTAATTTATTATTTTATTTTTAGACGTGACTTAACCGAAAAGAACCAAAGAATAATTCCTGCAGTCACGAAAGCTCCTAAATTAAGATTGAACCACTTCTACGGGGAAGTTTTAAGCTTATCCTTTTTCTTTCTGGCTATTTGTTCTCTCTGCCTGTGTCCTCTCTTTGGAATTTTCACACTTAAAATTCTAACTTAGCAAATTTTGAAACACGTAATCAACCAGGCTATGCGTTAATTGTGTGTTAACCGACTCTCTGTGTTGTATTACATCACATTTCGATATTTTGCTGGGTTATTTAATTTTCGTGTGCCTGTCTCCTAGTTTTCAATTTTGCGTGCGCGTTCCACATTGTCATCTTACTTGCAGCAGCAGCAGTACGTTGGCGTACACTCATTGATATGCTAATTCTCTCTGCCCCCTCCCTCTCTCCGTTCTCGCCCCCCCTCTCTATATTTAAGGGACCGTCATAGAGACAACCCCTCTCTTTGTGCCGATGTGTGTCCTCTCTCTGTGTGCCGTTGTGATGTCTGTCTGCTTGTATGTCTGTCTATAGTTTTCTAGTTAGATTTTTTGTTGCTATTTCTTTTATACCTGATGATGATTGCTTGTGTTGCAATCGAAACGTCGTAATATGTTATTTTAATTTATTACTTTATTTTTAGACGTGACTTAACCGAAAAGAACCAAAGAATAACTACACTGCACATGTCCACCACATAGCAGACGTAACCACGAATTGAACACTTGTGGTACTGCACTTGTCCACCAGACGGCACACGTAACACGTCCGGCGCCGGTAAAAAAACCGAAACTCTGCAGCCGATTTGCACTGCAATTCTTTATTTCTTCACGGATTTTCAAGTAAAAAAACTACTGCGCTGACATCCCAGGCTGTCCCATACGTTTACACCGTTGAATATTTGGTGAACATCGATGCTTAAATAGTGAAACGCACTGCATTCCCAAACAGTGCGCTTCAAATCGGCAACAATCGCACCCATCATTGATTTCAATGCAAAATGCCGCCCGGTTCCACAAGTCACACAAGCAAGTGGTGTATGTCTTTCGACTCTACTTGACAGAATCGCGCCATATGCGATTCAACTCATCTCGCTGAGACGCGTTCAAAGGCATATTTGAGGCATCTCACTTGCAACCATAAGAAGTCCTAATTCCAAAGCAGGAGCCCAAATTCCAAATCTTGGAGTTCCGATTCCTCATCCGGGAATGTAAATACCAAGGAAGTGGTTGTGGGGCTCCCGGAAATGGAATAAGGACTCCCAAAATAATCCATATACCCTGTTAGCCTAGTTAGGGTTATGGTTAACGGTTAGGGTTAGGGGTCAATGAGAAGTGAATTCCTCCATTGAATGTAGTCTTACAATGCTGTGTATAAAATAAAAACTGGGGAATTTAACATGTATATATTTTCTGCGTGAAAAATCGACATCGCAGTCAAATACACGAAACGCATTTGGAGGGAAAAAGCCACGACCATGGGGAGAACAATCAAACTACAAATATACAGCAGGTGTGAGGGATGGGGTTGAACCTACGACCTCCTGTATACCAGGCAAGGTCGTTACATTCTTGCCACTGTGAATTCCTCCATTTACGTTAGTCTTACTACGTGATGTATGAGACAAAAACTGTAAAATTAAACGTACTACGTGTTTTTTTTGCTAAAAATTAGGCACATTTTTAACGTGTAATTTTCCAATTAGAAGCTCATTCCTCCAATGCCTTGAGGCATACTATGCTATATATATAAAAAATAAAATTGGGTGATTATACAAATATATTTTTTCTCGAGAAAAAAATCGACATCCTAACTTATATAATTTTTTGCCAAAATTGGACAAATTTTCGCGTAATTTTTAAATGAGAAGCTCATTCCCCAATTGCCTTTAATCATAATATGCTATATATTAAATAAAATTGGGTGACTATGCAAATATATTTTTTCTAGAGAAAAAAAATCGCCACTAACCCAATTTAATTAGGGGTCGGTTTAGCTTTAGGGGTTATGAAGGTGCAAAGTTGACCATTTTTCCATGCAATTTTTCATTGGAAAAAGTCTAATTGTTGCAAAACATTGCTAAATAGCCCTTATTTTGCTTGTCAATAACACTGCAACCAAAATACATAGAGAGCCAGTTGTTGCATTTCCTGATTGCAGAATATGTAGGCTACGAATTGTCTAGGGGTTTGACAAAAAACAGTTCCAAAGCATTTGCAATTTCTGTGTCCCGGAATTGTACGAAAAAAACAATGAAACATACTCTTTGGTTCTTTCGGTAAAGTCACGTAGAAATAAATTAAATTAAATAATAATATAATACGACGTTGTTGTCATCAAACAAACGATGCTTGTTTGTTTAGAAGTCCAGTGTCCAGCTCGTCCGTCCCCTATGGGCAGGAATTCCACACAACTCCCCCTCTGACCGACCCCTCCTCTTTCTATGTAAGGCCTCGACACAGAGACGTTGTCTTTCTGTGTGCCTATGTGTGTGTCTCTCTCTGTTTGTCTCCGTGAGTCTCTATCTGCTTGTGTGTCTCCGTGTCTGTGTTTGTCTCTCTCTCAAATTTAGCAATCTTTGGAAGAACGTAATCAACCAGGTGGGGTGTTGACTGTTTTGTTGGCCGACTCTCTGTGTTGTATTGCATTATAGTTATAAGTTTACTAGGTTTGTTTTCTCATTCATTTGTATCTGATGATGGTTGCTTGTGTTGCAATCGAAATCTATTATTATTTAATTTAATTTATTTCTACGTGATTTTACCAAAAGAACCAAATAGTAACTCCTGCAGTCACGAAAGCTTCGAATCTATAATTAAACAATGTCTGGAAGATCTGTATATACTTCACTGATGTTAACCGAGTCACCCCTTGTCTCAATGAAGCCCCCCGAGTCAAAAACAGTTGCATTTGAGCCACTGAGTTGAATGGTTTTCGAAAAAGAGGGACCCTGTGTTGAAAATAACATTCTCTTTCATAGGCTATCATTGACAGACCAAAGATTTTTGGGCATTGACTACTGAACAATCGAAAGTTTCAGAGAGTCAGTTTTGACATTTCCTGATTGCAAAATATGTAGGCTACAAATTGTCCGGAGGGATTGAAAAAACATTTCCATCGTGAAATGAGCCCCCAAAAAGCATTTGCAATTTATACGTCCCCGAATTGTACTAAAAACATAGGAAAACATCGGATAGCATAGGGGGGGGGGGGGGGGGCGACATTTTTTTTCAAAATCCCTTTTCTCAAATAACTTAAGCATAGCAACTGAAATTATAACAATCATTGTGGCATGCAAGCCATATATTCAATTCAATCAAGGCCATAGGGTTGAGGTGGCTATATGAGCATTACAGATTATGGTCAGGGCTATAGGTTCCACACAAGACACGTTTTTCCCTCGTGTGGACAAATGCACAACTACAGTACACAGTAGAGGGTTTTCAGCGGTTTCACTTAACTTGATTCCTGTGTCGTGGTCACATCTTGTAATCAACATTTAGTCCACTTCCTGTTGTCCAATCAATTCCAAATGTTGCACACAGACTCAGATCCGGTGACAATGCATGCCTGTATCAAAATCGGCATCAATTAATCAATTAATTCGCTACTTTAAAGCAATTTACATTTTGTATGGACGCCTTATTATATTATCTATATATATAAAATCGCAAATCTGTCTGTCTGTCTGTGTGTGTGTCTGTCTGTCTATCTGTGTGTCGCCGGACCATACGCAGTTTCATTGGACGAAATGTGAGGGATTTGCGAGACACGATTGGTCCGTTTGGTTTTCCACGGCGGTTGCCCCTGGCAACGGGTAGCGACGCATTCGCTGCGGGGTGGACGCCATTTTTAATTCCCGTTAAAAATATGCGCACGCATTAACACGCGACTCTGAGGTAAATTCATCAAAGTTTCACGTCCTCTTCACTCCCCCCACCCCAATGCGTGCAATTACTATTATAGGGTCGGTAGATAATACAATTATAGCGATTAGACAGTATTATTGTAGCGCGGGGGGGGGGGGGGGGGGTAACGGCCCCAGTACCCAGCCTCAGCCGGGTGGGCAATTTAGGCGAGGCCGGAGGCTCTGCACGGTACTAGGCTTCGCCACCCCACCACACTATAGGCCGTACATATTACTGCACAGCGGCCGAGAAGATCGTGGCTGGGGGGGGGGGGGGGCAGGGGTAGCAGCCCATCTGTGTATATATGTAAGGTTTCAAAGGCATATTATGCCCATGCATTATGCAGGATCAACAGCACCAAGGGGGGGTGCAGGGAGTAGCATTAACAAAGGAAAGGAATGTTATTGATATGCAGCTGCAGTTACTAAACAACCACGTAGAAAACTAAAGTATAAACTACATAAAAAACTAAAATATAAACTGCATAGCACCATCAGTATACTTACTATACTCTACAATAAGCTGAGTTACTAACAGCAAGTAATACATTACAATTCTACGTCGTAAAAATTATATAATATGCTTCCATCTAAACTTTATTCTCTTACATCACACGAGCATATACCGTACTATATACTGCCATAGATAAACCCAACGTTAAATTATATACTGTATTACTATAAACCACCCTATACCTTATACATTTCAACATAACACTATGTATTATTCTATCCACCCTAATGTGTATCGAAATGGTTTATTACGTCCTTCCAATGATTGCTAAGCCAGAATCCATCTTCTCGGTTAAAATTGTCTCTGTGTTTGTATATGTGGATCGCCTCATGAACGAATCTCTCATGATAGCCAGATGGCTTGCAGAGAACCTCTGTCTTGGAGAAGTCAATGTCATGTGAGCCCACTGAGTTGTAACAGTGATCTGCCACGGCTGAGGTGTTTGTCCTACCGTGTTTCAGGTCAGCTTTATGTTCACGGATGCGGTCCGAGACATGTCGTTTGGTTTCCCCAATGTAACTGCTACCACAGAGGCAACTTAGTTTGTAGACACCAGGGTACTGTATGTCTGGAACCACATCTTTTACAGACGGTACCAGATCACGGATTTTACGTACTGTATTGAATCGGACCTGGATCTTGTGTTTAATCAGGATTTTGGAGATCTTTTTTGTGACCCCAGCAATGTAGGGTAAGGTGATGGTGGTTTATAGCAGAGGTGTGGACTCGAGTCATGTGACTTGGACTCGAGTCAGACTCGAGTCATGAATTTGATGACTTGCGACTCGACTTGGACTTGCATAACAATGACTTTGTCCCACCTATGAGATGTGGACTCGAGTCATGTGACTTGGACTCGAGTCAGACTCGAGTCATGAATTTGATGACTTGCGACTCGACTTGGACTTGCATAACAATGACTTTGTCCCACCTCTGGTTTATAGTAATACAGTATATAATTTAATGTTGGGTTTATCTATGGCAGTATATAGTACGGTATATGCTCGTGTGATGTAAGATAATAAAGTTTAGATGGAAGCATATTATATCATTTTTACGACGTAGAATTGTAATGTATTACTTGCTGTTAGTAACTCAGCTTATTGTAGAGTATAGTAAGTATACTGATGGTGCTATGCAGTTTATATTTTAGTTTTTTATGTAGTTTATACTTTAGTTTTCTACGTGGTTGTTTAGTAACTGCAGCTACATATCAATAACATTCCTTTCCTTTGTTAATGCTACTCCCTGCACCCCCGCTTGGTGCTGTTGATCCTGCATAATGCATGGGCATAATATGCCTTTGAAACCCCCCCCCCCCGCCCACCTCCTACGCATTTTCCATGAATATGCTAAATTCCTCTTCATATGCACATTCCTTTTTGTTAAGGCGCTCTTCCACCTCCAACCCAGTTTATATATAAGCTCCTAGCTTGGTAGTGTCTCATTCTTCACCTGAAGACGGCTGCTTGCGTTGTAGCCGAAACGTCGTGAGAATTATTTCATTTTATTATGTTTTATTTTTATTATTTTATTACTTCCCTTCTACGTGACTTTACCGAAAGAACCAAGAAGATGAATCCCTGCAGTCACGAAAGCTTTACATCGAAATATGTAAGGTTATTAAGAAATATATTTTTCACCCGGGCAACGCCGGGTACTTCTGCTAGTTTATATATATTTGTGTATGTTAAAAACTCCGCGGTTCCTAAACTCTCGAATCGCGTCGCCCAAGAAGCAGGCGCCACGCGCCTCAGGCGCGCACGCTCCGTGTCAACGAGACCGAGTTACGGGCACCCTCACTCCACGCAAACACAAAAGTTGTACATTGAAGATGAATTTATAAAATAACCAATTTATTCAAGTCAGCGTTGATGTGGGAGCAGGCGCCGCATCATTGACATACTTCTCGACCGTGAATTAAACGAAGTTGTGAATAAAACCGTTTAAAAAAACTTTTTTTAAGGAGTTTATTTAACTTCCCTTGTGTTTGTCGTGGTCAAATCTTGTAATACAAATTTTGTCTACTTCCTGTTGTCCAATCATATTCCAAATGTTGCACACGTACTGAGATCCGAGTAAATGCATGGCTGTATCAAAATCGGCATCAATTCAGGTCAAAAAACGCCGCGGTCCCTAAACTGTGGAATCGGCTCGCACAAAAAGCAGACGCCGCGCGTCTCAGGCGCGCACGTGCCGCGTGGGCGAGTTACGGCCGCCATCACTCGACACAAACACAGAAGTTGGACATTCAAGACGCAGTTATAAAGTCATCAACTAACACAAGTCGGCGTTGATGTGGGAGCAGGCGCCGCATCATTGGCGTACTTCTCGACCGTGAGTTGAACTAAGTTGTGAATAAAAAAAAGTTTTAAGGAGTTTTTTGGATTTCTAGTTGCGAATGACACTATTATATGATGGATTAACAAAAGCAATTTTTTTTATTTGCACGAAGTAGTCGGGAAATGAATTTAAAGGAAAAGATGAAAGGCACCCACATCATGTGCCTTGCTTTTTGAGAAAAACAAAGATGCGTACTTTAACGAAAATAAGTGTGACGACAAAAAAAGAGATTAATTAACACAATGCATTGCTGCACCTTAATATGCTGCATTAATATTGGTAGGAACCACCTGGTTCCACCAGCCCACAGGGGATTATTGTGTCCGTCCGTCGTGCATCCAAATGGGAGGGTTGGGGCTGGGTGGCGAGGGTGGGGAGGGGCTGGTCACCCCGTGGTGCCCTTATAAAACGTTTAACCTACTCACGCCGGCTTGTGCCCGCCCTCACAGTCGGGCATATTTGCGGAATACACCACGCCGCCGTTGACCCTGGCCATTGACCGAGCAACCCAACGTTCCTACACCAGCTCTCTCCGCAGCAGGAATGTGTTTATCCGTGCGATTGTTATGATGACAAGATCTGACATCTTTGTATTTCATGTAGTTTAATTTTTTTTTTAAACGGTGGGGAAAAAATACGTTTAAGAAACCGAGTCATGTTATTCGTTACATGATTTGCATGTATCGGCATTTTTGTTATTTCTAGTGGTCGTATATTGTATAAGCGCATCTGCATTCACGTGTGACGCTTTTGATAAAAAAACCCAATGTTATATAGATAACTAGCTTTACTACCCGGCTTCGCCCGGGACTTGGATTCACCACGCCCGACCGCCTTTGTCTCCCCAGTGGCGATGTTTACTACACACCACACCAGTTACAGGTTTGAGGCTGAGGCGACCTAGGGGAGGCCTAGGTTCGAACTCGGGTTGCCGGGTTCGTCGCGCAGCGCGCTAACCACTACACCACCGCTCCCCCCACACACGCGCGCGTCCATAGGTACACAAACACGCGCTTGCTGCAGACACACAACGTTCAGGGTGCGTACGGCCATAAACGACTGAAATAATAAAGCAGCAATAGGTACACAAACACGCGCTTGCTGCAGACACACAACACAACGTTCAGGGTGCGTCCGGCAGTAAACGACTGAAATAATAAAGCAGCAATGCTGCGCAAAGAACGCCTTAGACCTGCAACACATTTGTATAGCACTGTACCCGCGGAGGGTTGGGTTGGGTGCGTGACATGAGCAGGCACACTGCGTGATGCTTCCACATGTATTTTTAAAATAAATTTACACGGTGTACAGTCTGGAAATTACCCACATGGCAAATTTCAAGTTTGTTGCATGTCCGGAAGTACGCTAAACATTTTGAACAGGTAAATATTAACAACTTTGCCTTTTATATATATGGAGATAATGGAATGCAGATGGCGGTCTTCTCGCACGGCCAGCTCCATGTCGCCTTATCTCGATCACATCGAACCGAACCCCCAGCAAGGCCTTCTACTTAACGACGAGAGAAAATTCACGTGAAATGTCCTTTTCAATGAAGTCTTCCAGATGTAAAAGATATAAGCTTTTAATGAAGAAATAAAATGATCTAATTCCAAACATAACACAATTCATCATGGGATCTCCTTTGCCAGTACCAAAATATGATAATAGGGTTTTCCCCTTTTTTCTGGCAACAAAACTGGTTATAAGATTTCGATTTAAAGCTTTCGTGACTGCAGGGATTCATCTTCTTGGTTCTTTCGGTAAAGTCACGTAGAATGGAAATAATATAATAATACAAATAAAACATAATAAAATAATTCTAACGACGTTTCGGCCACAACGCAAGCAGCCGTCCTCAGGTGGAGAACAGGTCTGTCGAGAAGACAGAGTCTATTTAAGCTGGGATGGAGGGGGGAAGAGCGCCTTGACAAAATAATTTGCATATCAAGAGGAATTTAGCATATTTATGGGAAATGCAGATATGCGATTAGTACCACTTGTGAAAAGCGTAGGGGGTTTGGTGGGGGGTTTAAAGTCATATTATGCCCATGCATTATGCTGGATTATCAGCATCAAAGGGAGGGGATAGGGGGAAGCATTAATAAAGGGAAGGAATGTTACCACGTAAACAACTAAAGTATAAACTACATAGTATCATCAGTATACTAAATATACTCTCCAATAAGCTGAGCTACTAACAGTAAGTAATACATTACAATTCTATGTCGCAAAAAATATAATATGCTTCCAGCTAAACTTTATTCTCTTACATCACACGGGTATACCCCGTACTATATACTGCCATAGACAAACCCAACATTAAATTATATACTGTATTACTATACACTACCTTATACCTTATACATTGTAATAGTATAGTGTGTAGTCAATGGTATAGTGTATAGCAGATTGTATAATAATACATAGTATAAAATTGTATTGTTTAATCCAATGTATAAGGTAATATACAGTATCATAATTGTATAGTGAATATACAGCAGTGTGGTATACAGTAGGGTGGGTAGAATAATACTTAGGGTAATATTATAGACGAAGGTATAGGGTGGTGTATAGTAATACAGTATATAATTTAATGTTGGGTTTGTCTATGGTAGTATGTAGTACGGGGTAGACCCGTGTGATGTAAGAGAAAAAAGTTTAGCTGGAAGCATATTATATTTTTTGCGACATAGAATTGTAATGTATTACTTACTGTTAGTAGCTCAGCTTATTGGAGAGTATATTTAGTATACTGATGATACTATGTAGTTTATACTTTAGTTTTTTACGTGGTTGTTTAGTAACTGCAGCTACATACTATTAACATTCCTTCCCTTTGTTAATGCTACCCCCATCCCCTCCCTTTGATGCTGCTAATCCTGCATAATGCACGGGCATAATATGACTTTGAAACCCCCCTGCCCACCTCCTACGCATTTCCCATAAATATGCTAAATTCCTCTTGATATGCAAATTATTTTGTCAAGGCGCTCTTCTTCCCCCCTCCAACCCAGCTGCAATATACGCACCAAGCTTGGTGGTGTTTCATTCTTCACCTGAGGACGGCTGATTGCGTTGTGGCCGAAACGTCGTGAGAATTGTATTTTATTATGTTTTAATTTGTATTATTTTATTATTTCCCTTTTACGTGACTTTACCGAAAGAACCAAGAAGATTATTTTATTTTGTTTTCTCCGTGCCTTTACTGAAATAACCAAAGAGCAGCATGGGGCTGTAGCGCCACCGTGTGGTCACATGGTACCACTGCAGTGCCTGGCGCGGTGACAGCAGCAGTGAAGCTGTGCGGCGCCTTTACGACTTCATCGCAGCCACAACCGCGCTTGGGACTAACGCCAGGACGCTGCAGCAGCAGCAGCAGCGACTCAATACTACGGGGAACGCGCGGGGTGACGCCTGATAGCGGCAACTGCTGACGAACTGTGTTGGCCTATACTAAACATGTCCACCACAGCAGACGTAACCACGAATTTAATACAACAGCCAAGTTTCGTGGCGATTGTTTTAACGGTGGGGATTTGTGTTTGGAACAGACTTTCATTTTCATATACTGTACATAGATAGAAGATAGATGGTATGTTACGTATTATGGAAGTGTAGGAGATTGAATAGAAAATACACGTTACATGGAGTTACTAAATACTTTTAAAATATGAAGAACACAGGTGCTGAGAGAAATAAGAAAGGGGGAGAGATACTAATGAAGGAAGCGGCACTGTAGTTGTAATGAACGAGGGCGCACCGAGCAGTAGAGGCCAGGTGGTGAACGAGAGCCGTGACAGGCGGCTAGATGATAATTGATGGGAAGGCGTGTGCGGAGCGAGGCGTCACGTGGGGGGAGATTGAGGGCGGGGAGCGTCGTAGACAGTGGGGGGCGGGGGGGTGGACGCCCCACGCAGAGCGTCGTCTCGCTGGGCACGTGGGCCACGTGACGGTCGTGGTGGCTCGGCTGGGCACCGCGTGGACGTTTTTCTTGTTGAGTTCGTCTTGAAGCATCGATCACCAGCTGGTCCATATGGCTTACCAGATCGTCCATGTGGATTACCAGCTCGTTCATGTGGATTACCAGCTCGTTCATGTGCATTACCAGCTCGTTCATGTGGATTACCAGCTCATCAAGGTGGATTACCAGCTCGACCATGTGGATTACCAGCTCGTGTTGTGGATTACCAGCTCGTGTTGTGGATTACCAGCTCGTGTTGTGGATTACCAGCTTGTTCATGTGGATTACCAGCTCCTGTTGTAGACTACCAGCTCGTTCATGTGGATTACCAGCTCGTGTTGTGCATTACCAGCTCGTGTTGTGGATTACCAGCTCGACCATGTGGATTACCAGCTCGACCATGTGGATTACCAGCTCATCAAGGTGGATTACCAGCTCGTTCATGTGGATTACCAGCTCGACCATGTGGATTACCAGCTCGTGTTGTGCATTACCAGCTCGTGTTGTGGATTACCAGCTCGACCATGTGGATTACCAGCTCGACCATGTGGATTACCAGCTCATCAAGGTGGATTACCAGCTCGTTCATGTGGATTACCAGCTCGACCATGTGGATTACCATCTCGTGTTGTGCATTACCATCTCGTGTTGTGGATTACCAGCTCGTGTTGTGGATTACCAGCTCGTTCATGTGAATTACCAGCTCGTTCATGTGAATTACCAGCTCGTTCATGTGAATTACCAGCTCGTTCATGTGGATTACCAGCTCGTTCATGTGGATTACCAGCTCGACCATGTGGATTACCAGCTCGACCATGTGGATTACCAGCTCGTTCATGTGCATTACCAGCTCGACCATGTGGATTACCAGCTCGACCATGTGGATTACCAGCTCGTCAAGGTGGATTCCCAGCTCCTCAAGGTGAGTTACCAGCTCATTCGGTGGAATTTTTTGCCAACACAAAGTTACGAGGCCTGTCTTGTGTTTATAGTTAGTCATAGCTAGACTCGTAGACCTTTGCTTTTTTAAGCGAAACATTTAAGCTATTTTAAGCGCAACATCCTCAGATTGTTTTTCATTGTAATGAGGCGAGGAGGAGGCTGTAACACATCCCCAACAGGGATGAAGTTTAACATCGTGCATCAACACGTGTTTAGATTGCAGCCTGCGTGGTGATTATCGGCAGCCTATGCATAATTTAGGCGAGTCCATGCTCGTTGAATATTTATTTTTTTGCGAGGGTTTTATCACGTAGTGGCCACACGGTGGCGCTGCATTTGTATCACGTAGTGGCCACACGGTGGCGCTGCAGTTGTATCACGTGGTGGCCACACGGGGGCGCTGCAGTTGTATCACGTAGTGGCCACACGGGGGCGCTGCAGTTATCACGTGGTGGCCACACGGTGGCGCTGCAGTTGTATCACGTGGTGGCCACACGGGAGCGCTGCAGTTGTATCACGTAGTGGCCACACGGTGGCGCTGCAGTTGTATCACGTAGTAGCCACACGGGGGCGCTGCAGTTGTATCACGTAGTGGCCACACGGGAGCGCTGCAGTTGTATCACGTAGTGGTCACACGGTGGCGCTGCAGTTGTATCACGTGGTGGCCACACGGGAGCGCTGCAGTTGTATCACGTAGTGGCCACACGGTGGCGCTGCAGTTGTATCACGTAGTGGCCACACGGTGGCGCTGCAGTTGTATCACGTAGTAGCCACACGGGGGCGCTGCAGTTGTATCACGTAGTGGCCACACGGTGGCGCTGTGCAGTTGTATCACGTAGTGGCCACACGGTGGCGCTGCAGTTGTATCACGTGGTGGCCATACGGGGGCGCTGCAGTTGTATCACGTGGTGGCCACACGGTGGCGCTGCAGTTGTATCACGTAGTGGTCACACGGGGGCGCTGCAGTTGTATCACGTGGTGGCCACACGGGGGCGCTGCAGTTGTATCACGTAGTGGCCACACGGTGGCGCTGCAGTTGTATCACGTGGTGGCCACACGGGGGCGCTGCAGTTGTCTCACGTAGTAGCCACACGGTGGCGCTGCATTTGTATCACGTAGTGGCCACACGGCGCTGCAGTTGCATCACGTGGTGGCCACACGGGGGCGCTGCAGTTGTATCACGTGGTGGCCACACGGGGGCGCTGCATTTGTATCACGTAGTGGCCACACGGCGCTGCAGTTGTATCACGTGGTGGCCACACGGGGGCGCTGCAGTTGTATCACGTGGTGGCCACACGGGGGCGCTGCAGTTGTATCATGTGGTGGCCACACGGTGGCGCTGCAGTTGTATCACGTAGTGGCCACACGGGGGCGCTGCAGTTGTATCACGTAGTGGCCACACGGTGCCGCTGCAGTTGTATCACGTGGTGACCACACGGTGGCGCTGCAGTTGTATCACGTAGTGGCCACACGGTGGCGCTGTGCAGTTGTAT
>NC_136288.1:3000000-3257500 GCF_964198595.1 Lampetra fluviatilis
ACGTGCCAATTTACATCCGAAGGCAATACCGTTGTGAGCATCAGATTCCAAACACTCGTCAAATTAATTTGGTCAAACATGCAAAAAATAGGAATGTTAATATGAGACTATCCATTGGCTCTTCTTGGGAAAACAATGAGACACCAAATATTCGCGCTCGCCTGTGAGATTGAGAGAGAGTCAAAGAGTGGTGCTCATCTTTAAGATTAACTTTTTGTATTTATTGCCTAGACCTGCTTTTGCGAATGAATGCCCACTTGTAATTTAAATGTCAGTCCCCATTGGAGCGCCCATTTGAAAGTAATAAAACCCGAATTACGGCTATAAGCCGATACATGAGTATCAGATTCCAAACATTCATTGGAATTGCCCAAACATCCCAACAGAGGACCTACCTGATAATAACTGATGCTTTCGATGAACAAAATGGCATTGTTGTTATTCTTATACGGCATAGCAATAATGTGCGCAACTTTCATTGACAAAAATTGTGACAAAAAAATCTAACTTTACGCATTCACCCGCGGTCAACATCCCTAACGATCTCTCCACTGTCCTATCGCAAATGCTCGCTCCGATGGTTCTCACTGAGCAAGGCGTTAAAGACATAGCAACAGGACGGGCCGGACATGCCAACTGTTTACGATTTGAGACGCGCCAATTTAGACTGAGGTTAAACAACGCGGATGATGATCGTGCAAGGAAACAATCTCGATACGATCCACGGTGGATTGTTATTGTTGTTACTATGATTATTGATTGCTCAAATGTTGTGGTGCACTGCCCATCCGTGCGATCCGCAACAACAAAATAGTGACGCGAGCATAGATGTAATTCCTCGCAGGCCTGAATAATGGGCTTCTTGACACATGGCGATATTTTCAATCACGGCCAGATCATGTTTGGTGGGTATATATATATATATATTTTAAAACCTTCATCATGATCAATAAGATCTTGGTCACAAAGAAAATCTATCTATGAAAAATAAAAAGGGTGTTTTACCCTTTCGGACAATCAAACAGGTGTTAAGATGAGAATAGGGTTTCCCCTTTTTTCTGGCAACAAACAGGTGTTAAGATATTAAAACACCAAACTGAAACCTTTTGACGTCTTCTAGTCTAACACCGTTTGAGACTAGGCTCAAAAGAAAGCTGTCTCTGGTGTGGACCAAAGACAATGCATATCTTATCAGAGTATGTTTTTTGTTTGCTTTCTGACTACAAGCATTGTGGTTAATGCAGACATGATTCCTTGTTAAAGGTTTCAGTTTGGTGTTTTAACATCTTAACACAGCTGTGTTGCCAGAAAAAATGTGGAAAACCCTATTCTTATATTTTGGTACTGGCAAAGGAGGTCCCATGATGAGGTGTTAAGATGTTTAGACACCAAATCGATACTTTTTCCAGGAATTGAGTCTGCATTAACCACACGTACTTGTGATGAACATGCATTGCCTTTGAAACCGATTGGCCTGCACCAGACTATCTATTTGGTGTTTGAACATCTTAACACCTGTTTTATTGCCAAAAAAATGGTAAGCCCTAATCTCATTTTTCATACTTTTATACTGTAAAAAAAGGCCCCGTGATAAAATCCATCTTAGCTCCTGCACCGGAGCTGATCTCATTGCTCCCGCTCCGTCTCCACGATGCTCAATCCTGCCGGGCGTCTTCCCTCCTCGAGCTGCCGTCGTCTCGGCCACCGGCCATCATCCCTTCTGAGCGACGCTGCCTTTATTCACAATCATTACACTGGTCAACACACTTTTTCAGGCATAAGGTATTCCAACGGTTACAATGTAATTTTGGGGTGCTGATTCCAAATCTGGCATCAGTTTTTCTCTATCACATCAGGTTTTTTGAGATATCACATATTGAATTTTCAATAAAAACTGCAGAAGAAAAATATTAAATAAATGTGGATATCTACATAAAATGATATTATAAACACACTATCCTAAAATACAGCACCATATTTTAACACTAAAGCAGTCACTGACTCGCAACAACTTGCAATCATAAGTGACAGAGTTAATTTCGGGTAAAATCAATGAAAATTGGGTATGCCGATAGCATAAAAATGAGATGTGATGGAGCAAATCTGAGATCAGATTTGGAATCAGCACCATGAAATTAGTCTAAAACAGCTGCAAAAGTCCAGGCCAGAAAAAAAATGTTTTTTTTTGTTGACCACGTCTGTTTGTTTTTTTTCCTCTTTGCAGACTAATTCGTTTACGAGATATATGTAGATTCATCAGCGGTTTTCAATTACATAATTTATCTTGTCGGTCGTAGTCAAAAACCGACACAATGGTCGGAAGTCTTCATCCAGCAGTCGTTTTACAAAGGGCTGTAAATTGTTCTTGCACCGAGCTTAATACATTACGTAGTTATTTTATATACTAATCGAGCATTTTCACCAATTAATTAACATACACACGAGACGCTCGTGTTATCCCGAATTGCGTGAGTCCTGCAATGGTCTCTCTGTGGGTGTGTGTGTGTGTGTGAAAAATGCAAGTGGTGCTCCAAAAAAAGCATCCACAACTTTTATTCCAGTTCGAGCCCAGACATTTGTCCACATGCCTGGCTCAACGTTGTCATTGCTGTGGGGCAGCCCATGGGGCTTTTTAATTGTAAATCTATAAAACAAAGTGAAGACATCATCATCAGCAGGAGTGCAATGACACAACCAGCGAGCGATCGCGCACATCAGTCGGGATCATTGCTGCATCTGCACGGCCAACTACCTCTAGGGGGGCGGGTTTCTACTTTTGACCTCTGTTCCCTTGTCACAAATATGACTAAGTTACAATATTAGCAGGGCGTACTGCATTTGTGCTTCGATCACCATGACGTGATCAAGATGTTTAGTAGTACCCAAGTCACGATTTACCAATAATCGTTTCGACGGCCCTTAGTCAATAGGCAGAGGATTCCTATGGCAGATATCAGTCCATGGGCGATGCGGCCACCTGATGCCACAAACGGCGCATCAAAGATTCGGCGGCCTGGGAGTGCGGCCACGAATCGCAAACCATCGACCCGCATCGTAAACACTCCGCTGTCTTCACTAACTTTAAAGGAGGAGTGGATGAGATCCACTCTGCGTCTGAACAGACAATTGAGTGGATACCAAATCTAAAATTGCATCTTTAATCTGCTGCTATTAATCCATACGAAAGAAGAAGTCCACGCATTGGACAACCGCTGTTGGCGTCACATCAAGTGTTACAGCCTCACCAAATAAGACTCTAGTTTTACCGACCCTAGAAGAGGGAGGATGAAAATGGCAATGAGGCTGGATGGACCTTGTTTAGATTTGAAGTAAACTTATATGAGAGTGAGCTGTACCCAGGCCCTAGTGTTATGTCAAGTAATACGTGAGCGCTCCAGAGTATTCGGATTCATGAGAGTGTTTCCATTAGGCCACTTTCCCGATTGAAATGGCTGAAATTGCGTTTAGCTGACATTAGCCGATTTTATTTTCCATCTACGCATTTAATGGATGCTTTTCACACCGAGCCTATTTGTAAGTACGTACTCACATCGCTTTGTCAATCCGCTGCTGAATGAATGCTCCGACATCGATTTTGGTCACGGAGGTTTATTTAGCCATAATTCACCACGCCCGGTCAATGAGGATGATAACATCAACGGCAAGCAAATACGTCAGGCCACGATAGGAATGCGATCAAGAATGTGTAACACAAAGCAGGGTAAGAGTGTTGCAAAGCAGATCGATTGTGCAGCACAATGTGGCCAATTCAGATTGCTATGTAGAGACAACACAGGGCAAAATAAATCCCGACAGATTCGGGGCACGGTAAAACAGAGGTAAATTTTATTTTAGTTCTTTTCATTTATTAATATTTTATTTTATTATTATTATTTTTACCTACGTGACTTTACCGGGAAAAAAACTAAGAGTAAGAGGTAAAAGACACGGCCCGCCTTTTGAGTGCGAGATTTTACGGCATTGAAATGGGAGCAGAGCTTGCTTGTTGGGAGTAGAGGACGCAGGGTGGAGGAGTGTGAGGCGATACACGAGAGAGCGTAAACGCAAACATTTTACATGAGACGCCGATACACGTGTGCCCAGTGAGGGTGATATTCTTATGCGCAGGTGTGCACGCGTGCACATGCGGAGCGAAACATTGCACATCGTGCGATCAATGCGCGACACAACGCGAAAGCTCGTCCGAGCGATGAACGATGGCGCTTTGCTTGTCAGCCTTCGCGAGTTACAGCTTATAAGTGACAGCTTCAACGACGCCTGTGGAAGATAATTATAACGTATCATTCTTAATTGCTGCTCTCGACGAAGCTTTGGGATGTTGGGCATCGGCAGGGCCGGATGAAGATCGTGTAGGCCCCATGTTCAAAAGGAAAACAAAGTTAAAGAAAAATAAAATGTATTTTTACGAGGCTAACAACAAATACAATTCAGCATTCACAAATGAAATAACTTTTCACTTCATCTCTGGAGGTCCTCCAGCTGGCGAAGGCCGCAGCCCCTAAAGCCCCGTGCATTGATCCGGCCCTGGGCATCGGTGGCGTAGGTGTCAAGTAAAGAGACGGCACATCTGCAATGGGGTCCATGGGCTGCAGGGACAAAGGCACCGGGCCACGAAGGGGGAGTGTATTTAGACAAGGGGGGCTTATTTACATTCTTTATATCACTCCTTGCACCGGGGCCCATGTCCACCACGCCGCACCACTCACTACGCGTGGTCTCCTGCAAGCATTGTGTTCCCCGCACCTACGATCAGCACGGTTGGATACGTACGGTTGCGAAATAAGTTCGACATATATACATACACGCGTGATGAACCTTATTGCAACAGGGCGCGTGCAAAGATCTTCAGTCCAGCGTGACAAATTATGGAAGAGCGTAGCTGCTTCCATTTTTCCCGTTGCTGGAATGCGCCACTTATTTTTAGCTGTTTAAAATTCCTTGGTGATGGCCATGAGCAACCCTTGCTTGAGTTACGTCTCATCAATTCCCACCTGCTTGTCATTTGCGTAACGCCTTCGGTTGTGGGCATGAATGCGTATCGTCCCGTTTATAATGTTGTCGCAAGAGAAAACGGATCTGTTACCAATGCTCGCAGAGATTAGCATGTGTCATTCTGTTCACTTTAAGAACCTGCGTGAAAGAATGCGCCAGATTATTTGTGATTGTAACGCTTGCGAGTTGCCGCACATTGCCAACTTTGCTCTGTATTGATTCCACTTCTGACGGATGTGCCGAAATTGAGCGCGCAATCTTTCCCGCAGGATTGCGTGCATCAACGACTGTTTTAATGAAATCTGGACAAGGTGCTAAAAATACGCAGTCACCTAAATGGAGAGAGAGGAAGAAAAAAAACACAGACCCGTTCATTTTAATTTTGTGAATTAGTGCATCACAGAGCTTTGTTTATCACCCCACCCCATGTACCCGGTGACCTGAGTTCGATTTCTAGCTCTAGCTAACATAAGTGTGGAGTAATATCTGTACCGGCCCCTTCGGTTTCTTATATGTCCGGTTGCATTGCGTTAAACGTCAGCGTTGGGCAGGCAAGAGGCATCCAGATGCAGGGCTGATCACAGCAACTTCTCGTGCGTCATTCACTCCTGAGTGGGTTTCTCTCGAACAACACTTGCTCCCAGCAGTCTAGAAAAGCGATCTGGGTGATCTTTTTCCATTTTTGTAACACGTGTGCGCGTCAATAGGTAAACGGTTGAATCGCTTGCTATCCTGTTCTTTCGGCACGGACAAGTCGCCTGAAATGATTCACAGACGTTACAAACGTTCCTTACTTTGCCTGTGCCCACTGTGACAATTACGCGATAATTGAACGACGTGTTTAGGAGAGAGACTGTTCAGTTACTTCTCTGGATGCGCCTTTCCACTCTAATGCAATTGGTTCATGGTTTGCGGTGCACCTGTGTGTATAAAAGGCAGGGCGTTCTACTATATATGTTTTATCCCTTCTGTTGGTTACAGCACAAGGGTCAATCAAGGAAGAGGCTTCGGCTCATCCCTGCAAAGAAATACCCGAGAGAGATTTTTATTTTGAAGGAAAAAAATGCATTCATCTCAATGAGAGTGCTATTTTGGAAAAGGGTAACATTTTGTGGCCATATTTATGACGATTTTTTGAAAGTTTGCGCATTATGGTCAAGTACTACATATGGATAGAAAGCTAAATATTAATTTAAAATACTCCGATGAATTATCCCCACGTCAATGTGCTCGCTGCAACCGCGCCATATGACATATCAGATGACAGCAGACGGCACAGAAAATAGATCGTGTTAATCTCAAAAGAGAGCCTCACCGTGCGTCTGGGCCAAACGTGGCATCGCAGAAGAGAAACGGGCGACCATGGCTCTAGTTCTCAACATGTCGGACCCAGACGTGAACATCAGCGATGTGGCGATGAACGCCACGCAGCAGCTAGAAGGGCAGCACAACTTCTACGTGGTCGTCCCCATCATCTACTCGTTCATTTGCGCCGTGGGCCTCCTGGGCAACACGGCCGTAATCTACGTGATCCTGCGCGCGCCCAAGATGAGAACGGTGACCAACATGTTCATTCTCAACCTGGCCATCGCCGACGAGCTCTTCACCCTGGTGCTGCCCATCAACATCGCCGACCACCTGCTCCTCGAGTGGCCCTTCGGGCAGGCGATGTGCAAGCTCATCGTCGCCATCGACCACTACAACATGTTCACGAGCATCTACTTCCTAACCGTGATGAGCATCGACCGCTACCTCGTGGTGCTCGCCACGGTCAAGTCGCGCTCGTTCACGTGGCGCACCTACGCCGTGGCCAAGTGGGTGTGCGGCGCCGTCTGGGCGCTCGTGAGCCTCGTGGTGCTGCCCTTCGTGGTGTTCGCTAGCAACGGCATCGTCGACTCGCAGCGGCGCACGCGCTGCGGCCTGGAGCTGCCCAGCCCCGAGGCGGAGTGGCTACGCGCCGTGCGCACCTACACGCTCATCGCCGGCTTCGTGCTCCCCGTCACCACCATCTGCACGCTCTACACCTCCATGTTGCGCCAGCTCAGGGGCCTCCGCCTGAGCTCCAACAACGCGCGCGCCCTCGACAAGGCCAAGCGCAAGGTGACGCTGATGGTGGCCGTGGTGCTGGGCGTGTGCCTGCTCTGCTGGACTCCCTACCACCTGAGCACCGTCGTGGCGCTGGCGGTGGACCTCAACGAGACGCCCATGGTCATCGCCGTGTCGTACTTCATCATCAGCCTGAGCTACGCCAACAGCTGCCTCAACCCGCTGCTGTACGCCTTCCTAGACGAGAGCTTTCGCCGGAGCTTTCTCAAGCTCCTCGAGTGCAAGACTGGCTGACGAGGTGCAGCGAGGTTTCTCTGCAACTGTGAGTGTTTTCAAGGGGGTTGGAGGGGGAGGACAAGACGGGGGTGATTGTGATGACCAGCAGGATGCAAGACAGACTGTTCATCCTTGAAGCTGCACTGTCAAGCGGGTAATTGAAAGAAGGTAAAATGCTGTCCAAATGCGTAATTTCCACTACATGTTAATCAACACTTATATTGTATCCGTTGCTTTTTTAAATGCCCAACACTTTAAACATCAACTCGGTACTGACACTCAAGTAATTATGGCAGTTTGTTAGTCGCGGTTAGGTTCACATTTGCCCCTAAAAAGTGAAGATGGCTACGACCTCACCTTTACTTTTTTGTATTATGGGCCGTCCATAAATGACGTCACGCACCTAGGGGGGGGGGGGTCAGACATTTGTGACGATGTGTGACGAACGGGGGGGGGGGTTGAGGAATGTGACGTCAAATCAAAATGTGCAACTTTAAATAAATATATATAAACAACACGTTCTACTTAATGAAATAGACTTTTTAATAAATGTTTTCTCCTACAACATCAGAGTCCAGCGGCACATTAAATACGCACTACAATGACCATAGTTTAAAGCGATTTGAAGCATGGTTTTTTTTTTTTGGGGGGGGGGGGGGGACAGAGCTTTGTGACGTCATATTTGAGGGGGGGTCTGACACTTTGTGTCGCCGTGTGACGAAGGGGGGGTCTAAAATCGTCCAAAATCGCGTGACGTCATTTATGGACGGCCCCTTGTCGCCCACTGTCAGCTTAGGTATTCTCGCGCTCTTCCAGAAGGGCCACCACCCACGATGACCATTGGTCCCTTGCGATGTATTCACCACTGGCAAAGGGTCCCAACTCTGCATGCTCGCCTGTTGTGGACACGACCTGGGAGCGAGACGGTCAGCTGTGTGTGTGCCGCGCGAGCAAAATCACCGATTAAACAAAGTGCCGTGTGAGCTGTACAGGGAGTGTGACACCCCACGCTGAAGACGAGCATTTGAATTGCCAACTCCTCTGATGATAGCGAAATACGCCTGCTACGTTGTGGCTTTAGTAATTGACAATTGTACTCAATCCTGATTTGAAGCTTCCGTGACTGCAGTAATCCATACTCTTTGGTTCTTTCGGTAAAGTCACGTAGGTAGAAAATCAAATAAATCACGACGTTTCGGGCGCAACACAAGCGTCCATCATCATGTGGGAAAGCATGGTCTGCTACTCCTCAAATTGTTCATTGACCCTGTAATGTTACAAAACACTTAGAAACCCGGTCACGCGTTAACCGGTCCCATTATGTTTGTGCTGCCCTCTTTAGGTGACAGTGAGATGTCGGCTGGCCTGAACAAAACCTGACCTGCATTCCTCCCTTTTCCAGAGCTTAGCAGCGCAACAAGGCTAAAAGTCAACAGACGGGATGGGCCATTTACATGAATTAGTGGTGGATTTAAGATTGTAATTGAGCAAGTGACAAATCATGAAATCTGTTCCTCAAATTAATGAATACATCTTGACTTAAAGCCTTCGTGACTGCAGGAATTTATACTCTTTTGGTTATTTTATTATTTTTCTAGAAGAAAAATAATAAAATAATAATTAAAAATCACGACGTTTCGATCGCAACACAAGCAATCGTCTTTCAGGTGGAAAAAATACAGCAGGCGGACTGCCGAGGCAGGAAGAAATATGGCGAGAGAGCTACTGCAGCCATAGGTTATAAAGGTTTGAGATGAGTACAACCCAAGGGTAAGTGGGCGGGGCTCGAGATGGAATTTGCAAGTAAATGTAAGATCAGATCACAGAGCAAGGTATACATCGGCCATTGCATAGGCAGGTAGGATGGAAGCATCACAGCCAGTTATTTCCGACTCTCTGAGTTACATTACCTTGTTAAATGTCTTCATATTAACAGGCGAAATGTCTCACGAGCATTGCTGCTGCTCCCTTTTCCTCGATGCGGCGGTGGGGCTCGTTGTATAATCGGCTGAATGTCTCTCATTAACACAGCCGCTGCTGCGGGAGCCGTCTCACGTTGACATGCTCATCTCCAATCTCGAGCAATACAATGGCTTATTCAGCACCGTAGTCGTGGGGTTACTTTAACAGATTGACTTGCTAATCTCTAGCAACACAATAGCCGAGGTATAGCTAGCTCTGCGATCTTACATTTACTTGCAAATTCCATCTCTAGCCCCACCCACTTACCCTTAGGTTGTACCCATCTCAAACATGTATAACCTTTGGCTGCAGTAGCTCTCTCGCTACATTTCTTCCTGCCTCAGCAGTCCGCCTGCAGTATTTTTTTTTCACCTGAAAACGATTGCTTGTGTTGCGATCGAAACGCCGTGATTTTATTCTTTTATAATTTTCTATCTACGTGACTTTCCCGAAAGACCCAAAGAGTATGAATGAATACAGTGTGAACACTTTGGTGAGCAATGGTTGTTACCTCTGGGGTACAACCTTCCTCCCCCGGGAAGCCATGAGAATGTTTTACAAAACCTGTGAGAATAGAGAACTACACGCATCATCTTGCGCGGCGTATTAGAACTTACATATGCCACAGGGCAGCCAGCTTAAAAAGGACGGCATGGGAAAATCAGGGCAGGTGGCAACCCTATGGTGAATTCGATGACCAAACTAATACAATCACGTGTTCATCTTCATCGATGCGAATGTGCACTACTGATCTATTTCACTTTAGCTCATGGAAAGCTGTTAAATGAAACATTTGAAAGCTTGTGCAGCAAAAGTTAATTCGTGCTCATGAACTATACTGCTTCATAACATTCACTCTGAGTTTGGTTGTTTTTCTCCACTCATCGATTATTTTGTTTGAGTGCTGCTATGAAACCCTGCGTGTGAGCTACAGATCACACAAAAGCACTTTGCTGTACACAAGATGTACAGAATCATCTGTTCCTGTAAAACATGCTCTCTACATCGCTCTTCAACCCACTGAATTATCAATAACCTAGGTAACTGTGCGCATGACCGTGCATTATGGCTCCTTTGATGGTTTCTCCAGCATAGTCTTCTTCGCTAATTTTCAGAGGCGGGCCACTTTCGCCGATGAGACATCATCAGTGCCAGGTGCCGCCACACTGCCTGCAAGGGGTTGCTTTCACATTTCGTCTATTGTCAGGGGCCGTACGTCAGGGGCCGCACTAAAGGCCACCAGGGGCCGAAAGTGGCCCGCGGGGCTTGCAATGCAGAACACCGCTCGAGCATATCGCTTTGTGAGTGACGTCATGTGTCACCTAAAAGCGAGTTTTGCTTTGATGTTTTGCTCAAATCCGGATGCCGTTTCTGTGAGACATTTCAGCAGCTTTTGACCATGTGATTGTTTCCACTCACAATGTAGGATGCCAAAGAAGTGTTTTACAAATACTACGCATATTGTATACTTAATTTTACAGATTGTTGTGAATCTTCAGTTGTATCGTCAACATGGTGTCTGCCTGCTCACAATAGACACTTGTTCAGTCCTGAGACTTGTGCTTGATTACTTTTTATAAAAAAGAAGAATACTGGAATAATTTTCCTGGCCATCACCATTATCGTTTTATCATTCATACCATGCCGACTTACTCTGGAAATATATTTCATCCGCATTACCAATGCAAAGTCCGAGTAATTTCCACCCCTTTGGCAATTAAGGAAATGACAAACGGGGGAAGGGATATATTTATTGTAAAACTGGACACGGCACCTTTGCCAGTTGGGATACTTGTTGGCGTTGGCGGATACCTGTGCGTCGCCCCGGCGTATACTCCTGGCGTAACTTGAGGACACAATATGTACTCCTCAAATTTATCATGGACCGTGTCATTTGTACACAACACTTAGAAACACGGTTATATGTTAACCGGATCCATTACGTCTATGCTGCCCTCTTTAAGCGACAGTGAGATGTAGGCTGGCCTAAGTAGAAACCTGACCTGCTTTCCTCCCTTTGACGGAGCGAAACAGCAGCGCAACAAGGTTAACAGTCAACAGTCGGAATGAGTCATTTACTGGAATTAGTGGTGGATATTAAAATCGTAATCGAGCAAGAGCCAAAATCGTTAAATGTGTAGCTCAAATTCGAAACGCAGCTCGCTCCACACGCACAGATGTATTGGTCTCACACGTGACCCTCTGCGGTTCTGGAGATTGTGTCTGTAGGCCACGTGGTTGTTGGTGGCATCTACCGGACATCCGTGGAAAATAACTTCAGGGCTCACCGGAGTCTGCCATTCTAAATAGAGATTCTGATTTGTGATCTCAAAAAGTGCATCAAAGGGAACCAGGGTGGCACCTGGATGAGTGGAATGAGTATGAGCACATGCCTTAAAGTCCAATTCTATGTTAGTGAGGTAGGAGTTGTTTTGCGGCGAGCAGGGCACTACACTACCGCACCCGTTGTTTAGCGACTGGATACTACTGCTGTGTCGTGCGACAGTTCTGGACAGCGTTGTCAACTCCTTAAAATGTGTCGCTGGACCATTGACCGAGTTAAACTTATACAGATCTTTACTTTACACCTGCAACATGTCCTTGTCCCAAACAACTCATACCTGTAAACCCCTTATCAGTGCCTACCTTATTACAGACCAATTTAGATCTTATTGGTCATCCCGTGCCCTTTTAAATCTCAAAGTTCATCCTACAAAGTCCCGTCACAAGGGAGAAATACAAACAAATAGACAACAAAAACATTTTTACCCGTATTGAAACGGCTGTACACACCGTGTGGACCTGGAAACTCCACGTCACTGTACAAGGCTACGAGGAACCCTTATTGGTTGAGGTGTTTTAAAACTAGATAGTGACGCTCCCCCAGTAACACATTGCGGTTGGAACTAACCGATGAACCAACATTGGCCCAACGTTCCACGTTTGCTGAGTCGTCATTTTGGCACAAAAATCATTTCGTGAGATAACACCACGCCGCCCCCTTCCAACCCCTACCACAAAACAATAGACAGCTCTGGTTGCACTGTCGCTGAAGTGGGCCCACGACAGGCAAGCCGCAAGCCATTTGATGGCGAATTTCTTCCTTGCGTCGTAGAAGAGTCGCATTGCCACCTTGTGGATCACTCTGAACATTGCAAATCGATACACACGGCTGCGCCTTCGCAAATCAACTCTGCGTTCGAATACTGAAAGCCACTTTACCTGTTGACGAGAGGGACAAGTGTTTAAAATGTTACATCGGTCTCGATTCATTTGCAACAGCGCCCAGCGAGTGGTGTGGTACTTTAATTCCCTTCACCGAGTCAACGAGCCGCCTGTTAGGGCAGCAGTACAGCAAGATGGTCACTCGCTCGCTCGCTGTCTGTATGAAGTCAAAATGTAATTTTTTATATTTCACGCTTAGTCTCTCTCCTGACATGCGGCTCCTCGTGTGTGGGAAATACCATTCGATAGAGGGACTCACGTTCGCCAAAAAAAAAAACTCACTTCGAAGGGGGAAAAAATATCCGTATATAATTACGGACGTTTCGGCCAATAGCTCTTCTTCATAGCACATACAAAAGGGCTATTTCCGGGAATGTCGCCGATTTTATTTATCCTTAAAAGGCAGAGTTATTGACGAATGTTTCGATTTTTACATTGTTTGTGTAGTATGACTGTTTTTTTTAAGTACCGTAAGTTTGCACATGCCCAGTCACAATAATTCTGGAAAGGTGTTGAGAATCATCGAGGCTAAATAACTATGATAATAGGATTTCCCACTTTTTTCTGGCAACAAAACAGGTGTTAAGATGTTAAAACATCAAACTGAAACCTTTTACAAGGAATCATGTCTGCATTAACCACAATGCTTGTGGTCAGAATGCAAACAAAAAACACACTGATAATATATGCATTGTCCTTGAAACTGATTGGTCCACACCAGAGACAGCTTTCTTTTGAGCCTCGTCTCTAACGGTGTTATACCAGAGGACGCCAAAATGCGTACAGCCCAAAGACAATAACCCCTGTCCACTTCAGCACTAAGTGGTACTCTTTTTAATCGACCGCTGAGGGATGATGGCCTGACACAATAAACATCGAACGTTGAACCAATGTTGGGTCTACGTTGGTCCAACGGTTCCAGCCACATGTTTACTGTGTCGTCAAGCCCCGTACGTGTGGGAGTTTAAACAAGTAGCAAGTTTCACTGAGACCTCCTTTACCAGTGGCAAAATATAGTAATAGGTTTTTACCCTATCAACTGGTACAAAAACTGACACCTTTATACAAGGCATCATGTTTGCAATAATCACAACACAAGCAGTCAAAATGCAAACAAAAAGAAACAACTCTGATGATGATAATGATATGCATTGTCCTTGAAGTTGATTGGTCCACACCCGAGACAGCTTTTCTTAAAGCCTAGTCTCCATTGGTGTTGGACCAGATGGCGTCATTTTGACTGCTTGTGTTGTGGTTATTGCAAACATGATGCCTTGTATAAAGGTGTCAGTTTTTGTACCAGTTGAAAGGGTAAAACCCTATTACTACAGTAGCAAGTTTCTCAAAATCCTCCCAACACCTCTGTCCACCCAGCAGTATAAATAGGCACACAAGTCGATCGGCAGCTCGCGTGTGATGAGGTTAAATGTGGGCACTCCCACCTCTTCCAAGACGTCTGGGAGAGCGTGGAAGAGTAGGCCAAATGCCATCTATAGGGACTATCTATTGGAAGTCCTCTCACCGTCAGTGGTGTGACCAAATATTCTACGGCTGCACATTGCATCTGTGCACGTGGCCGCGTTGCTTAAGTAATGCTTGTTTTCCTCTCGTTACCTGTCCATTTGGAATGTTCTTTGCTTCAGGCTAAAATCCACTTCAGTCATACTTCATGGACATGTAATGTAGCAAGTCAATAAATGCTTCACAGAGCAAACGTTAAATTTTTCATAACGTTTTTTTGTACACTCACGGCTGCGGACGCTTATTCACTCTCCGTCTCACGAAATAAACAGATACTGAGCACCGTCACCCATGCTGTCAGATGTAACCACACTTCCCATGCATCATCACTTAAATATTTGTAATATACCTGCGTGGACATTAATTTGCCAATAGGTGTCGATGTTGCTCTGTGGCTTTTCCAATTCAGTAAAAACAGACGCTGTCTCCCCGACAGACCTGGTCTTCACCTGAGGACGGCTGCTTGCGTTGTGGCCGAAACGTCGTGAGAATTATTTTATTATGTTTTATTTTATTTTTTATTATTTTATTACTTCCCTTCTACGTGACTTTACCGAAAGAACCAAGAAGAAAAAAACAGAGTAATCAAATTTGACACATGCGAGCCTGATTGGCTCACAGGTGACGACATCACATTTATCTCTCTATTTAAGAACGGAACAGGAGGATGTCTCCGCAAATCTGGCTGTCGCCTGATGAGGCTGGTTGTAATTACTGACGAAACGTCGTACTCGAATTGTAAATGTTGTGGCTTTGCTGTCCAACATACCGGTGTGCTAAACTAGTAACGAATTGGCATGTTTTGTTTATCTTCTTGGTTCTTTCGGTAAAGTCACGTAGAAGGTAAATAATAAATTAATAAAAATAAAACATCATTAAATAAAATTCTCACGACGTTTCGGTCACAACGCAAGCAGCCGTCCTCAGGTGAAGAACAGGGCTGTCGGAAAGACAGCGTCCGAAGTCTCAACCAGCTCCACGCTGTCTTTCCGACAGCCCTGTTCTTCACCTGAGGACGGCTGCTTGCGTTGTGACCGAAACGTCGTGAGAATTATTTTATTATGTTTTTTTAATTATTATATTATTTCTCTTCTACGTGACTTTCCCGAAAGAACCAAGAAGATGAATCTCTGCAGTCACGAAAGCTTTAAATCGAAAAATGTTTTGTCTACGTGACAAACCTTACTAATTGGCTGCATCGGGTGGTGATCTAACCCAAAAAACCTTATTATTGGCACTTTTGAACCATGACAGCGCGCACAGAGTCAACTACTTTTTTTATTAACACCACGGGATCTTTAACGTCCACTGTGAAGCAGATGGCACGCCTTGACAGTTAACGCACCCCCGGAATGAAACAGGGCAGCCGCTGGGCGCGAATAGCGAACAACCTTTGCATACCTGTCAACCCCTTATCAGTGCCTACCTTATTACAGACTAATTCAGACCTTATTGGTCACCCCGTGCCTTTATAAATCACAAAGTGCATCCTACGAAGTCCCATCACAAGGGAGAAACACAAACAAATAGACAAAAACATGTTTGCCCCTATTGAAACGGCTGTACGCCGTGTGGACCTGAAAACTCAATTTCCCTGAACAAGAATACGGGGTAAACCGTGTGGGTTGACACGGTATGTCTTTGCGACAAGCGGCAAAACGCACTGGTTCACGCACATTTCGGATCAAGTGAAAAATCAATAACAAAAAAAAATACTACTCTAATTTTTTCCTTGTCTGAACAGATGTGATTTAAATGTCCACGAGCAATTCACCGAGAACGCGCCCAACGTCCAGTCAGATCGGAGAAGCTGAGAGCAAGGGTTAAGCGTGCGCGGTGCTTGGGTGGAAAACCAACAAGCGTCCCGTAGACTTTCTGCAGTAGCTCCAGCGATGGGGCAACGGAGGGCAGTGGAGCAACATCGTATCCATTGTTCTGCCCTTCGATGCTCATCAGATATCTTTTTGCTGCCGCTGGGCCTTGACCCACTCGCACTGAGCAGCTCGGTGGAGTGTGGCCAAGTAAGCCTCCACGACCTTATCCTGCGGTGGATTGACAATTACGAGTCCAGAACATCGTTTGAATATTGACGCCAGAGCATGTCTGTTTGCATGTTTTTGTCTGTGCGGCCAATGCAGACTTGTTGCCTTCAAAAAAAAGGTTTCTATTTGGTGTTTGAACATTTTAACACCTGTTTTATTGCCAGAAAGGGTAAAAACTTCATTCTTATTTTTCATCATTTTGGATACTGCAAACAAGAATAAAAAGTGTCCCAAAGACACACCGATTGGGGTGCTGCGACTCGGCGTTCGAGGCACACGCTCTGAAGCCCTCATCACCGCCGCCGCCATCGTGTCACGGCGGCTTTTGATTCAGCCCCGGTAGAGGACACCGCGAACTCATTGCCCCTTTGTTCGCATCCACTTAGCGGTGCCGCAGCGCGTCCCTGGGAACAACAGAAAGCCACCACCGTGTTCTGGAGCGCCGTTCAAGCGTGCGACATCTGCATTGTTTGTCAAATAACAGCACGATCCACCATCGTCGTTGCTCGCGATAAATGTACGCGGCGTACATTTTATACGAATACATTTTAATATTAATAACCCATTGTAATAATACTCTTAGGGTTTTTCGGTAAATTCACGTAGGTAACTACGTGACTTTACCGAAAAAACCTTAGAGTATGAATCCTTGCAGTCACGAAAGCTTCAAATCTAGAATCATTGCAATAATAACCCATTGCTATAATAACCCATTATTATGAATAACACTAAATAGCACAATTTTTGTTCCTGGGTAGTAAGTGTTATTTCGTAATTTCTTATGCCTAAAAAGTTGAGAAAATGGCTATTATTCCCCACAAACTTTGCTTTTGTGATCAGGACAGTGATATTTTGAAATATACCGATTTTCAATGAGAATACGGGCGAATTTGTGTCTTTTCGTTCACATAAAGTCAGAAAAATCAACATATGAATCAAAATTAACATGTATTTATACTAAAGTAATACAAAAATTACTACAAAAGATTTAGAAGTGAGTAGTTTTTTGAGATTTACGATTATACTGTAAATCACTTTCACGAATCAGCCCCCAAATGTAGTCTCCCATCACGTTCTCGTTATACTGTCCTTGGTAGAGGCGTTCAAAGTCCAGTATATCCTTGTGAAAGCACTCGCCTTGCTCCTCCGAGTACGCTCCCATGTTCTCCTTAAATCTATCAAGATGAGGATCAAGAGTCTCAACCAGCTCCACGTAGTTTGTGATTGCTCAGGAAGCCACTAACCACTGCGACAAAGCTGTTCCAAGCCGCTTTCTCCTTACTAGTGAGCTTCTTGGGGAATTAATTGCACTCCAGGATCTTCTTTATCTGTGGTCCAACGAAGACACCGGCTTTGACCTTTGCCTTAGACAGCTTAGGGAAGAAGTCTTGAAGGTATTTGAAGGCTGCCGACTCATTATCTACAGCTCTGACAAATTGTTTCATGAGGCCCAGTTTGATGTGCGGTGGTGGCATCAGCACCTTCCGGGGGTCCACCAGTGGCTCCCACTTGACGTTTCCTCCCCGCAGAGAACTCGGGCCTATGTGGCCAGTCCCGCCTGTGGTTGTGCGCCTTGGTGTCCCTGCTGTCCCAAAGGCAAAAATATCAGGGAAACTTGGTAAAACCGCCTTGGAGACCCATCTGGAATGCCAACATTTTGAAATCTGCGATGACCTCCCAGCCGTACTTATCATACTTCAAGGCGTCCAGCAAGGTCTTGATGCTATTGTAATCCTCTTTGAGGTGCACCGAGTGAGCCAGGGGAAGAGACAGGTACTTGTTACCATTATGGAGCAGCACGGCTTTGGGGCTCCTGGATGAGCTGTCAATGAAGAGGCACCACTCATTCTGGTTACAGGTGATTCCGATTGCCTCGAACAGACTGGTCACATTGTGGCAGAAGCAGAGCCCATCTTTTACAGGTGAAGAAGCTGCAAAAAGTTCTAGATTTGAAGCTTTCGTGGCTGCAAGGATTCATATTCTTAGGTTATTTCAGTAAATTCACATAGGTAAAACATTAAAATTAATGAAAGTATAAGTATAACCCATAAAAACAAAGTTTTTCACTATAAATCCTTTATATGCGTTGCAGCGAACTTAATATAAAGGATTTAAAAATATATTCGCCTGTGGAGGACGCGGGGATCGATCCCGCGACCTTTGGCATGGGAAGCGAGGGCGCTACCAACTACTCCGCCACTCCGCCACGGCCTGTGGAGGGGTTACGCTCTAGGCTCTTACACTGTGACGTTCAGCCAAAGCCATGAATGAGTTCTATTTGAATATATGTAAAAGAAAAATTTTTTGCCTAAAAAGTGTAAAATTTTGGGAATTTTTTTTCACGAACATTAATTGTCTCGCACAACCAGTCTGTGTGGAAAATGTCAGCTCGATTGGATCACGGGAAGTGGGTTAAAAAACGACCGAAAGATTTGCACGGTCGTAAGCAAGCAAGCAAGCACGCAAGCAAGCAAGCAAGCGAACTTAATATAAAAGATTTAATAAAGGATTTAATAATTTTTTTTTGCCTAAAAAGTGTAAAATTTTGGGAATTTTTTTTCACGAACATTAATTGTCTCGCACAACGAGTCTGTGTGGAAAATGTCAGCTCGATTGGATCACGGGAAGTGGGTTAAAAAACGACCGAAAGATTTGCACGGTCGTAAGCAAGCAAGCACGCAAGCAAGCAAGCAAGTAAGCGAACTTAATATAAAGGATTTAAAAATAAAATAAAAATCACGACGTTTCGGAGGCAACACAAGCTTCCGTCTTCAGGTGGATACAGCTGTCGTGGCTGTGACGGTTCCACCTGAAGACGGAAGCTTGTGTTGCCTCCGAAACGTCGTGATTTTTATTTTATTTTACTTTTATTAATTTTAATGTTTTACCTACGTGACTTTACCGAAAAAACCTAAGAATATGAATAAGCTGCAAAAAGGTTGGTGATGCTTCCTCTGATCTGTGACTTGCACACTTTTATCCAACAAGTTCCACTGCTTGAGCCTCAACGTCAAAAGCTCGGCATTGGACTTGGTGAGACCAAGATCTCTGATCAAGTCGTTGAGATATTATTGGTTGGGGTAGTATGGGTTTCTCTCCTCAGCTCCACCTCTGAAATTGTCATCTGGATCTACAACGTCTTCCTCGCTCTCTGACTTGCTGCGCTCTTCTAAAGACGGCTGCTCTCTCTCCGGAGGAGTGGGTACAGGGAGCTCATGGCAGTGTGGCACCGGGGCGATGGATGAAGGAAGGTCTGGATACGTGATAGTAGGGGCATTCTTGGCAGTCCGACGTTTGGAAGGGTCCACCATTCAGAAGTAGCAGCTGCTTGAGTGGTCAGTGGGTTCCCGCCAAATTCTTGGGATATGGAACTTCATGGCTCTCCTTTTCCCTTTGTACCATCCTACAAAAAGAGATTTATTTCACCCATGACTAATGTGTAAGAGATTCTCACAACATTTTTTATATATGATATATTTTTTCAATAACATTGAAAATTATAAAATATTTAAAAATTAAAAACTTTTACAAATTTTTATTTTTACAAATTTTATAACATAAAATTCCAAGCAACAATTTTCCATCTAATTTTCCAGAGTTTTTTTGCTTTGCTCGCTGGTGAAATGAGGTGCCCAGGGTTTGTCTTGATCCCTGACAGGCATGCCGAAATATGCTTTGTAGGCCTCACACATCTTAGCAGAAGCTTTCACAGAGTACTTTTTCGCTTTACATATTCTTTGGTTCTTTCGGTCAAGTCACATGGATAGAAAAATAATAATAATAATAAAGTGAAAATAAAAATAATACTAATAAAATTTAAATAAAAACCACGACGTTTCGATCGCAACACAAGCAGTCGTCATCAGGAAAAGGGGGTTAGCCTCTAAAGGCAAACTGTTTATAAAAGTTTAAAATGGGCGTAGCCCAAGTGTCAGCAGCATGGGCGGGGCAGCTGATGTTAATGTCAGTGATGGTAGTCGTGGGCAACGACGGCGATGGTGGTGGGTTTCCACCAATCAAAGGGCTGCCAGGTAATCATTGCACCTCGCTTTACAAACTCACACTGGTGACGGTAGAGGTTGCTGCTAGAGGTGATGGTAGTAGTGGGTAATGATGGTGCTGGTGGTGGGCTTTCACCAATGAAGGACTACTGCTAGTGGTGATGGTAGTAGTGAGCAGTGACAGTCCTGGTGGTGGGCTTCCACCAATTAAAAGAGCTGCCAAGTCTAAAATGGAAACATTACAGCCAGTTATGACTTGAACTGGTTGATAACGTCCTTCCAGTGATTGCTGAGTTTGTACCCATCTTCTCGGTTGAAGTTGTGTCTATGTCTGATAAATTGGCCGCAGACATAGCAAAATGTGTCTGCTGGATGCTTGCAGCCCTTTGTTGCCATCTCATAAAAATGCAGATATGTATCCACTTAGGCAGCTGGAACTAAACTGAACTGGTGGGCTTAAGGCCCCTGTATTTATACTGCTATTTATATGACTGGAAAGTTCTAGAATGTTCTAGAAGTTACTCCAAGTTGAAACTTGAACTTGACTCAGCACTGAATCTATTTGAAATGTTCTGGAAAATAGGTAAATTTCAAAATATCACTGTCCTGGTCACAAAAGCAAAGTTTGTGGGGAATAATAGCTATTTTCTGTACTTTTGAGGCATAAGCAATTAGGAAATACCCAGGAACAAAAACAAATTGTTACACAGTGTAATAACCCATTACCACCGACGACACGAATAACAAAACGTGGGGCAAAGACATTCCCATTGAAACATTTATTCAAAGACGAACCCGAGTGCATGATGAGTTGAAACACAGTAGGCACATATGTATGTCACGCGTAGCGTTTGAAGGCTTCAATACAGTATAATAGTACAATAGAGAGACACGGTCACGCCACTTTACAGCAAACTACACAGACCTAGCTACAATGCAAGTACTGCATAGTCACTAATTAACTCAAATGACCAGACTATAATGCGCACTCGAAGCATTCCAAGTGTAATTGTGACTATTTTAATGCAGCTATTTTCAAA
Source organism: Lampetra fluviatilis (assembly GCF_964198595.1). Taxonomy (NCBI): domain Eukaryota; kingdom Metazoa; phylum Chordata; class Hyperoartia; order Petromyzontiformes; family Petromyzontidae; genus Lampetra; species Lampetra fluviatilis. Next base: position 3,021,127 of record NC_136288.1, read on the forward strand.
GCTGTTTAAATTGTGGGTAGCTTTGTCCAATGAGGCATTTTTAAGAGTTGTATTGAATGTTCATTTTAGAACATAACTGTTGTTTTAGAAAGCAAAAATACAAGGTAGTATTAGACAACGAACTAGATTCAGATTATGCTCATATTAATAATATAGGAAAACATTACTATTTAACTGTCAGTGGTAGAGGAAAGATCTTGACATTTTATCCAACTGGTTTTATTCAGCAATTACAAATCATTGTAAATGTTCACTGCTTGAAAGAAAAATTACCTTGAATTTATAGTAATATCCGTATTTTGTGTCAGGATTTATTCATATCAGAATTGTGGCCATTATTAGTTTGACTGCCAACACACACAGATACACTGAAACAAAGATTGTTGCTAACAAACGTCCTTGTATTTTTGCTAAACAACTGATTTTGAAAACGTTGGGTGCAAATAATAATTGTTTTATTTTTTCCATTTTAAAAATGTTTTGCCTTACACTTGGAGCCAGGTGACCCATTAACATTAACGTGAGCGGGGCTTCAAAGAGGTGGATCTATAAGCGCAAAGCAAAGTTGTGCCACAGTAACGAAAAGGCAAAATGGTTTTGATGGCGCTGGCTTCTTACACTGCAGCAATCGAATGGCCATATCTTCCTACCCACAGTAACACTGCACGTGAAACGCCAAAGTTATCTGCAAAGCTTTTGTACCACAACAAAACCTCTGCACCCACGGCTAACTGAACTGCACTTGCCATCCAAATGTGAGGAGTTTTCACACAAAAAAGGACCCGACAGTAGTTTCCACCTCTCCAATCACAAATTACATTCCGTTTCCACCGGCCCTTGCATGTAAACCTTTGTAAATGTAAACTGAATGAGAAGTTCCCCCTCGCCAGGTGAAATTTTATTCAAATTCATCCAAAAAATTGGTTTTGGACAACCCCGCTGGGCATTTGGTTACACCTGGTGGCAGAGTCAATTTGCGTGCGTCCATCGCCACGTTCCGCTGCTCCTGACAAAAGCATCGGAGAGCAGTTCAGACGAGAACCAATATGAGCATGAGCAACTCCGAGGCCTCGTAGTATCCCATCATTCGTGTGTGTGTGCTCCATTGTACTCCCTCAACGTAGCGCGCACACCGATTTGCTTCTTTCTCGCCCCACTTAAACTTGTCAGGCTAAATGTTGGTTTAGATTCAGCACCTTACAGGCATACCAGCACCTGGACGTGCTTTTTTGCCTTATGAGGTTCCTGCTGCAAACAATTGCACTTCTTACATTTGACATAGAATCTTCAAATATTGGAACACCACTGTCGGAGATTAGACGAGCAATGTGTGTGTGTCTGTTAAATCTTCACAACACGATCAACGTCATACATCTGTCAGCGTCTTCAACAATATTTGTATTCTCTGCACTGCGGGGGACATTAATTGTGCAAACGGCTATTTCTTACGTGAGTTGTTGTTTGTTACATTCTCGCCAGCCATGTAGTTCCGCTGCACTGTGTTATCTGTGATATATGCTGTTCTTTAAACAAAAACACACACGTACACACTTGTTTTTGTTACACTGCAGCAAAACCAAAACTCTTTCCCTTCACTGACACAAGTTCCACCGTGTGGCGATCCTCCGAGTCTGCTTCAAGGCGGCAACGGCGTGCGGGATCACGTGACGTGTGTCAGAGTAGCAGCAGTACAAATACAGGATTAAAAATACGTTCCATGACATTCATCCGATCCCCCAAGCAAACTCGCGTACATTTACACAGGCGTCGATGGATTTCTGTTTTTGACCACTTGCAGACTTCAGTTTCCATTACCACTGCCCCCCTCCCTCTCCGTGTTACGGACACAGATTCGGTGCAACCAAACGACTAAGCCAGGGGTGGCCAAATGTTATGACCTTTGCGGACCGCGTGTCGCAATCGTCACATTCGCCCCAGACGCCACAACACGGTAACACCCGGGAGGTGGGATGATTGGAGCGGTTGCGGTCGGAAGATTCACTCGTTCGCTCGCGCCGTTTGGCCGTGGAGTTTGTTTTAATTTAGACATTTACGTTAAGTACTCGTGTCTGTTTCCATAGTGTCTCGGGCCACCCCCACCCCCCACGTTCGCTCACTGGATATCTGCATGTTGAAAAGTTGCAGACAAGCTGCGCGTGGCTCGATCGTTCTTTGGCGGGGAGTCGGATGCGGCTCGCGAAAGCCACAGGTTTGGCCACCCCTGTAACTGAGCCATCGAGAACACATTTTGCAGTCTACCACACACCCCACGGTCATGAATACTAATATCAAAACAACTGCGAATACTTTTTTTTAAACACCGAAAGCTCAAAACACTGAACACAACAACGTGCCTGTATAAGTCCATAAATGACGAAGATGTTTCAAGCTGTCGTATTTTTTTTTTCTAAATCTATTCGCAAACTAAGGATCCTTTGCAGAAAATATAATTACCACAGTTGTGAGATGTACGCTGATTGTGTGCGTGCATCTGCTGCAAACGCACGCGCATGTCTGTACCGTATCACATTAGTCGTCCAAAGGCTTTGAAAACTCAATATGCACTACAGTATACGTATGCACTGACTTATTTTAATTTCAATAGCCACCAATAATATATAACAATGTTGTGTCATATTATGTACGTACACAAAATGTGGTTTTAAGCATCTCAACGATATACTGGTGAAACTTACCGCAAATGTTTTATTCTCAAAACATACTGACTACTCGCAGCTGTACATAATGTATATTAATAATATTTCAGATTTTTTTTTTAATATTTTTTTGCAGTTAAAATTGAATGTACAAACCCAAAGTTCACAGTCAAAAGTACAGCATTTTGAAAAGGTAGTTAATTTGTTTGCGGGATGCATAAATGGTTTACGCGGCCGTGACGATTCTTTAATGACATCAAACACGAGTCAAGATGCCTGGCGCTTAGACTCGACACTGCAGACGGCGTTTTGCTACTGAAAGCGCTATGCTGCGAACGACAGACCTACACACACACACACGTGTCTCTACATAAGTTGCATGGTTTAAGTTTAAAGTCCACATCACCACACACCAATGCGAACGACTGTCTGCTCTTTTCCACTGCACAACCGAGCCACGGCAGGGCCCGTGCCAAGCCAGCCCAGTGTGTGGCATCAGGTGGTTTATTTTTCCACTGCACAACCGAGCCATGGCAGGGCCCGTGCCCAGCCAGCCCAGTGTGTGGCATCAGGTGGTTTTATTTTTCTACTGCAGAACCCGACCCTTGCCACCGATGTAATCAACATCGTTAAAATCGCCCCTGTCTCTAGTTGACCTCAAGTCAGGTTTGGACGTGTTGTGAGGCCAGGGTTTCACAGTTTGGTTATGCATACTCATTGGTTCTTTCGGTAAAGGCACGTGACTTTACCGAAAGAACCAAAGAGTATGGATCCCTGCAGTCACGAAAACTTCAAATCTAGTTTGGTTGTGGCTCGGCTCAGCAACTAGCCAGTGGAAAATCACCCGTGCGTACCACGAGGGCCCCGATACTGGCGCAGCTCAGATGAAGTGGTGAAAAAGAGGCGCGCGCGTGTGCGTGCGTGATTCTGGACGCCCAAGCGAAGCGAGACTGATCACTTTTCCAGTTGAATGGTCGCAGCTGAATCATAAAAGCAAGATACTTCACTCGTATTGAGACATCCATATCGAGGTACATTTTTTTCAGACTTAAAGTACTTGAGCACTTCACGATCGTGGTAAAATATTTCCGGTGTGCGCTTTTATGTCACTGCCAAGGCAGCCCTTGAATTGCGATTTCAACATGTTCACCTCTGAGCTGTGCTACTGTTATTACGCAGCCATCAGGCATCCAACGACGCAACGCTCCATAGATTCTTGCACTCACGATACATGCCACGAATCGTGCGTATGAGAAAAGATTGATTGGCATGCGTGCATTTTAAATATAAATTGTGTGGTGATGTTATATTCAGGCTAACGGAGTGAACTAAACAAAAAAAGAACACAACGAGACAGTATAAACCGACACAATAATAAATTACCACCATAAATCATAGCAATCAAATAATTTTCTTTGTTTTTTTCGGTAAAGTTACGTAGGTAAAAAAATCTAATAAAATAAATGAAAACAACTAAGATAAATCACGACGTTTCGGGCGCAACACCAGCGTCCGTCATCAGGTGGGGACAACCACATCATGGTTGTGGTTGTGGTACCTACGTGACTTTACCGAAAAAACAAAGAATATGAATCCTTGCAGTCTCGAAAGCTTTAAATCTAGAATAAATCAAATAATTTCTGCTTGCCATACTTCCAATAGCCAAGGTTTGTGTGCCAAGCATTCTAACAAGGACACCATCACGATAAATGTGAACATTGATCACGTCTCGAGTGGGTTCGGATTCACGTTAACTTACAAAGGGGTGACCGAAAAGTCCACTGCCTGACATGTAACGCAATGGGTGACCTTGATGAGGCTGTTATTTTTCTACGTAGTCCGCAGAGAAGTGCAGTACACTCGCTCCAATCAAAGTTACAACCGGAAGATCACTTTGCCTGGCACCTCAAAGTACCCCGTCACTATCACTACGTAATATATTATCTTCTTAGTGATTCTCTAGCGGTTCAGACCGGTGAAAATCAACCAGAGCCAGCTCCTGTGAATACAATACAGGTCGTTTGCCCGCTCGACTAAATTTTTCTCCGTATATCTTTCGATTTATTTTTCACGCTTTAATTTTTCATGAACTAAACATCGCAATAATAAACGTGATTCCAAACTTCTGATAATTGTTTTTTTACCCTTTTATCTGGCAACAAAATTGACACCTTATTTTTAACAAGGAGTCATGTTTGCATTGACCACAATACCTGCGGTCGGAATGCAGTTTTGTTGCCAGATTAAAGGGTAAAAAAACAATTATCATATTTTGCTACTGGCAAAGGAGGTTCCAATGGTCCCAACGTCTATTTAATCGACATCGGTAGTCTACTGCTACGGCATTCGGGAACGTGTTCACACTCTTGTACGAACACTCCTATACGAACTTTTATGTCAAGCCACAGACTTTTTCATCACCCCTCGTCGTACGGATGGACTTTTCTCGACTTGGCGAGGAACGAGGCGTTGATTCGTCCATTGAAATGCACATTTAAGCTCACGAGGCATGAGTCAAATGCATCGTGATCGATTGTATTATATGCTAATTAGATCAGTGTGACATTTAGGCTGATGTTGACAACAAAACTGGACCAACGACACAACAAAACATTAAAACATGAAACAGAACAAACGAGGTGGTATAAACTAGACTGAAAAAAATGGATTGCTGAATCGAATCATCTCAATTTGTGCATTTTAATCGAATCGCTAGCGGGAATAGAATCATTACATGCCCATCAGATGCGTGGCATTTTGGATTATAACGTGACACCTTGACGTGAGTGCATGGGTAGGCGAAGTATTCCTGCACCACTGTTACCGAGTTATTGACAGCTGCTAAAACGAGGATACTTGAAACCACTGAGCAGAGTGTGGCTTTAAACGTGCAGTGTCACTTATTAAAGCACGGCTCGTCTGTGGCATTCGCAAAAATTACACCAAAACTCACAAAAGCTGGTAAAAGACTACAGCGCTTAAATCGTCATAGGCAGTGGACACATCCAGTGTTTTGGAATAAAGTTCGGACTACTTGCTTTCAGATTCTTTTTTTTAAATACATTCGCACTTGTAATATATTGATACCACATATGAAACCTGTGCAATGTTGGACGTATCACACTGATATCTTGAATTCTGATGTTTGAGAAATAATGTAACTCAAATGAGGGTTTAAAAAAGGGCGTTTCGCGTGTCAGTATTCATCATTTAATTGAGTGCTTTGTTAATGTTTTTTTATCCCAAGAATATGTTGATATTGAGATTGGGATGTTCACAGGAATGTACCAGTATTAAGGTATCGTCTCTAATATCTTTAATGGGTTATTATATGTCAGTACTTTATCGATGTTGTTCTTGTCACCGGGAATCGCTGTCTGTGGGCACGTTCACACCTTAGCACACGCGAGCATGGTTTTAAGATGACTGCGGTCCAGTATGACACAGTAATTATCCACCTTGAAAGAGCAACACATCCACTACAACAACTGTACACACGTTTCCATACTTATATATTAAAATGTATGTTATATATGCGTACGTACGTATATATATGTTAGTTTTTCAACAACGAACACATACACAGCCTGCATTTTTTTGCAGGGCCATCCCCCGTCCCATATCGTGACCTCCCTCCGATGGGGGTCTGACCCCGACCCTCCCCGTCGAAAGCTCTCCCAGAGAGAGGGAGAGAGGGAAGGGAGAGAGAATCTTGCAGCGAGCCACTTAATCCGCAACAAAAACCCCAGATCGCTCAGAAACCTCAAGTCTCATCAAGTGTTGCGCGAGTGAGTCGCAAGCAGGGCTGCTGCACGGGCGCTCTCCGCCACAGCCAGCGAACTGCGGAGGCGATTCCGACTTCACCGAAGCATTGGTCTGTGTTGAGGTTTCTTTCTTGTTGTGACATTTTTTGTTGTTCAATATCATTTATTGGCAGGAGCCTCGAATGACGTGCGCGCACAGGCGGGCAGTGAGTTAGCAGCGACGCGGTACGCTCACAGACAGCGCGTCGTCCGAAAGGTGTGTGTGTGTTGCGTCGTCTGCCGGGTGTGTGTGTGTGCGTTGCGTCGTCTGCCGGGTGTCTGTGTGTGTGTGCGTTGCGATTCGCCGGGTGGAAAACGCTCCCCAACGTTTCGGATTGCATGTACCGCGTGTGTGTGTGTTGAACTTCTTTCGCACCGTACGTAGCCAACCGTGGCTAATCGGAGGTGCTGGAGAAGGGCAACAAAAACGAGGCTTGTGCCCTAAGGGGAGGGGGATGGGGGTGGGGGGGGCAAAGAACCCCCAGACTAAAGCTGCACAAACTTTGAAATGAAGGTGGTGGTAGCTCTTCACACTTCCAAGTTGTAGGGGAGGGGTGGGGTTGCCGTTCTCCACAGAAAGATAAAACACGTGATGTACATGAGCGGCGTCGACGTTGCGACGAGTTGGGGTTTTCTTTTGCTGCTGCTGCTGCTTCTGCGCGCTAAGTTTTTTTTCGAGGGCTCAAGCGTCCCCCCCCCCTCTTCACCTTTCTCCGATCGAGCCTCTGTTCTGCAACAGCACTTGTATCGCGGCTACTTTAAAATGTCGTTTTAAAAAAAAAAAACGTTTTGCCCCGTTGACACTTTGCGAGTGTGCGGTTGAAGGGCGAGCGACGTGGGAGCGGCGTTGTCGTTCCTCCACGTGCGTCCGTCTCATCTCCGCCTGCGCAATGTGATTGGAGACACGCTTTCAAAACCAAGTGTCGAATACGAGCTCGTCATCGGAAAGACGACGAGGAAAATATTTCACGTCGCTATCCCACAGTTGAAAATAAATGTTATTGCACCATGTGTTTCTTTTTTTTTGGGAACCCAGCACTACGTCTTATTAAAAAAAAAACTGCTGGTATGTTTGTTGTTGTTGTTTTTTATTTATCTATCTATCCACTAACTTTGTCATAAATGTACATAAATATTACAAAATAAACAACTTGGTATTTCTGCCACTGGTACACACTTGCAAAATATAACTGCTTTAAATATATTTTTTCAATGTGAATATTTTATATGTTCACGAAACTATCTGATCGTAACAGGTATATACAGTTTTTTCAGCTTGGTGACAGCAATCATTTGCTCGGCCTTGTATAAACACGATGCAAATTCAAACAATTTTTGCAAATAGAGAATATTTTGATTTCTTTCATCTTTTATCCTGGTCCACTCAGCAACTAAAACTGACAGTTCTGTCAGCATGGAAAGTGCAAAGTATTATGATACAGATGCGATCCGATTATCAGAATGTGAGCACACAGCTTGTTGTTAGAACTGACTCTTAACATAAATAAATTCCTGCATGCCATAGCTTGCAGAATCGATCAGTGTTAACAATCGTGTAACCATTTCACGAAGCCTCCTGGGACAATTGTTTTAAATATATTTACAGTAAATAACGTTAGGTTAAAATGTTAATATCTACAATATTCCAGTTGTATTTTGTTGCAAGCGCAAGATGGAAACCTTCTTCATTTAAAACAAGCATGTGTCCAATGAACACGTCTGATTCCTACCATCATCTACAATGAAATTAAACGTCAAATTCAAATACATTCCCTCGTGGATAAACACAACCTAAATGGAGTGCACCCGCCTTTGTATCTCTTGCCTTGCACAAGTTCTCTTGATGTGTGTGTGTGAAATTTGCTTAAGTTTCTTTTGCATAAAATCACAAGCACAAGGGGGGGGGGGCTCTGGCGGTCTCGCGCTCTCTCCAGTAGCACTCCACCGGCAGAGCCGCGCTGTAAACCTCAAAAGCAGCGCCCACCGTCTGCACCCTCGTAAGGACCCATCTTTCGCGAGCGACGCTGATACCCTCTTTGCACACAAAACCTTCTTGCAGCCGCCTTCACTCGAAGCTTCCCTTCCTCAAGGTCAGGCGAGATCACGCCGCACTTCAACCACCACCACCACGGCTATGATGGGTGTGGGACGTGAAAATGTAGGGGAGTGGGGGGGGGCGCGCGTTAGGGGAAAATAGCAAATAGCCACGGCGGGGGTGGTCGTGGTGATCTCGGCAGTTTAGGGAGGAGGAGGCAGCCTTCGTCCGAGCCCCGTGGTGAGCCTCAGCTAGGACGTGGCGTCGTCCCTCATCCCCGGCGGCGGCGAGGACAACGGCGACAGCTCCACGTCTAGTCATGCGGGCGGGTGTGACGACGTGCGCTCCATGCCGGTGACGGCGGTGGTCTGCTCGGCGAAGAGCGTCGGCGACAGGAGCCCCGCCTGGGTGACCGCTCCGCAGAATCCGACGCCGCCGCCGCTGCTGCCACCGCTGCCCCCCCCGGCGTGGTTGTTGTTGTGGCCGCCGGCGCGCGCCGCGCGGTGGTACGAGGACGACGTGGCGCGGTCGCGGCGCCCGCCGCTGCCACCGCCGCTGCCCCCGCCGCCGCCGCCGGCAGGGAAGCAGAACTCCTTGAAGCAGCGCTTGAAGTTCTCGTCCAGGAAGGCGTAGAGCACGGGGTTGAGGCAGCTGTTGGTGTAGCCGAGCGCCACGCACGAGTACCACGCCGCCGCCACGAACGGTGTCTCCTGGATGGTCATGAGCGCCTTGGCGATGACGAACAGGTGGATGGGCGTCCAGCACACAATGAAGACCGCCACCACCACCTGCGGCCACGGTGCGGGAAAGTGCAGGGCACTTACTACCTTTGTTTTGGGATAAAAATACAGATTCCCCCCCAAGGGTTGCACTGCTCTACGATAGAGCTGAACGGATGCTTTGTCCGGCGGTGTGACGCTAATACCATAATTGGGATGACTTTGGGATTCAAATGTCCACGCTGGCATTATCAGTGTGTGTACTCAGTGGTGTAGGTGATGGAGTGTGCAGGCAGTGCAACTGCACTGGGGCTCATGGGCTGAAGGGGCCAAGGCTCTGGGTAATGAAGGGGGAGACATTGGACAGGGCGTGGGCTCCATTTCATTCCTCGCACCGGGGCCCATGCCAACCACGCAGTGCCACTGTGTCGACTCCGCGTGCATTGCAAATGTTTTTACTCTCTAAGCCAAAATAAAGTTGTTCCCAACAAGGCAATAATATTGCAAACTTCACTCCACGCCAACTACTCCGATCGCATTTAATGCATTTTGGGGGTTTAGCCACTGTGGGTGCACGTGTGTGTGTGTACATGTGTGTGAGTGTGGGTCATGACGTGTGCGTTGTTGTGGGCATCAGTAGTGCAGAGGCTTACACGCTGCGACTCGGGTTCGATTCCCACTCACGTCCAACACCAGTGATGATTATGGTGGGCCTCATCGAGGTCAACTCAGCCTCAAATGAGCACCGTGCAATGTGTAAGCATCACCACTCGGGAGATAAAGACGGCCGGACGTGGTGCTGGCCACCCACCTCCTGGCGTGCCGTGCCGGCCTTTACGCGCGCTCGCTAACTGTACTTGCCCAAATGGTCTGATGAGACTACACGGGGGGGGGCACCTTTGTCATTGTGAACGTTTGACCGAGTTCTCACCAGGACCATGCGCGTGATGCGCCGGAGGTTGCGGTCCTTCTCCTTGGAGCCCGAGAAGAGGCGCACGGTACGCAAGCGCAGAATCATGAGGCCGTAGCAGATGGTGATGATCACGACGGGCATGATGAAGGCGAAGATGAACACGCAGATCTTCAGCAGGGTTTCCCAGAACCAGGACGGCGGCGGGAAGACCACCAGGCACTCCATGTAGCCTGCACGAGAAAGGAACCCGTCCACACCCCCAGGTGTAAACATTTGTCCCGCACGCTATGCCAGTCGTTTGTGTTAAGTGCCAACTGACGCAATTACGTGGATTGCGCCCGACCTCGTCAGATCTCGTCTGCTAAGCTTCGGGTCGAGCCTACATAGTGCTTGGATGGACAACCGCCGTGAAAACAATAGGCTGCTCTGGCAGAGAACAGTGCAGAAAAATCCATTGTTGTACGGTCCTCTATACTCACATCTATGCTGTTCACATTCAACGACCCGCACTGACCAGCGTGGCGAAGATTGATAAAAGGACTCCTGTGACACGAATGGCTTCGGTAGGCCCTCATCGAGCAGTGCATTGACATCAGAGCTGTACATGTGCATTGTACAGCTTCTGGAGGAGCATCCAAACATTGGAAATCTACTGCCCTCAGAGCAAAAGGTACAAACAGCTAAATGCAAAGATAACCTGATTTCCAAGTTAAACCTCCTTTCCAAGAAGAAGCCAGATCCACACTTTAAAAAGTTAGACGGTCACAAGATTGTTATCAACCAGTTTAAGTCATAACTGGCTGTGATGTTTCCATCCTACCTGCCGATGTTAGCAGTTATTTCCGACTCTCTGAGTTGCATACATGCTAAATGTCTCACTAAGACAGCCACCGTTTCTCCTTGTCCTCGAGTTGGCGCTGTCCCTCGTTTTTTAACGAGTTGGATGTCTCACAAGCACAGCCACCGTTGCGGTGGTTCGCTTACAGTGACATGCTAATCTCTCACAACACAATGGCCACCTCCACAGCTGCGTCGTCGTGGAGGTAAATCAGCTCTCCGATCTTACATTTACATGCAAATCCCATCTCTAGCCCCGCCCACTTACCCTTGGGCTAAAACCATCTCAAACCTATTTAACATCCTGCCTCAGCAGCTCTCCCGCTATATTTTTTTTCACCTGATGACTATTGCTTGTGTTGCGATCGAAACGTCGTGATATTTGTATCATTTTTTTAACTACGTGGCTTTACCGAAAGACCCAAATAATATAAAAAGTTACTTCTAACTTAAAATAAGATAAAGGAGAAATATCCGAGCTTTTAAAAAACGAACATTAATTATCTGTACCAGTTGAATTACTCTGTTCATTAAGAGCCACTGCTGCTTCGTGGTGTTTCGATTTTGCGTTGTTGTTGTTTTTTTATTACTACAGTTGTGCCCTGAATGTAAACACCTGTAATCGCATTAAATGTGTCACGTGCAGCTCATTCTGACGTTTCGCTTTTGACGTGCACCGCCGTTTTGCTCCACGTGCGGGGAAGCTTCTTCGGGCACTTGAACGGAGGCGGCTCACGCGAACCCTTCGTCGAGGGTGAACGTTGAGCTGTGCCGTTCGGTTCCTGAAGAAGCTCCCAACGCATGGAGCGAAACGTCGGCCGTCGCGCCCAAAAAATAAAAACACGCGACACAACCCGCGAGCGCACGAGAGTTGCACAGCACAACCGAGGACACCTTACGTTGCAGTCATATTTGTGAGTCGTATTGATGCTTTCAATAATACACAAAGAGTTAGTATCGTTGAGCTTAACTACTACGGAACAGCGCAAGGCTCCTCTGTATATAATCTGAATGCAGCTTAATTGAATGCCAATCGCCCTATTGTTTGCATGTCCCTTGAAATTAATACGCAGCCTGCTCGGTGCACGGTGCTACAAATGTTGCTTGAATGGACGCCTTCTGTAATGTAGCGAGGCGACTGATCAGACCATGGATGGAATGCCTGTTAAAAGCGTGATTAGGCTCGTGCCTGTTTGTTTCCCTCGCTTAATACCGGGCCAGTGTTTTGTACTTCTGGTGTTGAGCCACAAAAAGCCATTCGGGCTTTTACCACCCTGCCTTTGTAAAGTGAATTTCACCGATATCACGTGAGGCGATTGAGCAATCAAGAACTCGGGATGCCCAGCACTCCAATGCTTGGTATCCGATCCCTTGCCTCTAACTCATCGTGTCTGATGTCTGGTTCATGATCTTTCATCCCCGGTCCCTAGCCCTTGGTCTCCAGCCCCGGGGTCACAGTACTTCAGTCCTTGGTCCAACTGAACACTTGGTCCCTGATCTCCTGTCCCTTGTGTCTGGTCACCGGCTTCTAGTTCATGATCCCTAGCCTCCGTTCCATGGTCACCATCGTTTAGTCCTTGGCCTCTAGTAAACCTGCTAATTTCTCTCCGATCCCTGGAACCCAGCCTCGTGTCACTTACCTTGGTCTCCGGCATATACAGTAAAGATGTCCCACTGATCTAGTTGCCATCCCCTGGTACGCAGGTTCGTGGTCGCCACCTCTTAGTCTTCTGATCCCCAGTCCCAGACCCACAAGCTTCTAATCCCTGTCTGCCCCCCCCCCACCCCCACGTCCCCATCCCCCAAAACAGGCCTCACCAAATTGGTCAGGCTTGATGGTGCCCATAATCATGATGGGAACGCCGATGATGGAGGAGAGCAGCCAGATGGCGACGTTGATCAACTTGGCCTTGGTGGGCGTGCGGAAGTCGAGGGCCTTGACCGGGTGGCACACAGCGATGTAGCGGTCGACGCTCATCATGGTGAGCGTGAAGATGCTGGTGAACATGTTGTAGTAGTCGATGGACATCACCACCTTGCAGAGGACGGGCCCGAATGGCCACCTGCCGAGCATGTAGTCGGCGCTCTGGAACGGCAGCGTGCTCGTCGCCAGAGCGTCGGCCAGCGCCAGGTTAAAAATGTAGATGTTTGTGGCCGTCTTCATCTTCGTGTAGCTGCGAACAGTTGGGGGGGGGGTGCCGGGGGTCACACACGGCACGCGCACAAAAAAAATTACGACAAAGAATGTTTAGCTTACATCGTGTACGTATGACACGTGCAGTACCATGTACGGTAACAATAATGCGTTTTGTTAACACCGCCCTCTGCTGCCCACGCGTAGCCCCACAGCGTACAACACCTGTGTGGTGTCTGGTGGTCGCCCATCCAAGCACTATCCAGGCTCAACCCGGCGTAGCTCTTGAGATCTAATTGGGTTTGGGCGCATTCCAGGTGATTTGAGCAGTGTTGAACCTGGTGAGTGCTCGGATGGGTTACCATCAGGGCTTGCCGGGTGTTGTAGGAATGGGACTGCGAGGTGTCCAGCCGATGGCGGTGTTGAATGTTTGTCCCCTTGTGTGGGTGGTGGGCTTTCTCTGGCTGCTCTTGTTTTCACTCACATATAGCCAGACGCTCATTGATGACATCTCATTGCTGTGTTCTCCTGGAAAAGGTCATGTCCTATCTTTAACAAAAAGAACTTGTATTTTGAAAAGTGGGATTATTTTTTCGCAGTTTTTTTGGGTGCATTTCTCATTCGTGTACTTTATGTTTCTTGAGTAAAATCTGAAGGACTTTTATTGTTCGAGTAAAAAAAAAGATTGCAAAGTAAAATTTCTGAATACAGTACGTAGGTTTTTTTTGTTACCCGTGCACAATACAAGATGCCAATGTTCTATTTATTTTCCTGACTCGACTCAGCCCACCACCACGTGAAACAGAACATCTGTGTTGTTTTAATCTGAGAACTCATCAAATTCACGGTGGTCCTCTACTGGCCATGAGAGGGTGGCATTTTCGTCACGTTGCCCGGGAACGCTGCAAATGCCAAACAATCAGTCTGCAACGGTATCACTGAACTTGTGGATCGTAGCCAATCACAAAGGAGTAGGCAGACACACTTCGGCATGGGATCTGAACTCATTTGTTTGTATGCCGAGGCACAGCTGAACGAACTACTTACCCAGATGTTAAAACAACCTTCCTCGGGTCCCCCTTTGTCAGGCTCGTGACAACAATCAAGTTACGTATCATGAAAGATGTATGCGAGAAGATATGTCACGCGGCTTGAGAGCATGTCCGATTGTATTATCTTCACTTTTAATGACACCGCCGATTAGAGAAGAGCAAACGGCGTATGTCTCACTTGAGTCGAGGGGCAAGTGTTACTTTTGTGAATAAAATAAGGGACGAAATTATTCAAGAAATTATTTTATTTTTAAACAACAATTATCAAGCGTTATGATGACTGCGGCCACTAACGCACCAGAGCCCAAAGCGTGACTGGCCATGACGAGACGAATGAGCGAGTCTGCTAATGTAGTCACAGTGTTAAAGACTGCAGTCCACTCACAATTGCCTACACAGTCCAGTACTGTACGTGTACAAACGATTTGATGAGTCCACCGATTGGGCGACCAGGTAATATTGTGTTAAATTTCACGAGAGCTGACTGAGATATATCCAGGTTTGGTCGACAGGGTGGTCCAGATGTCTTGCGACCCCCCCCACCCCTCCATTTAATTTCGAGGCAAACCCGAATTACAGAGCGTCCTCCCGGCTTTCGCTTTGTTGAGGGCCCGTCAAAAAAGGCGAGAGTGGGGAGTTGAATACAACTTGAATACGGTACAGGAGTTGAATACAACTCGAGTAGGGTACAGGAGTTGAATACAACTTGAATACGGTACAGGAGTTGAATACAACTCGAGTAGGGTACAGGAGTTGAATACAACTTGAATAGGGTACAGGAGTTGAATCCAACTCGAGTAGGGTACAGGAGTTGAAAACAACTTGAATACGGTACAGGAGTTGAATACAACTTGAATAGGGTACAGGAGTTGAATACAACTCGAGTAGGGTACAGGAGTTGAATACAACTTGAATACGGTACAGGAGTTGAATACAACTCGAGTAGGGTACAGAAGTTGAATACAACTTGAAAACGGTACAGGAGTTGAATACAACTTGAATACGGTACAGGAGTTGAATATAACTCGAGTAGGGTACAGGAGTTGAATACAACTTGAATACGGGACAGATGACCTTTGCTTCAGAGCGGCATTGTACCGCTCTGGTCACCAGGTGGCGTCACGCTGCCTGAGTTCTTCTCGGTGTCGCTATGTCAAAATACATCATCGTCATCATTCACAATGTTTTGTCAGTCCACTGCTGGATGAAGGTCCTCGTCATACCGTGCTTTGATACAGAATCAGAAAGTGTACTTACACCGGAGGGATCTGATGCGCTACACATATTTTTTTTCACAGGTTTCCAGATACCTGAGCCACCAAAACGAGATGCACCATGGATTACTTTGGACAAATCCCTTTCAGGCTCATCGGAATAGCTTGTGCACAAATGTGTATTGTTCTTCAATGCAAGGTCCAGCAGGAATATTGTATGAATAACAAATAATTAAAAATGTGGTTATCAGCCCTTTGTCAATCCATTGTTGAACGACTTCCCCAGGCCACGGTGGGGGATTGTTAGATCGTACTTCACCACGTTGGTCAATGCAGGTTGAGCAAATGGGGTGCGGTTCATATACAACTCGCCCTTGATGTTAGCCGTGGCAGGAAATGACACTGAGGTCTCCCACGTGCAAAACGCAGTGCACTCACCGCTATGCCGCCTCCATTGCCACCATTCCACTCCTCAACACACCAACGTGGTGAACGATGAGCTCGATATAATCGCCATGCGTATGCCAGTTGTGCAAAACGATTCTTCGGCAAAACACGTGGCTTCTTCTAAGTCACCATTGCATCTTGGGGGTCGATGGCTCCGGATTGTATTTCTCCACGCACTTCTCACGTCTCATTCCACCACATTTTTCCATCTCGCCCTTCCGATTCTGTCCTGCACCAGCAACTCCAAAGCTGTTTAAATTCCATTTGAAACTCAGTGGGGTAGCTTTTGTCGTTTTTTTTCTTCATATTTTATATGTTGGAGGCTTGTTATTGCTACATTGCACAGGCGCATGTGTAGGGGTAGCTGCACGAGTGTGGTGGCTGGGTGGCTTCGAGTTGAGAGCACTGAACTGGCACCACTGACATCCTCAGTTTCCAATCGGATTTTCAGCTTCCCGTGATTAAACCGACTTCTCAAGCGAAGCGAGCTGGTGGTCGCAGTTTGGTCACTGATGAAAGCACCACACCTCCCCACGTGAGTATTGTACATCTGTAGTTTTAAAGTTACGTGGACTAAAATCACAAGCTTTTAGAATAAATTGGTCCGGCTACCCTACAAATAACGTTTCTCCATTGCACATGGCGTTCGAGAAAGGGCCCCTGCCTAGTTTACGTATTTTTATCATGACCACTCAAGCATAATTTGAATAAAACATGGTAAATAAAACTCCTAAAAAAACATAAGTGGTGTAGATGAAGTGTGGCGCATTCCTCTATTATCGCGGTCAATTCTGCTCGTACTTAAATTCTTGAAATTAGCACCTCTGAAACGCACGCCTGACATCAAACGACATTAACACAAAGCCGTTAGTGAAACGCATTAATAAACATAATGGTGCCACCGGTTGAAAGCATAGCGCATTGTATCACCCCAGCGATACTCGGCAGGTATTTTATTGAAGCGCAGAGACTAGGGGGCCGTCTCCCAGCAGCGACGCCGGCGAGAGCAGAGGCAGTGTTTGTATTGCAGAGGCTCGCGGTTCAAGACCCACGGCCACCCTGGTTAATAGAGCAGCATCGGTCTGAAATACAAAATATGCTTCATGGTGGATGATGAGGGTCCCGTGATCTTATGACAAACAAAAAGAGTAGGCCGTGTATGCTGGGGTCACGGTCCAAATGGGAAAATATACCTGAAATATTCTTAATTAGGGGAAAATGCGAAGCAACTTTTCCCCCTGACTGGCATACTATACTCCCTGTGAAACATAGCACCTTCACGATAACCTTTATGTTACAATTGGGGGTGGGGTGGGGGGGATTGGAAGTAGCCACGAGGACTTGGGTCCCTTTGGTCTTTCACCTCACGGGGTAAGCGATACTTTAGCTGGGGTATCAGACTGTGTATTTATCCTGGAGAAATCTGATGAGCTATGAAGCTCTTTTTCCACAGACGTTAAGTAGGGGCGGGTCAAAATATACAGAAGGTATGCATGTATATTGAATCTTATTTCGCACCGTAGCGTAGCCAATCATGCTAATAATTATCGGAGGTGCGGGGAAGAAGTGGGAACTGGTTGTGAAATCTGTGGTGAGAGGTTTTGGGTGTAGGGATGGTGAACATACAGGTGAAATCAGCCCATGAGTGAGGAAGGCGGCTAACGCACCCATTGGCTGTGGTGCAAACTTTCCCAATCAGTGCATGCCCATTTATGTGCAGAATGAGGTGATTAAGACACCACATTGGCCGTACTTATACACTTTTCCAATTAGGATCTTTACCATTATGTGGTGAGCGAGAGCACATCGAATGCCTCATTGAGTGAATCCACTAGGCCTTGGGCTATTTATAGAACCAAACCAAGAGGGTGGCCCACATGAGTGGAACAGAGGCACAAAGCCCCATGGCGGTGTTTGTCGCGAATTTTCAGAGGGAGGGGTGGGGGGGCACTTTTGCCGACAAGATATCAGCGTTAGGGCCGCCACACATTTGAAACCAGCATGATGTGGGGTGTTTTCACATTTGTGTATTGTCGGGGGCCGCACATCAGGGGCCGCTCTAAAGGCCACCAGGGGCCATCAATGGAGACGGCAAGACAGTGCAGTGACCAGCAAAATCAAGGAGCTGGTGAAGGGTTTGGGGGAGGGGGGGCTATCGCCCAGGCAAGAGTTTCAAGTGTAACTTATTTAGTTCATGTTCGAGAGCGAGAGGCCTTACGCTTTGCTCAAGCAGAATTCGCAGTGGTGACCGGAAAAAGTATTCTGGCGGTCGAGTGCGCCACCCATTTTTCAGGGGGCAAGATCTGTGATTTCGAAAGGAGATTCTCATACTCTCGGCATCTGGAGGTTGAACCACATCAGTACCGAGTATCCGTGGTGTTCAGTGGCTTTGCGTTGCGCGTTTCGGTTAGTTGGTTTTTAGTTGCGTTATCTTCTAGATATATAAGAGCAAAAAAATGTATGTTTGTGGGTTTGTGTGTAGCTTTGTGTGTGTTCGCGCGCTTGCAAACGATTTCGCTCTCCAACGGTGGGGTTTTACGTAAAATAAAAATAGCCAGGTACCACGCCGTAAGCCCCGCCGTGAGCAAGCGCTATTCCTTTTTCACATCCGTCAACTTTAAATTAGTTTAATTAGCGATCTAGTGCGATTTTTTAGCGCTTTCCAATTATTTATTTATAACGCGTGCACGGCCATACCAGCTCACGTGCCTTTGGTGGGGGGGCCGGCGCACGCCAAGTCGCACGCCTTCGGTGGCAGTGAGGGGGACATTTTCTTTCGTGTTAAAATTGCTAGAAAAATACACAAAACGCTGACGTTAATTCTTCACTGTGTGATGTCCCCCCCACCCCGATGCGTGCAGTTGTTACTACTATACAGTCGCAAGATGCTACCACTATAGGCCGTAGATATTACTGCAGAGCGGCCGGGGAGATCGTAGCAGCCCAGCCCCAGCCTGCCAAGGTGCCACCTCGGCCGGCTGGACAATCTAGGCGAGGCCGGAGGCTCTGCACGGGACTAGGCCTCACCACACCACTCTGTCAGGTGAGTACGTTGTGCTATAGAGTCGATAAATACTGCTAAAGAGTCAGCATGTACTACTATAGTGATAGCAGGTACCACCACAGTCGGTATGCACTGCTGTAATCATAGCAGGATACCATCACAGTCAGTATGCACTGCTGTTAGATTTTTAAAAGTAGTTTTGAAATAAATGTTGCGGTTGCGACGTGAGGACTGGTCTCCCATTCATGGGCTTGGGGGTTTGTCTGAGTGGGGGTGGGGGAGGCCGGTGGGGGGGGGCTAGTGGGGGGGCCGGTGGGGGGGGGGGGCTGGTGGGGGGGGGCGATGGGGGGGGCTGGTGGGGGGGGCTGGTGGGGGGGGTGTGAGGGGGGTTGTGGGGAGCTGGTGGGGGGGCTGGTGGGGGGGCTGGTGGGTGCACGGTGCCATCAGCTGAGGGAAGAGTTGGAGGGCTCTGAGTGGACGAGCAAACTACGATTGGACATAACGTTAACCTTGATGCTCAACAAATGAATGAGTTATTGAGTCGAATCGTGACTATGAATCGCGACGACAATTTGGCAAAAACAGTGGGAGAGCGGGGGCAGGGTGAATTGTACAGCATTACTGAATCCAGTAATGCGCACTACAAGTTTTTAAATTCACTGCTAGATCAACGCCTCTCCTGCACCACATTCGTGAGTATTATTTGACCATACTTTACCACCCTAGTCAATTGCTGTTGCTGAAGAAAATGCCCTGGACAATTTCATGTATCGCTCCCAACTGGTCCAAGCTATTGCTGGAAATCAAGTGGTTGGCTCTGATAATAGCACAATGTGCTAACCACTGCACCACTGCTCTCTCCCTCCACCACACACCTTTAATACATAAACTGTCATTGTAGTAGATGAAGTACGGGTATTACATGTGTTTGGGACCCAGACGTGGCTGCATTAACAAGCTTGGCACTCATTGCAGCAATACGGACAGCGGCATGGATTTGATGCAAGCTCGCCCAGAGCGAGCCGCTAGTCCCCTTAAGTTCCATCCTTGCCTTTAGGTGTTTAAATCCGTCAAAGCCGCCAGTCAGTCTTTGCTCAGGTGGGAGGTCACTTATTCTCCTCTGCTGTCCAGTAGCGTAACGACACATCCCCCCCAATATTAAAATATGTTCAAAATGCCCCCCCCCCCCCAATATATTGCTATAAAATAGATTGCTGTGTATATGATTGTGGTTATGGTTGTACTTTATTAATCCCTAATCTCTGCCATTACATACAATGAAACAAGAAAAGGTAAAAAAAGAGAAAAAAGAGCAATGGAATACAATACACTATAAGACATTATTGTAAAACATAAATTAAAAGTCCTTCCCATGTGTTAGTAATTTTTTAAATACTTTAGGCAAGAAATGGCAGAAAATAATTTTCAAATTTAGATTTTTTTTCTGGGGGGGGACCCCCAGACTCCCTGGAAGATTTGGTCCCCCCCAATGTTGACTCCATGGCTACGGCCTTGCTTGCCCTCACCCCCCGGTGGCCAAAGCTGCGACTTGGTGCCCCCTTGACAACCAGCGTGAGATGCTTTCAACAGTATTTGGGGCCCGGACTGACCGACTACCGCACCCCCTGAGCTGATAACGTAGTGACTACGCCACTGTTATTGCCCCTATCGTCTGGAACTACCTTTCACCAGCAATTCGTGCCGCCAAATCGCTTTCCCCAGTTCAAGTCCAGGCTCAACCCATTGTTTTCATAGAGCTGGCTGATTAACTAAAAAAATATCCGTTCATTGCAGTCACGTTTAGATTATGCATGAATCCACAATATGATGAATTGGCATAGAGTGGCACAAATGCTCACAGACTCGCATAGAGGCCTATTATTGGCATCTACAAAATAAATATGCCCACAGTTTCTGTACGGCATCTTGAGATGTGGTCGTGCTTTAGACGCTACATAAATCCAAATTGCATGATATAGTACGAAATTGCCGCCCTACTCTTGGCAGGGAAATTGGATATTGGCATTCCAAATCAAATAATTTCCAAAGCCTAATTATTGGCCCTAACTCTAATATCCTACATATTGAAAAAGTTCATTATTAATTTCTGCTTCTGTTTTGCCACTGCTCTTATACTTCGAAATGAATAATGTAATAGACGCACACTGTGTACACTTGTGCATTTCTCACATGCTAATATTGTGCTTGGCAGCTGACTGACAGTGGTGCATTTCCCCCATGAATGTTAGTGATGCACATTTAATTGAGACCTGCAAAGGTCGGTTATGCAACATCTCGTTGGGGTAGGGTCTGCAGTGGTTTATATAACAACAAAACATCTAATGATTAATTTGATATGGTGTAGTGCATGCAAATTGCATCTCACAATCGCTGAGTCGGAACCACAGGCAGAGCTGGAAGGCTGCCAGGCAGTGAACAGATGCCACTAATTGCCCTGCAGTTGTCTAAATATTAAGATGTTTTTAGCCAATAAAGTGGGAGGAAACCCGGAGCACACGGAGAAACCCCTGCGTGCGTGCGAGGAGGCGACCCTCTATCCCATACGGAGGGGACCACGTAATATAAGGCCACAACTTTGCTGGACGGAACTTTGCTTGCAATCCAGGAAACCGCACCTCAATGTCCACGGGAAAGGAGTTCTGAAACATTTCGTCGTCTGCCCGACCCACCAACGCACGCCACCTGCACAGTGCGGGATTACAAGCCACGTGTACAGCCACCATTGCCCGGCTATACCCTGCCCCAGTGGTAGATCCATTGGGAGGGTCATAACCCTGCCCCTCTCCCCTCACTACAAGAAGTTTCTAGATCCACATCTGCCCCTAAATTATGAACCCAGCAACACGAGTTTGATTCCCAGCCATGGCAAACATCGGTAGCAAGTCACATGAAGCCGTCCTGCCCTATTAGTTTACCAAATCCCCCAATATGGTGAAGTACGGTCAATCTTGCCCATGTGTGACCTTCTGCCAGCTGCGGCTTGGCAAAGGGCTGTCCATTACACTTAAAATTATTATGGAATGTTTATTGTAGTTTTGGGCATGGACTAAGTGACACGAGTAGCATATTCATACCTGTCAAATACAGTGCAATTTAGATGTGCATAGCATCCGCATGTGAACACATCTTAAGATTACAGATACAATGGGTTTTTTAATAGTGGCATTCACAGGCACAGACAAAAAGGTCTTAGGCCCGAAATTGGGCAGAGAGTGGAAAGCACAGATGGCTGGGGGAAGGGAGTTTGTACGATGGGCAGCAGAGGAAAATGAGCAGCTGCCCACGAAATGAAGGTTGACTTCGCTTCGACAGAATCCTTGGTTCAGTGTAATAGCTAGTCGGCTTTCGCCACCAATGTTATCCACAATAGAGGTTTTTAGGTTTAGAGCGTGCAAATATAAATGTGTCGTTAAACCTGCCACCACACGACATACAGCCAACTGGTAAGGTTTGTCAAGTAAACAAAACGTGCCAATTATTTACGAGTACAGCACACCGGTGTGTTGGAGAGTGCACAATGTCGTACTCCGATTGTAAATGTTGATTTTCTCTCCAACACGTCGGTGTGCTGTACCAGTAAAGAATTGGCACGTTTTGTTCACGTGACAAACCTCACGGATGTTGGAGAGCAGTGAGTGAGATCAGAGCCAGCAACGAGTCCGTGGATAATTCTGTCAACATTCGGCATGCATCGTATGAAGATGCATTCCTCCATTCTACAGCCGAAATACCCCGGGGAATTGCACCATTCCATAAGAATCAACGTGCTGTTTGTCACACGATATGTGCAGTACACCGACCACTTATATCATGAAGTAAACTACACGGTGCTCTACATATCTTGTGACCCCCATTTAATAATTATCTAAAACTCGATATATATTTTTTTGAAGTGAGGTTTTTTTTTTAAACCGAAATGAATAGGCAAATGAAAAAACACGTTTGGGGTCAATTCATTGGGGGTTTCAATACATCTGGACTTCCCTGTGCAATATTTATATTTTCCTTTAATAGCCCTTGATTGTATTGTTAATGATGATGAAGAAGATGTAGTGATCACCCTAAACACAAAGCCACCAATCATGTTAAATCGCAGAACCAGCCCATTTAGTCCTTCAAAGGAAAACCTTTGGAAACACCAGATGTTGTAGGTTTTGTTCTAGATGCATGAAAAATAATGACACCAGACTTAGTTAACTGCCACATTCAGCGCCAATGGAATCATCTAGTACAACGGCGTTATGCGATAACTCTATGTAATGACGGTGATGTATTGTGACTTTCTTAACAAGTTTGGGCTGCAAGGTGCCCAGGAGATGGCAGGACAGTAATGGATTCTTCATGTGACCCGACTCCCTTTGCGTGTTCCTATCCTCGCATGGATGCAGTTTCTCCAGGAACTAATTTTCCTTGGACATGAAGTCAAACTCCCCATCGACGAAACTATCCAAATATCCAAATCCAGAATTCTCCTGAAAAACATTCCATACTCGTCTTCTTGGTTCTTTCGGTAAAGTCGGAAAGACAGCGTCTGAATTTCAGACGCTGTCTTTTCGACAGACCTGTTCTTCACCTGAGGACGGCTGCTTGCGTTGTGGCCGAAACGTCGTGAGAATTATTTTATTATGTTTTATTTTTATTATTTTATTATCTCCCTTCTACGTGACTTTACCGAAAAAACCAAGAAGATGAATCCCTGCAGTCACGAAAGCTTTAAATCGAAATTCCATACTCGGCGATGATTTTCCTGGATAAAGGACATTATAATAACATGGTCTGAGAGATGTGGGTTATCAATGTAAATGTTTTTATTTGCACTTCTCGAGATGCAGCACTTGTGAAGCACATTTTAAATAAAAAATGGGGGTGATGATCAAAATATATGCAATTCCACCCTTCTCCCTGCAAATTCCCTATCTGGGCATCCACCAATCTCGAACTCTTGCTCGACCATATTTCTGAACTCTAAATGGGACTCCTAACCTCCACTTGGGCAACAGCTGCTACTGCTGCTGCTGAGACTCATCCATGCCCTTGGCACAATCACAATTATGGTGATTCTACCAAGAATGCGAAACTGATCCTCGTACAATTCCCAACACAAGCTAAACTGATTTGTAAAATTATTTTCTTGCATACAAGTATATTCCTTCAGAAGTCGCCAAACATGATGGAAATTGACATGTTCATTAAAAAGAGAATAGATGGTCATGCAAAACTTAGTTTTAAAAATATAGATATATTTTTATATTCTGTGTTGCATTGGGAAATGTTCACATGCTCGTGAAAGAATAAAATTAAAATAATAATAAACTATTCTGGTCACTGCTCTGAGCCTGGTACAAATGAAGGTGAAAAACATATACACGTGATAAATTAAATGGGGATTTACAGACCACTGATGCAGCTTATGATCACGGCTACTACAACACTTGGCACGTTTGGGAAGCGCACAATAAACCGTGTTCCGTATTCGATATGGTGGAAGGAAGAAAAAATAACATTTGGAAGAAGAGACCAATTTATTTCCTCAGCTGCTCAACTTTCAAACGAGGTTCTCTTGAGGTGATAAAATGTCGGTGATACTCGATGCGACAGATGGCGGTGCTTGTGGTCGATTGCATTTTTACAGGGATGAGGATTGATATTTGAGTGCTGTGTTTTTTTTTCAACAGCTTTTTCCCAAAAAAAATGTATCGACTAATACGGGGGGCATGTGTTACACTCGCACAGTGAATTGTCGCTGCTGCGCTCTTGATATTAAACCCGTCATTGTGTTGATTGCTCATTTTCTTAATTCTTAAAGTCTGGAGTTGGAAGAACAACGTCTTTAACTCCGAGACTGGGTGAGTGAATCATGCAAGGGTCTGAGCTTTAATTACTAGTTGACATCGTGGTAATTTACTGCTGTGTGTTGTATTTTTTTTATGCAGAGGAGGTTTCTACAAGCAATTGCCCAGACGTCCCTGAAAAAAAATTAAAAAAGGTTTCGGGAGGTTTTTCCAATGTGAGGATCGTATATTAGTGTTATTGGAACGCATGCATTTTTTTACGTCACAGAACAGGTTAATATTGTCGATAGTTGCGTGGTCACTGGCGACCATCTTGTAGCGCTTCAAAGAAATAATGTCTGACATTTATGATGCCTCACGCACATCACCTTTTAAAATGCTCGGTTGGGGAGGGCGGGGCGGTCGGAATCATAAGTGTTGTGCGTTCTTGTTCATGGAATCATTTGCACATCATTTCAAGGTGCAGCCGTAGGTGCATGAGGCTCATCGGCAAATATGTTTACTCCGGTTGATCGATGTCTCTAGGTGTAGAACGCGGTGTCTCGCGGCTTCACCGAGACACCCCGAAGCACGGTGAGTGATTTTGTGCGACCACAGAATGGGAAGCATCCGGAGAGATGAAGTTGAACTGGAAAAGCACCGGCCACGCTCCGGCGACTGCATATCCACGTATCCATGGCAAAGAGCAGTCTCGTCAGAGGAGGATCATTATTGATTAGTGTTTTCACCCAGGTGGTGCTCGTTGTAACCCCGAGGAAAGATTGGCTAAATGTATCCCAGACAGGATTTGGCCTTGAACCTGACAATCTACCTCGTGAAATATGAGTGCATTAATAAAACAAATTACATTTGGTATTTACGTCATCCGTGCAACATAACGGCTTCCTCGAAGGTGCTGTGTTTCACACGGACATAGTCGGTCCGTGGACGGCAATGTTGGTACGTGGTTTTACCCATTAACTAATTGGCAGGGTTTTTTCTGTAAATATAGACCGTGAGGGCATCGTGTAAGATCTGTTTTGTCCACTGTGAAGCAGGTGGCACGTGCCCACGGTGAGTGCACCCGCCAGTATTAACCAGGGAATGCCACGGGTGCCGAACCACACAAACTATGCAAAAGGCGGCACGGCCAAGTCGCATCTCCCCCCGGAAGTGACGTCACAGCGCGGGTTGGTAGTAAAGACAAGGCAGACGAATCTTTATTGCACACTTAATCCGTTTAAAGATTGTAATGTTGATATGGTCCATTCCTCGGTGGCCACTCCTTCAGCATCAGCCATTATCCCATCTAGCAGTGTGTTTTGCCCAAGCAATAAGAATTTTAAGGCAAAAATGTGCCGATTGACACAAACCCTGCCTATTCCATACTCATAACGTCGCGCTCAAAGCCACAGGTTTTGGGTAAATGAAAACAAACCCAGTTTGGGAATATGTCCCGTAAACATCTGTGACGGAGTCGTCGTTGAGTGCCTATCCTTGATGTTTATGCTACGCCCGGACATTGCGACGGAACCGCAGTGTGGTATCCGTGCACGGCTTACAATGATGTTGCTGAAACCTACAGATTGCATAACGGCCTCAGAGGGCAGCACCAAGCCTATTTGGCATCCATTTTCGAAAGTGCCCCTTTGCAGAAAACGTCTCGTACCTGGCATCTGAAACACGGAGTTGTATAATAACATCCATTTGCCCAGGAAGCCCGACTCGTCTTAAAACTGCTTCGGGAGATGCATCGTGCATTGGGGATGTCAAGGGATATTTTTTGCCAGTGTCAAGCATAAAAAAGAAATAACAATAGGTTTTACCCTTTCTGGAAATAAAACAGGTGTTAAGACGCGCAAACACCAAATAGAAACTCCTCTGGTCTAACACCGTTTTGAGACGAGGCTCAAAAGAAAGCTGTCTCTGGTGTGGATCAACCAGTTTCAAGGACAATCCATATGTTATCAGAGTATGTTTTTTGGTTGCATTCTGACCACAAGTATTGTGGTTAATGCAGACATGATTCCTTCTAAAAGGTTTCAGTTTGGTGTTTTAACATCTTAACACCTGTTTTGTTGCGGAAAAAAGGGGGAAAACCGATGATCAGGGTAAACCCTATTTTTATTTTTCATACTTTAAGACTGGCAAAAAAGGTCCAATGATATAGCTGCTAAACCCCGAACCATTAATGCTCTTGCTTGATACAGCAATTTTGCTGTGACGGTTTCACCTGAAGACGGAAGCTTGTGTTGCTTCCGAAACGTCGTGATTTAATTTATTTGTTTTCTTCTTTAACCTACGTGACTTTACCGATAAAACCAAAGAGTATGAATCCTTGCAGTCACGAAAGCTTCAAATCTAGAACTTGCATTGTCTTTGGACTGTTCGCCTTTGGCATTCTCTCGTCTGGCACTGTTTCTGGTGCAGGCCAATCAGATTCAAAGGCGATGCGTAAATTGCCAATGCTTGTTTGTTTGCATATTCACTCCAAGTACGTGTGGTTAATGTCGACTCGATTCATTGCAAACAGGTATCTATTTGGTGTGTGACCATCATAACGCCGTTTTTACTCTCAGAAAGGGGTCAAACTTATTCCTATTTTTCATGCATTGAGATGTTGGCCAATATACTGCTTTTCAGTATTTTTCTTGTGTGAAGAGACTAAGAGTGGATTGATAAAAACCGATGCAATTGAGGGGCAGGGGGGAGGATCATTACATCACGTGACTGTGAGGTGGCGACAGCCTAGGGAGATTATCATTCAGCAGTGGATTGATGATGGTTGTGAGAAGAACTGTCAAACTCCACACAGATTGGGTCGCCAGCCTACTTGTTCCGCTGCCTGCAGCTGCTACCTCATTGCTCTTTTCAGGTGGTTGCCACGCATATGTCGAGCGTAAATCTTCGTCTCCACCCTGCCATCTGGACCGCTTCTTTTTACATATTCCCCCAACCCCCCCTCCCCCCCCCCATTATGTCGCGAGACGACGGAAATTTCCATTCAGATCTCTTGCAGCTGGCATCGCATGTGTCAAAGAAGAGCCCTGGGAGATGACGTCACAGAAAGACGACTTCATGGGGTGACATCAACAGGCCTCCGATTCCACACTCGGGGCACACCTTTTTACACGCTTTCATTTAACTCACTCTGTCTGTTGTTGTTGTTGTCGTTGTTGTCGTTGTTGTATCCTCAAATCTTGTAACTCAATTTTAACCCACTTCCCAATGTGGTATCGACTGCAAACTTGGTATACTTATGTCATACTGATGACAACACTATATTCTATCATTACAAATATATTTTTTTACATTATTTTTTATATGTTATGTTTCGCTTAGGTCTAATTGTCCACGGTCAACTGACGTTGGCTGTAATTGGCCACAGTCCCTTACGTTCTGGCAAGCTTCGGTGTCACTTCCTGGAGTCGTGGAGTTCTTCCATTACTAGTATATTTCATAAAAGCGTGTTTTTAAAAAACGTTGTTTTAAATATTACTTTTTTTATAGATGCCCTGCAAAGAGATGTCCTTTGCATGGCAATCCAACCGGAGGTAATTCTTAAAGCAGGAATAAGCCAATTTCAGCAACAACAACAAAAAACCCCAACATTTAAAGTTTAGGATTTTTGTTGAATCATTGATTGATGACCAATTGGAGACTTTCAACTCTCGACACTTAAACATCCAGTTTAATCGTGGAGGGCTGAAACCCAGATTTGAACTTTAGGTTCTCGTCGGGATCTCTGACACCTGAGCCACCTCCAATGCCGGTGTTGTGTTAAGTGTTGTTCTTATTCATATACTTGTTGAGTTTTCCAGGGAAAGCAGAATGCAAAAAATTCTACGAACAATGCACAGTAAATAAAAAAACATTTTTACAGAAGTTACGATGTAATGTAAATTTGAGAAAACCTTTTAAACTCTGCTGTTCTCGGAATTGTTCATGTGTGTAATCTGACCATTTAAATAAAGCAGTGAAATTATCAATGAATCTTACAAAGCACATTACGTCCACACAAAATTGTGCACACACTCCATCCTGCATTCAAAACCATCCTGGGCCACCATTACCAATGGCCCATCAAATGTCAAGATAAAAATGTGATGTGCTGATTCATAATGAGCCTCGGCCAATCTACTGCTGGATGAAGGCCTTCCCAATCCATCTCTAACGATACTAGAACGTTAATAATTAATCTACTCAAAACCTGCACGTGAGGTGCGTACGCATTCATCCGAATGCCTGTTTGAAACCTTCATATATGTTGCGGATAAGCTTATATTCATATCATATTTCATGTATCATTTTCCCAATGAGCCTATGTACAATTCACCTGGAATGCGATCAAGCTAAGCAAAGTTGAGCTTGGATAGTGCTTGGATGGGTGACCACCAAGCCAAACAGGTGTTGGAGGCTCCCGTGGGGCTACACGATGGACAACAAACATCTATTGTTCTTTATATCCATGCTTCCACATCCACACTCTCCCCCACTTCCCTGCCTCACCAACCTGCACTGGCCAGCCATGGGGACGTTTGTTAAATGACCCCTACTACCAGCTTAGTGCAGAGAAGCCCTCATCCAGCAGTGTATTGAAAATGGGCGAGCACATGTGCGCACCCGTGATTTATTTCCAACAACAGTTTTTTTTTTAACATTAACGTGGTGTAGGAAAATATAATATCAGTAAGGGTCACGTTTATGCATGTAGTATGTGGTGACAGTATAGACCTGTATGTGCCACGCATGATACGTCTTGTTTCTGCAAAGACTGTTGGGAAAATGCTGTTATACTGTTTGATTTTTTTTCGGTAAAGTCACGTAGGTTTTTAACAAAATGCTGTTAACAAAAAAATTTCGTGGAACACTGACTGATGGTCACGCTTGGTACATCATTCAATCTGGAGAAGGCTCGGGCCAGGTTCTGATACCAAATGCCGCTTGTGTGCACAGTCAAGAATGTAATCTTGATGGATAGACTCATTGTTCAGTGGATGAACTAAATTCCACTGCTCCCTATGAAAAAAATCGATCTTTGTTTTTCAGACAGAGTATACCTCGCATAGTAGATAAAACAGTGTTTCAGCCTTCATTGATAAACGTACAGATAAATTAACCTCATGGCGGGTCCCAGGGGTCCCATAAGCCCCCGGCTCTCGCGATAAACATATTATAATGTAAACAAAAACTTTGCTCTTTTTCACCAATGGATTTGAAGGATGGTGGCAAGTGTTGTCTTGTTAAACTGTGCATTTAAAACTGAAAACTACTTACCTAGAGTACCTCTATTTGAATACACTATCGAAAAGATTATTTACACCCCTCTGTCAATCATCGTGTCTCTCCGTGTGGATTTGTGAACACACTTTGTAAACAGTACATAAAATAGTGCGCGTCTTCAATGCGCTGTTCATATTGTAACAAGCGTTTATACCAATGTTACTCTACAGAGTTGTGGGTCGCCGCTCCTCTTATACGCATTGA
Organism: Lampetra fluviatilis; assembly: GCF_964198595.1. Lineage (NCBI taxonomy): Eukaryota > Metazoa > Chordata > Hyperoartia > Petromyzontiformes > Petromyzontidae > Lampetra > Lampetra fluviatilis. Next base: position 3,051,221 of record NC_136288.1, read on the forward strand.
TACGAGCGGTATGTGGGGACTATGGCTTAACCGCAAAAAAAACCTATCTGCACAGATGCATACGGGCAAGAAAAGTATTATCAAACAGGAGGAATTCACGGTGCGACGCATCTCATCTGTTAAATATCTGCAGGTAATAGGATTGTCATCGATTTTTCCTTGCTGCAGACATTGGTAGGTCACAAAAATAATGAAGATAAGAGAGCAGTTTCACTGTATTATGCATACCGTTATGACAAATAAAGGACTTGAGTCGTGTAGGCAGTTTGAGCAGCTTTGGATGATAAGACTTATGATCCTGCCCATACCCGAGCATGGAGTGCGTTCGCTTGTTCAGCTCTTCTGCGCATTCGTCCTCGCTGCTGCGCTTGGACACGACATGACAACAGAATGATCCGCGCCAGGCGGGTCGCGGCGTTTATTTGCGCGGTGGGACGGAGTCGCCAAAAATAAATTAATTACGATTTTGACTTCCGTTTATTCGGGACCCCGTGGTCATGCCATAAGGTTCATATCTCTACGTTCTATATTTAAGCCCACCCTGAGAGTTGACGAATAATGGTGGTGGAATGCTTAAAGTTAATATTGTGGGACCCATTTGAAGTGTGTCATTTTGGATGCTTTTAGGAGACGGATGCAAGGGCAGGTAAAGGTAGAAGATTATTTTAACGGCTGATAGATCAGCTGACTATGCTGTCAGATTGCAGAAAGAGCCCTGACACAATGTCTTTTGAAATTAGGCTGGTTACATAATGCCGCCACGTTCATTTTTTTCGCAGCAGCAGCGTTCCAAACAACTTGGCACAATGCGCAGCACATCCCAAGCACAATTCACACTTCGGGTAAAATAAATTCTGCTGCAGCCTCGGCAAAATATCAACAACTCAGCAAGCAATTCGCATATTTCAGTCAGAGATATGGTTTGAACTCCCCGCAACCAAGCAGCAGTTTGCACAAAAAACAAATGCAATATTAATGAAACGAGGGTTGGCTGGGCACCGCTGGGGAACGAGCGCGCGCGAGTGTGGCGTGCGGTGCAGCTCCTTACCGCAATATGACGTACATGACCAGGATGTTTCCGATGAGGCCCACGACGCACACGACGGCGTAGAGCGCCGTGATAATGCTCACCACGATGGGCGACGTGGAGTAGCCCTCCGTACCGTTGCACGTGATGTTCGTTCCGTTGAAAGCACCCCAGGGCATATCGCTCCCGTTGGGCCACAGCTCCATCGGGCTGGGGCAAGGGATGTCCCAGTTTTGCCAACTACCCTCCATGCCACTGTCATCGGGCGACTCCGGCGCGGAATTCTGTGAGGTCGCCACGCCCATCGCGGTCGGTTTGATTGCAAGAGGAGCTTGCGCCCGCTGTGTCTGGTCCTCGTCTTTATCTGCAAAGCGGGTAAATAAATAAATATAGAGAGACGGGGGCCGTGGATGTTTGCGCCGTGTAACCCTTTACCCGCTCCAGCTCCATGCTGGGGTCGGAGAGACACCGCGCGATTCTGTCTTCAGGGACATATGTTGCCCGAAATCTACGACGATCGCGGATGAAACATGCAATGCAGTCTGACAAATTGGTTAAAAGATAAGTGTTAATTGAATGCGTTAATTACAAAGCAACTGCACGTGCTCATGGGCAGATATTGCGCCATGTATATTGTTTTTTTATCGAACCGAAAGCAGAAACGCCCGCGATTCCAAATAATCGCATTCGGAGCACGAACAGCGCACGATAATACAATCTACGATTTCTGAAATTAAAAGCGGCGCATTGTAATTTTTTGGGTTAAAAAATAATTTCTAATAGCTACATTAAAATACATCTATTTTACGCACCGAACTCTCAAAATAACCACGGTGAATGATAATTTTAAAGCTGGGCAAGAAAAAACGATTTAAATACCGACATATCATGGGAGGTGGGAGGGTGTGGTAACGCACAGCCTGTTGCTTCGTGCTGTGAACGGTTTGATCGGAACAGACATAGCTGAACAGAACGTAGGATGTGATGGAGCTTGGATGCTCTGATGGATGCTCGGATTTGTATCGATCGCAACAGCAGCGTGGGCCCCTATGGCACACACCCCCCAATATGTCACCCCTCCATTGACAATTTTCAGCCACATCTACCGCACACGGCCGCACCTTGTGGTCGCGATTTTTCCATTTGTGCAACATCAAAAGAATTCACAGCGGCTGTGTGTTTGGGAGAGAAAAAAACGAGGCAGTTTCAGCCTTTAAGACAGTTTTTGGTATGGTATTTGTTTTAAAATGGTCCATTTTGAGACACTGATTTTAAAAAATAAATGACGTTTTATCTTTAAAAAAAATTAAATGTCCCAACTCTATTCACGTTTTGCAGATAAATAAACGGAGTGCGTTTTTTTATGCATTCGAACAGTCACATCAAATTAACGACAATGTATTATTTAGCTAAAGTACACATTAAAACTGTTTAAATACAAACGCCGTTGATGCTGGAGTCAATTTAATGATATAAATCAGCACGTAGTTTTCTGGATTCAGACAACACCGGACGACTGACCCAATGAAAATGCTCCGAAGCATGGGCGCTAGACATTTGGCGGCGATACTGCAGCAGTGGAATGCATTGACATGCAAGGAGCGTGTTGCGTGTCTGGGAGCGCACGGGAGCGCCCGCACACCCAGAGCGCGGGCGGTGCTTACAGATTAACATTGCCAGACCCTTATCCTGACGGGACGAATGACTCCTTCGCACGGCAATAGCAATAGCAAACAAAACATTGCGCGAGGCAATATCAATTGATGACAACACGGATGAGGACATTAACCGTGCACGATAATAATTCCAATGTAGCCGCTCGAGATCCTGAATGAAATGCCACATCACGTTTTGTACCCATGATCTCAAATATCGGCAGCTTCTGATTTAAAATATACACAGCTTCTCACCACGAAGCGCATTCAATCACAGTATTAAGTGCTAGCGTTTCACACGTAGAATGTTCTGCTCAAAACACACGCGCACACCAGCTAATAAATCATGCTACACACAGACAAAAACACCTACCACCATCCAACAATATATATTTATTTATTTTCTCTCTCTCTCTCTCCGGAGCTGCAATACAGGACTGTGCAAATGTGCTAGGACAGTTATTATTTGGCCGGTGGTAAAAGCGGACAGTGCTGCTTGTTGTTTAATACGCGTGCGTGCGTGCGTGCGCGTGAAAGCTCGGTGTGCATGATTTACCTGCTCGAGGTCTGCGGGAGAAAGGATCGCGAGGATGTTTCTGCAGCCAGCCAGCTCCCTCGCTCGCTCGCAGTGCAGGGATATGGCGCGCGCCAGCGGTGATGAAATCGAATGCAGCAAGACCCCCCCCCCCCTTTAACTGTGCACGCGCACGCACGCACGCGCACGCACGCACACGCACGTGTGTTTGTGTGTGTGCATGTGCACGCCCGTGCTTCCACACATTCACACAAACCATGGCAATTGCAAATAAATACAAAAAGCCAACAATTAAGATCCCTTTTGTGATTGTAATGATGATTGTTACATCGGTGGTATTTGAATCAACGTAAGCTTCGTTGGAAATAAATGCTGCGGGAGAGATTTGAATTGTGTTCATATTTTTCTTCCAATGAGTGCATGTGGATGTATTCAACTTCAAAATAACGACGTGAGATATGGTTACGATATAAATTTAAATATTGCATGTAGATAGTGAGCACACTGTGTTGTTTTCGTTCCATTTAATGATGCAAAAAATAAATTGTGACATTAAATCCGTGACGTTTATGCATCGAAATGTCTGGTTTACGGTGGTTCCTATGCAAACTATTTGTGTGCGTACACGCACACATCATATACACAATTTTGAATGCCACGCAACCGTTTGATGACGCTACACCACCACCGTCACAAAGACCATCCGTTCAAAATTCAAATCCCATAACTTTAGCGGTTGCCATTGGACCGCAGACGTTGCTATGACAAGCGAGAAAAGAGCCCATGGTCTGTGCATGTGTGCGCGTGTGCGGGGGAGCCGTCGTGTACGTAGCGGTGAGCGCTCGAAGCGACGAACCGGGTGACCCGAGTTTGATTTCCGCTCAGGGCCAACACCAGTGAACGAATTATCCGAATCGGTCCTGAGCCTCCGTGAGGTCGACTTAGCCTCACGAGTACCTGGTGCGGTGTGTATACATCGCCACCACCACGACGATGATGATGACCACCCACAGCACTTCGCGTGCCGGCCTTCATAGCTGCTTGCTCGCTAACGACGATTGCCCCGAATAAAAACACAAAAAATAGATTTAAAATTTCGGGGATCTTTGTCTCGCTCGTGGATGCATGCGTGCGTTCTCTGGCTCCGGGCCTCTGAACGCACACATCCCCCCCCCCGCAAAGGCCAAGCAGACAAGCAGCTGAATGGTGATGAGAGGGTCGCGCGCTTTCCCTCCTTCCCCTGCAGCTCCTTCCACCACCGCGCACACGTCCCCCCACCAAGGACCCTTGGCGCCCGCTATGGCAGCCGCGACTGCCGGTGAATGTCCCTCCCTCCCTGCCCGCTGCCAGCGCTGCACCCAGCGCCACGGTGGCGCACGTCTCAATTTGGGTCCCGTTCCTCGCCCAGCTTGCGCGGGGTTTCTGTGCGTCTCTTCAACGTGGCAAGATACCTATTCTTTCATCGTCGTCTATGAGCTGTCCACCCGCCTCCACCTCCAGCAACTCTTGCTTGTAAAGACAAAGAGCCCCCGTATAACCTGAACAGCCTGTAGGGGCAAGTGCTGTTAGCGAGCACCTACGAAGGCCGGCACTGTGACACACGAGAGGGTGGGTGGCCAGCACCACGCCCGGCCGCCTTTGTCTCCCCAGTGGCGACGTTTACACACCGCACCAGGTACTCATTTGAGGCTGAGTCGACCCAGGGGATGGCCCAGGACCGGTTCAGATAATCTCCACCGGTGTTGACCGTGAGCGCGAATCGAGCTCGGGTCACCAGGTTCGCAGCGCTAACTACTACACCACCGCTCCCCACACTAACACACCCCGACCAAACACCTGCCCCCTCTTTGGAGAACAGCACGGGGGGGGGGGGGGGGGGTCCCACGTACCACGACTGCTGCTGCTGCTGCTCAGCTGCCGTTTATTCCAACAGATTTGCAATGAATGGCAGCTCGATGGAGAGAACGAATCTCGATTGGGATCTCAATGCGGCGCATTTGCATTCTGCAGGCAGGCCCTTGCAAGCAAGCGAATCGTAACCTCTTACACAATTGCACGTCTCGCGGCCCAACAACATCTGGAGATTGGGTGGGGGGGAGGGTTGGCGGGCGGGGGGGGGCTGTGGATTCGCAGTGCACGTCGTACGGCACCTGCACGCAGCGCACATTCTAATGCGTGTGCCGCTCTTTTTTTTTCCTCCTCCTCCTCCTCATATTCCTCCTCCTCCCTCCTCCTCCTCCTGAGAGCGGTTGCTAGGAGACGCTGCAGGTCGCTCCGCACCCGCCCTCCGTCGTGAAATAGTCTTGACAGATGCCTTTGACGGACTCGTGTTTACTTATCAGCCGTCACCGGACCCCTGTGTGGCACCGCGACACGACGGACCCTCGTTAGAATTTACGGGCGTGAAAATTAGAAGGGGATTATTGAGGAACTCTCCAATCAATGAATGCATCTCAAGACTGCCTCGATGTGGTTCGTTCTGTTTGACTCGGTCAGAAAGTGGACAGCTCCCCACTTGCACAGATAGGGGAGGGGTTGTCCGAAAATCTCTCGTTTAAATTATTAGAATATATTTTCCAAATCGGTTTCTCCCCCAGCTTAAAAATGACAACTAAAAACGTAGTATATGTAGGCTATTAGATATACTCCAGGTTACAGAAATACATCTATGCAGAGGATTTTCCCATTTAGAGGTTGTAAAATGACCATGATATCTATTGCATTTCTTTCGTAACTATTGACGAGAAATTTGATTAAATTCTGCTTTTTTACAGCCTGCATTATGCCTCTAGCATATGAACTGAATAATTCAGGATTATGCTCAAGATTCTAATTATGCATGAGATAAGTAAAAAAAATTCCACCGTATAAAATTCATGTATGCTACCTTGGCATCTTTTGTACAATTGAATCTGGATAGAAGCGCACCTTATGCAAGTACAGTTCTGATATAAGCAAGATAGTTACATTACGCTGATGGTGTAAAAGAGGGGCAATTTATGAAACAATCATGCTATTATGAATAGAAGCACAGCGGGTCTTGTTCCCAAGCGGTGTGCTGATATCCGGCTCTTTCCGTGGATATGCACCGTGCGTCGTTCGCCATGCTTGTTCGCTTTTAGAATAATTTAAAATCTTAAATTATCCTCCATTTTCCGAAAATTGCCCCGCGATGTGAGCATGTTATTGCTGCCGTCCACGTCCAATAAGATCTAGAAATTGGCGTTTCATTAATTAACTAGTTTTGCTCGTGAACTCACGGCAATCTAAACTTTGCCCATAGACGAACATCGCTCGTAGACTAACATTGCCAAAAGACTAACATTGTACATAGATTAACATTGCCAGTAGACTAACATTGTACATAGACTAACATTGCCCATAGACTAACATTGTACATAGACTAACATTGCCCATAGACTAGCATTGCCCGTAGACTAACATTGCACGTAGACTAACATTGCATGTATACAGATGTAGTGACATCGCGGATGTCACTGTGTGGTGCCGGGCCTGGAGGGGCACGGCGTGCGATGTACTCACATCGCGGACACCCCGTAGGTGGGTGTAGTACCACACCTAGAGGGGCTCGGTGAACGCTGGGATAGCGCTCAGTGGCACCACGCGTGGTTGCAGTGCCGACCCCTACAGGAGCGAGTGTGAGAGTGTCAGCCATGGGATGAGGTTACCCCGGGCCATGGCACGCTGGTTGACCCTGGAAGGCACGTGACCAGTAAGATCTACACAGGGGCTCCAGGTGGGGGCTATGGGGTGGTCACGTGTCAGGGTGAGATCCTACGGGAAGGGTCAAGAAACAACAAGAGGTTTCTCGAAGGTGGTCGTGGCCAAGGGGGAGGCCAGCCACAACCCAGGAGCATATAAACTGGGGTCCGCACAGGGACCGGGGCTCAGCGTTGCTGTGGTCATCTGAAGATATACGATGTATGTTCTACGTCCAAGAAGAAGTCACCAACACGTGGACGAGGACCCAAGCTAGGTCCTGTCCGTTGTAGCTGCTCCCAGTAACTAGCATAGTTAGCCTGGTGGTCCACCACCAGAGGTTATCTGGTGAAGGGGCAGTAACCCATTTGTGTTTCGTGTTGGTGTTAATAAATGTGTAGTGGGTTCCAGAGACACTTGTAGAGGTAACTTCTTTACTTCAATACAACACTCCAACAGTCCTGATACTCTGTTACAGCCTAGGTACACAGCCTAGGTACACAGCCTAGATACACTACTCTGGCTACGCTCTGGTGTCCTCCGGCTACAATTACCCTAGGGGAGGCTACCTGACCCGACCCAGCCAAGGTGCGGGTCTGGACTCTGGCTTCCTCGGAACTCGCCCTTACAAGGACGTAGAGCCGGGAGTCCCAGAGTCCCACCACTGGCCCTCATAGCGTCCCGGCCCTTACAAGGACAAGCGGGACGAGGGGGTCCAGGGTCCTAAGCTGGCTGGCTGGCGGGTCTTGGGTCTTGAGCTGCGACTGGCCCCGATCGGCCAGGAAGCTGCCCTTTTATGCCTCGCCCCAGCAGCCCCTCCCCTCTTATGGCACAACAAATGTGTTGCCTCTAATAAGTACGTTGGCGACTCAGTTGAATCCACGACACTAACATTGCATGTAGACTAACATTGCACATAGACTAGCATTGCACAATAGACTACCATTACACGTAGACTAACATTGCCCGTAGACTAACATTGCCCATAGACTAACATTGCCCATAGACTAACATTGCCCATAGACTAACATTGGCAGTAGACTAACATTGCCAGTAGACTAACATTGCCCATAGACTAACATTGCACGTAGACTAACATTGCCCATAGACTAACATTGCCAGTAGACTAACATTGCACATAGACTAACATTGCCCATAGACTAACATTGCCCATAGACTAACATTACCCATAGACTAACATTGCATGTAGACTAACATTGCAAGTAGACTAACATTGCATGTAGACTAACATTACATGTAGACTAACATTGCCCATAGACTAACATTGCATGTAGACTAACATTGCATGTAGACTAACATTGCCCATAGACTAACATTGCACATAGACTAACATTGCATGTAGACTAACATTGCATGTAGACTAACATTACATGTAGACTAACATTGCCCATAGACTAACATTGCCCATAGACTAACATTGCCCATAGACTAGCATTACCCATAGACTAACATTGCATGTAGACTAACATTGCAAGTAGACTAACATTGCATGTAGACTAACATTGCACATAGACTAACATTGCCCATAGACTAGCATTGCATGTAGACTAACATTGCACGTAGACTAACATTGCCCATAGACTAACATTGCATGTAGACTAACATTGCATGTAGACTAACATTGCCCATAGACTAACACTGCACATATACTAACACTGCACATAGACTAACATTGCATGTAGACTAACATTACCCATAGACTAACATTGCATGTAGACTAACATTGCCCATAGACTAAGATTGCATGTAGACTAACATTGCCCATAGACTAACATTTCCCATAGACTAACATTGCCCATAGACTAACATTTCATGTAGACTAACATTGCCCATAGACTAACATTGCCCATAGACTTACATTGCCCATAGACTAACATTGCCCATAGACTAACATTGCACTTAGACTAACACTGCCCATAGACTAACATTGCCCATAGACTAACACTGCCCATAGACTAACATTGCACATACACTAACATTGCATGTAGACTAACATTACCCATAGACTAACATTGCATGTAGACTAACATTGCATGTAGACTAACATTGCCCATAGACTAACACTGCACATATACTAACACTGCACATAGACTAACATTGCATGTAGACTAACATTACCCATAGACTAACATTGCATGTAGACTAACATTGCACATACACTAACATTGCACATAGACTAACATTGCCCATAGACTAACATTGCATGTAGACTAACATTGCACATACACTAACATTGCACATAGACTAACATTGCCCATAGACTAACATTGCATGTAGACTAACATTGCCCATAGACTAACATTGCATGTAGACTAACATTGCCCATAGACTAACATTGCACATAGACTAACATTGCCCATACACTAACATTGCATGTAGACTAACATTGCCCATAGACTAACATTGCCCATAGACTAACATTGCATGTAGACTAACATTGACAATCATCATCATCAGCCATGATCGACGTTGCTGGATGGAGGCTTCCCCAAGCCGTCCCCATCTCTTGCGGCCCCCAATGTTTAAATGGATGTCACCACTTTAAATGATGCATTAACAACCATGGCCAGGGCCAGTGCATTTATAAGTGGGGGAAAGGTTACTCCACCATGCTGGCCAAGGCGGGGCTGACGAAGGTGGGGAACGTATAAATGTGTGGAAGGTCTACTGCCCACCGCGCAAGCCCCCCCCACCTTTTTAGCAACCTGTGTGTGTGTGTGTGCATGGTAGGCAGTCGCCCTCCAGCAACAACGGAGTGCGGAGGAGCGACGCTCACAACAACGAGCAGAGCGCCGGGTGGCTAAAGCACAGCAAGTTGGCACAGTAGGGGGCACAGGTAGTGCATCAGCCAGTCATCTCGGTCATCTCAGTCAGTCGACCCGTGGCACCTGGGTCTGCCCCGTGACCTCCTGGGCGTTCGACACTTCACGTGGCCTCAAGGTGCACAAGGCCTGGCACAAGCGTCGTGGTGACGTCACCGCCACTTAGTGGCGAATGGCGGTTGTTGTTGTTGTTGGTAGTAGCGGTAGTGTCTGGGTTAGCGCGCTGCGCTACGGATCTGGCGACCCGGGTTAGATTCCCGCTCACGGCCAACACCGGTGATGATTATCTGAACCGGCCATGGGCCTCCCCTAGGTCGACACAACCTCAAATGAGTGCCTGGTGCGGTGTGTAAACATCACCGCTGGAGAGACAAAGGCGGCCGGGCGTGGTGTTGGCCACCCAAACCCCTCGTGTGCCGTGCCGGCCTTCATAGGTGCTCGCTAGCAACACTTGCCCCAACAATCTGTTAAAGGCTATACGGGGAATCGTTGTCTTTGTTTGGTAGTATCCCATCCAGGAACTATCCAGGCTCATGCCTGCTTAGCTTCCGATATCTGACGAAATCGTGCGCATCAGAATGGGTGATTTGGTTGCGGACCCAACCGTCCGAAACTATGACGAAAATAAGCTCCCGACCGCAGCCTTCCCTGTTTGCTTTTGGTTATATCATCATGGCGAAAGAAAACGCAGTTATTTATTATTTTATATCCCCCCCCCCCCCCATTTCATGCGGGTTGTGCTATTGACGTCATGAGCCGAAGAATCCACGACGATGCAAGCGGTGCAAAACGTGTAATAAAAATATCACGCAGCAAGTTGCCTTCCAACATCCCTTCAACAGACACCACCTGGGCAACATCGTAGGGGACGGCACTTTGACGACCAGTCCTGCCACCGAGAATAATGGGAGAGAAAATAAATCTTCCTTTGCATTCTGAATCATTTGGAAGCTCCCGATGCGTATATTTGCAGACGTGTGTGCATACACGTTGGGTTTCAGTTAACTTGTGTAAGAATAAGCATATGTTTTTATTGTACATGTCTTGCCTGTTTGTGCATGCGATCAATCCACGACTGGATGAGAAGCCTGCATATGCTGTTAAGGCGGTGACGGTTATTTGGCCATTCTACAGTATGCTGGACCAACAATGGATCTCACTGCACGTGAGAGACCAACAATGGACCTCACTGCACACGACAGACCAACAATGGATTTCACTGCACACTGCAGACCAACAATGGATTTCACTGCACACTGCAGACCAACAATGGATTTCGCTGCACGTGAGAGACCAACAATGGACCTCACTGCACATGACAGACCAACAATGGATTTCGCTGCACGTGAGAGACCAACAATGGATCTCACTGCACACTGCAGACTAACAATGGGTTTCACTGCACATGAGAGACCAACAATGGACCTCACTGCACCCGACAGAACTACAATGGATTTCACTGCACACTGCAGACCAACAATGGATTTCACTGCAGACCAACAATGGATTTCGCTGCACGTGAGAGACCAACAATGGATCTCACTGCACACTGCAGACCAACAATGGATTTCACTGCACACTGCAGCCTAACAATGGATCTCACTGCACACTGCAGACTAACAATGGATCTCACTGCACACTGCAGACCAACAATGGATCTCACTGCACACGACAGACCAAGAATGGATTTCACTGCAGACCAACAATGGATCTCACTGCACACTGCAGACCAACAATGGATTTCACTGCACACTGCAGACCAACAATGGATCTCACTGCACACGACAGACCAACAATGGATTTCACTGCACACTGCAGACCAACAATGGATCTCACTGCACACTGCAGACCAACAATGGATCTCACTGCACACGACAGACCAACAATGGATTTCACTGCAGACCAACAATGGATTTCACTGCACACTGCAGACCAACAATGGATTTCACTGCACACTGCAGACCAACAATGGATCTCACTGCACACGACAGACCAACAATGGATCTCACTGCACACTACAGACCAACAATGGATCTCACTGCACACTGCAGACCAACAATGGATCTCACTGCACACTACAGACCAACAATGGATCTCACTGCACACTGCAGACCAACAATGGATCTCACTGCACACTACAGACCAACAATGGATTTCACTGCACACTGCAGACCAACAATGGATTTCACTGCACACTGCAGACCAACAATGGATCTCACTGCACACTGCAGACCAACAATGGATCTCACTGCACACTGCAGACCAACAATGGATTTCACTGCACACTGCAGACCAACAATGGATCTCACTGCACACTGCAGACCAACAATGGATCTCACTGCACACTGCAGACCAACAATGGATTTCACTGCACATTGCAGACCAACAATGGATTTCACTGCAGACCAACAATGGATCTCACTGCACACGACAGACCAACAATGGATCTCACTGCACACTGCAGACCAACAATGGATTTCACTGCACATTGCAGACCAACAATGGATTTCACTGCAGACCAACAATGGATCTCACTGCACACTACAGACCAACAATGGATCTCACTGCACGTGAGAGACCAACAATGGATTTCACTGCAGACCAACTATGGATTTCGCTGCACACGACAGACCAACAATGGATTTCACTGCACCCTGCAGACCAACAATGGATCTCACTGCACATGAGAGACCAACAATGGATTTCACTGCACACTGCAGACCAACAATGGATATCGCTGCACGTGAGAGACCAACAATGGATCTCACTGCATACTGCAGACCAACAATGGATCTCACTTCACACTGCAGACCAACAATGGATTTCACTGCAGACCAACAATGGATCTCACTGCACACGACAGACCAACAATGGATATCGCTGCACGTGAGAGACCAACAATGGATCTCACTTCACACTGCAGACCAACAATGGATTTCACTGCAGACCAACAATGGATTTCACTGCACACTGCAGACCAACAATGGATATCGCTGCACGTGAGAGACCAACAATGGATTTCACTGCACACTGCAGACCAACAATGGATCTCACTTCACACTGCAGACCAACAATGGATTTCACTGCAGACCAACAATGGATCTCACTGCACACGACAGACCAACAATGGATTTCACTGCAGACCAACAATGGATTTCACTGCACACTGCAGACCAACAATGGATCTCACTGCACACGACAGACCAACAATGGATTTCACTGCACACTGCAGACCAACAATGGATCTCACTGCACACTGCAGACCAACAATGGATTTCACTGCACACTGCAGACCAACAATGGATTTCACTGCAGACCAACAATGGATCTCACTGCACACTGCAGACCAACAATGGATCTCACTGCACACGACAGACCAACAATGGATTTCACTGCACACTGCAGACCAACAATGGATCTCACTGCACACTGCAGACCAACAATGGATTTCACTGCACACTGCAGACCAACAATGGATTTCACTGCAGACCAACAATGGATCTCACTGCACACGACAGACCAACAATGGATCTCACTGCACACTACAGACCAACAATGGATCTCACTGCACACTGCAGACCAACAATGGATCTCACTGCACGTGAGAGACCAACAATGGATTTCACTGCAGACCAACTATGGATTTCGCTGCACACGACAGACCAACAATGGATTTCACTGCACACTGCAGACCAACAATGGATATCGCTGCACACGACAGACCAACAATGGATCTCACTGCACACTACAGACCAACAATGGATCTCACTGCACGTGAGAGACCAACAATGGATTTCACTGCAGACCAACTATGGATTTCGCTGCACACGACAGACCAACAATGGATTTCACTGCACACTGCAGACCAACAATGGATATCGCTGCACACGACAGACCAACAATGGATCTCACTGCACACTACAGACACACAATGGATCTCACTGCACGTGAGAGACCAACAATGGATTTCACTGCAGACCAACTATGGATTTCGCTGCACACGACAGACCAACAATGGATTTCACTGCACCCTGCAGACCAACAATGGATCTCACTGCACATGAGAGACCAACAATGGATTTCACTGCACACTGCAGACCAACAATGGATTTCACTGCACCCTGCAGACCAACAATGGATCTCACTGCACATGAGAGACCAACAATGGATTTCACTGCACACTGCAGACCAACAATGGATTTCACTGCACACTGCAGACCAACAATGGATTTCACTGCACACTGCAGACCAACAATGGATATCGCTGCACGTGAGAGACTAACAATGGATCTCACTGCAAACTGCAGACCAACAATGGATCTCACTTCACACTGCAGACCAACAATGGATTTCACTGCAGACCAACAATGGATCTCACTGCACACGACAGACCAACAATGGATTTCACTGCAGACCAACAATGGATTTCACTGCAGACCAACAATGGATCTCACTTCACACTGCAGACCAACAATGGATTTCACTGCAGACCAACAATGGATTTCACTGCAGACCAACAATGGATTTCACTGCACACTGCAGACCAACAATGGATCTCACTGCACACTGCAGACCAACAATGGATCTCACTGCACACTGCAGACCAACAATGGATCTCACTGCACACTACAGACCAACAATGGATCTCACTGCACCCTACAGACCAACAATGGATCTCACTGCACACTGCAGACCAACAATGGATTTCACTGCACACTGCAGACCAACAATGGATTTCACTGCAGACCAACAATGGATCTCACTGCACACTACAGACCAACAATGGATCTCACTGCACACTGCAGACCAACAATGGATCTCACTGCACGTGAGAGACCAACAATGGATTTCACTGCAGACCAACTATGGATTTCGCTGCACACGACAGACCAACAATGGATTTCACTGCACATGAGAGACCAACAATGGATCTCACTGCACACTGCAGACCAACAATGGATATCGCTGCACGTGAGAGACCAACAATGGATCTCACTTCACACTGCAGGCCAACAATGGATTTCGCTGCACGTGAGAGACCAACAATGGATTTATAGCACTGCCCTCTACTGCCCACAATGCCTACTACCCCTGTTCGATACGCACGGTGGACACAAATCAGTCTCAACTCTGTTTCGCTTCTGAAGTCAGCTGTGATCAGGTGCATTATGAGTTTATTTCCGTATATATCATTACCCTCCTTCATTGCTGAAGTGGAATTTCCTCTTAAAATATGAACTGCAGAGACCCGCGTTGTTAATGGCGCAATATGACGACTGATGATGACAATGTTGATGAAGATTTTCGTGACAATTCAAGGTTGCATCAGCATTTCTATTAACCATCAAATTGTTTACAAATCAAGACAAACGGCACTCAGAGAGACGTCGCAGCCGATATTTATCGTGCGTCGTCTTCCCCCAATGTTTGTTGTACCAATTCTACCATAATATTATCAACCTCTGCATATTAACTCATTCATTTTAGTCAACCGTATCGCACAGCCCTGCCCTATTTATAAGCAGAAATTATAGTGCGTACCTTGTCTGGCGCTGGATCTGTCACTGTTTAATGCGCAAGGGTTGGCGATGTTAAAACGCCCTCTCTACAGGCAGGTTCATTCCCTTTCCACTCACGCGTCTCGCACACTGCTTCGCATGCTAATGAAGACGCCTCTCCACCCAGCCTCGTGCGTGTGCGCGCACACACAGGCCGGGCTCGAAGGACTCTGACCCCGCGTATCCACGAACATTCTGGAAACCGCGTTCAGTCGGCTCATCTGCTATGACCACCGCCGACGTGTGGCGAGAATTCCACCCTTTTCCAAGGAGCGGGACACATTAATGAATGTTCCCTTCTGAAAATAAGATAGGGTGAAGCTGGAATAGATGTGAGTGGATGGTGCATGGTCGTTTAGACAGAAGCGGATTTAAGACAGAGAATCTGATAATCATACTCTTTGGTTCTTTCGGTAAAGTCACGTAGGTATAAAATAGAATAAATCACGACGTTTCGGGCGCAACACAACGTCGTGATTTATTAATTTTTCTACCTACGTGACTTTAGCGAAAGAACCAAAGAATATGGATGCCTGCAGTCACGAAAGCTTCAAATCAAGATTGAACCTGATAATCGTAAAATGTAACGCAAACTTCATTTGATAAAAAAAAATTGTTAGCTTCTAAATGTTATTTATGCAGAAGGTTGATGTGATACGCCCGAGAATCCCCGCTACATATCCGTGTCTGTTATTCCAGCATCATCGTTCTTGCAATGCCGTTGCTGCGGAATTGCCCACATCTAAAACGAAGGCTTGTGATTATAAACCTCCATGGTGCTGTATGTACACGTGTGCTGAAATTCTATAAACGTGAAGAATTAATACAAGGCCAACTTTTAAATTATTCACACGTCCCTACGAGAGACAAGACGTTTCTAAAAGCGATTGCATTCGTTTTAACCGATGGATAAAGATTGCGCAACGTGCTGTGTCAGAATGGTTCGTGCACACGGCAACCATCCCAGCAAACACAGACTCATCTCCAGCCTACGATGCACATTATTGGCAGCTGGTACCTGAATCTGGCCTGAGCGTCTCTGAGGTTTATTCAATCTAAAACCATCACGCAAACTCCGGTCATCCTCGCCGCGGCTTTTGGCGAACCATCGAACAAAGACGGCCACTGCGTCGCTTTCTTCCAGGCGCGCTTCTGCGGCCGTCTGGAACGCTCTTCCTTCCGATATGATGAAGCCACCGGAGCTATGCACATATAAAATCTCGATTGAAATTTCTTTTTTTTAGAACTGCTGTTTGTAGTTTGTTGTCCTTGCCCCGCACCTCCGATTAACACGGTTAGCTACGTACGATGCGAAAGGAGTTCAACATACATGCAGACTATACACTGCAGTATACTACTATACTACACCGCTATACTAAATTGAAAACTAATTTCCTTAGAACTGCTTGTTGTCGTATTTAGTGTACTGTCCTTCTCCCGCACCTCCGATGAACACGGTTGGCTACGTACGATGCGAAAGGAGTTCAACGTACGTACAGTGAGGGAAGAAAGTATTTGATCCCCTGTTGATTTTGTACGTTTGCCCACTGACAAAGAAATGATCAGTCTATAATTTTAATGGTAGGTTTATTTGAACAGTGAGAGACAGAATAACAACAAAAAAAGCATGTCAAAAATGTTATCAATTTATTTGCATTTTAATGAGGGAAATAAGTATTTGACCCCCTCTCAATCAGAAAGATTTCTGGTTCCCAGGTGTCTTTTATACAGGTAACGAGCTGAGATTAGGAGCACACTCTTAAAGGGAGTGCTCCTAATCTCAGCTTGTTACCTGTTTAAAAGACACCTGTTCACAGAAGCAATCAATCAGATTCCAAACTCTCCACCATGGCCAAGACCAAAGAGCTCTCCAAGGATGTCAGGGACAAGATTGTAGACCTACACAAGGCTGGAATGGGCTACAAGACCATCGCCAAGCAGCTTGGTGAGAAGGTGACAACAGTTGGTGCGATTATTCGCAAATGGAAGAAACACAAAAGAACTGTCAATCTCCCTCGGCCTGGGACTCCATGCAAGAGCTCACCTCGTGGAGTTGCAATGATCATGAGAACGGTGAGGAATCAGCCCAGAACTACACGGGAGGATCTTGTCAATGATCTCAAGGCAGCTGGGACCATAGTCACCAAGAAAACAGTTGGTAACACACTACGCCGTGAAGGACTGAAATCCTGCAGTGCCCGCAAGGTCCCCCTGCTCAAGAAAGCACATATACATGCCCGTCTGAAGTTTGCCAATGAACATCTGAATGATTCAGAGGACAACTGGGTGAAAGTGTTGTGGTCAGATGAGACCAAAATGGAGCTCTTTGGCATCAACTCAACTCGCCGTGTTTGGAGGAGGAGGAATGCTGCCTATGACCCCAAGAACACCATCCCCACCGTCAAAAATGGAGGTGGAAACATTATGCTTTTGGGGTGTTTTTCTGCTGAGGGGACAGGTCAACTTCACCGCATCAAAGGGACGATGGACGGGGCCATATACCGTCAAAGCTTGGGTGAGAACCTCCTTCCCTCAGCCAGGGCATTGAAAATGGGTCGTGGATGGGTATTCCAGCATGACAATGCCCCAAAACACACGGCCAAGGAAACAAAGGAGTGGCTCAAGAAGAAGCACATTAAGGTCCTGGAGTGGCCTAGCCAGTCTCCAGACCTTAATCCCATAGAAAATCTGTGGAGGGAGCTGAAGGTTCGAGTTGCCAAACGTCAGCCTCGAAACCTTAATGACTTGGAGAAGATCTGCAAAGAGGAGTGGGACAAAATCCCTCCTGAGATGTGTGCAAACCTGGTGGCCAACTACAAGAAACGTCTGACCACTGTGATTGCCAACAAGGGTTTTGCCACCAAGTACTAAGTTATGTTTTGCAGAGGGGTCTAATACTTATTTCCCTCATTAAAATGCAAATCAATTTATAACATTTTTGACATGCGTTTTTCCGGATTTTTGTGTTGTTATTCTGTCTCTCACTGTTCAAATAAACCAACCATTAAAATTATAGACTGATCATTTCTTTGTCAGTGCGCAAACGTACAAAATCAGCAGGGGATCAAATACCTTTTTCTCTCACCGTACGTACAAGAAGTTAGGAGTTGTAGTCGTGACCTCTTTAACCAGGAGATGAAACATACAAGGGGGCCCGTTCAGCCACGTGCAACATTGCTTCTCTTGCAAGGTCGACCTCGACGACATCCAGGCAATTAGAGTACAGAAGAACACGAGTTTAAATACATTTAGAATGTTACAAAGCGAGAGGAGAGTCGCTGATCCGGGCTGTCGGGGTGTGTTTGGTGGGGGGCATGGGCCGATGCGACCCCCCCCCCTCTCCCGACGCTGCCCACCCTTTGAGACCCCAAGCGCATGCGTTGATCGTCACCAGGAATTATACATTGAATGTTACTTTTGTAACTTGATGTCAAATTAACATTTATAAAGCTTAACATTTCGCGACCCCCCCCCCCCACCACAACCTTATTATTTCAGGAAGTTTCTAGATCCACCTCTGACCTCAACTTTATGTAACAATTAATGTAATTCACATTCGAATATAGAAAAAAATAAACGTGACTGTCGTTAAAAAATGTGCTTTTGATTTTCAAAGTTCCGATTTGCTTAAAGTCCAAATCAATTGGCATATTTTCTCGCGTTGACAACTCGCTATGATTAGCTCTGTCAGGTGGTGTATGGTTATAATGAAAAAAAAAACTGACGTTTCAACTCGACGACGATATCACCCAAAATAGACTAATTATGAATCATCATATTGGTCGTGAAAGCCTACGTAAAAGAAAATTGTGCGTAAGCAATCTAAATATACAATAAATAAGATGTCATTCAATCTAGATTTGAAGCTTTCGTGACTGCAGGAATCCATACTCTTTGGTTCTTTCGGTAAAGTCACGTAGGTAGAAAATAAAATAAATCACGACGTTTCGGGCGCAACACAAGCGTCCGTCATCAGGTGGGAAAGCATGGTCTGCTACTGAGGCAGACTGTTTTAAAAAGGGCTACAGACCATGCTTTCCCACCTTATGATGGGCGCTTGTGTTGCGCCTGAAACGTCGTGATCTATTTTGTTTTATTTTATACCTGCGTGACTTTACCGAAAGACCCAAAGAGTAAAAATGTCATTCCTGGAAAGAAAAGTGACTTGACCAGCCACAAACTATTTGCTGTACAGGGACTCCTCTACTTACGAACGGGTTCGTAAGTAGAAGAGTTCCAGATGACTGTTCATAAGTCAATTTGTTCGTAAGTCCAACTTTACTCATGTCGATATCCAAACATGTTGTACGACATTTACACTAAACACGGGGAATGGATTTAAAAGTTGTATAATCTTCTATAGATGTAGATGCCACCACCACCATCTAATGCGACTCTCGATCCGAACAGGCAACTGGCTATACGGACAGGTTTGTTCGTATCTCTGAAAGTTCGTAAGTCGAATGTTCTTAAGTAAAGGAGTCCCTATACTATGCTTCTATTCCCCCACTTACGTAATAATCTTTATTTAGACTGGAGGAATCCGATGAGTTATGAAGCTCTTTTTCACCAACCCGCCATTGACTCGTGTGGTAATGTATGGTCAAATTACCACCATGACTCACGCGTGGTGGCAAGGCCCTATCTAGCAGTGGATAGACAAAAGGGCTGTGCTTGTAGATTTGTAGTGACATAGCGCTGACTGTTGTACAGCAGCAGCAACTGCAGGTGGACACTTAGCGCACACGCCACTGAGCATACACGCGGGTGTGCCGGCAGGGCGGAGGAACTGGGGCAAGGGTCACGGTAGACCTCGCGTGGAAGCCCCTGGAACTCTCTGCTGGGTTCGAGAAGAGAGGCGCGGCTGGGGCGGAGCCAAGTCGCGCCGAAGGGAATATAAGCAGCAGAGAGCGAGAGCTCGCCTCGTCGTCACCGCCATCGTCGCCGCCACCGCCTTCGCCCGCTCATTGCGCGGCCGGACAGTGGTTGGCCGTCCCGGTCGGTGCAACGCGGGCGGGGTCGTGCATGGGAGAGAAAGGGGGGCCCGAGTGGTGGCGTGAGCTCGGCAACAACAATAAAGAGGGCAGATCGGTGCCTCCTGCGACCGCCTTGTCTCCGGCTGACCTTGTGTGCGACGCACGCCATCCGCACGCACAGACGACACTACACATTCATAAGGGAATGGTGATTCCAGGTTGACGCATAAATACAGTATCGTTAATATCTTGACATAAAGCTTTCGTGACTGCAGGAATTAATATCTCTAAACTTTTATAAACAGCCTGCCTCAGCAGATTTCCCTCATTTTCACCTGAAGACGATTGCTTGTGTTGCGATAGAAACGTCGTGATTTTGATTTGTTATTTTTTCTATCTACGTGGCTTTACCGAAAGACCCAAAGAATAGTATCGTTAATATTTTGCAAAAAACTAAAACATATTAAAACCTGGTCAGTAATAACTGCCTCTTCTCCATCATTACTCAAGACGTGTGATTTATTTAAATGTGACATGCATCACAACAGTTCAGGTTTCTGATAAATCAACAAAGCAACACCAACAACAACAACGAATTTCCCAGCAAGTGCCAATCATTTCCTTTTGTTTTAATTTGAGGGAAGATGTTCAATACGCCATCACCTTCAGCCGAGGGCAGCTAATTGCTCGCCCGACCAATTAATTCCCACAGAAACGGCATTCCAGTCACAGTCGATCGCGTCCCACGTCAACGTCTAAGTGCACTCAGTTCAGCGTTTTGCATCAGAGTACATCACTCGCGTCTAACTCCCCCGAAATGCGAAGCGACAGTTCCTCATATAGCCGAGCAGAAGGCAGTAATAAGTCATTTACATTTGCCCCCCCCGCTCTTCCACTCTTTGCAGGGGCGAGATTGCATGCGGCCGTGCTGGGAATGATCGTGTGGCTCTGGGTGCTAAAGCGTATTACCGAATCCCTCCCGCGGGTCCCCTGCGAGTGTTGGCCGAGAGTGAGCGCGCGGCTCAGCCCATTTATCTCTCGTCGGCCAATGTCGCTGCAGCCCGATCCAATTAATGGGCACCCCCCCCCCCCAACACACACCACTCCCGGGTGAGCGCCACGCGACCACGTAAAACAGCTCCCAAATGAGGCAAAGCTCTTTAAATGCCTCTCGAACGTGGCCGAGCGAGCGATTAGTCGCGCCTTTGCCGCCTGATGCAGAGGTTTGCGGTTCAACTCCCCCCCCCCCTCTCACTGCCCCCCTCCCCTGCCCCCCTCCCATGGGGGGCTGCTCCCCGGTGCATTAATCGCCCGGCTCCGTTGGCAATGAGATGCGCGCTGCCTGCACCGCAGTGGACGTGAAAGATCCCGTGGCGTTATTCGGGAGAGAGAGAAAACAAACGAGTGGGCTAACGGGTCCAGGTGTCACGGCTCACATTTTTAAATTGACTCACAAGTCACTTAAGTGGAGTAACCAATAGCAACATCGCGCCCTACCGACTGACTAATGCCGACTTGCGGGCGGGTGCTGCGTCGGCTCATGCTGCACGGGGACAGCTGTCATCAGGGGGTCCCCTAGGCTAAACATGTAAACTGCAGCGGGGCATGAACATAATTGAGATGAGATGGGATGTATGAGGCATTTTGAGATGCTGGGCCATTTAAGCCCCCACATTCGTGTTCTCTATTCTTAACAGAGGAGCCCCGGGGCACGAGGGGCAGTTCACTGAGCGATATATGTGTGGTTCTCGCTGGCCCTTAATAGGTGCTCGCTGACAACACTTGCCCCAACATCATTAAAGGGTATCGGAGAATGGTTTTGCATGTGCAAGCTCTGTGTAGCGACGAAGACTCTTGCGGGAGTGGCAGTGCAGAGGTTAAAGCGATGTGCTATGGCCAACACCTGTGACTTATCTGAAACGCCATTGGAACCTCATTTGCCAGTAGCAAAATATGATAATTGGTTTTGTTCAGTGGCGGCTCCTGCAAAATCTCTCAGGGGGGGCAAATGTCTGGATGATTTATAAGGATAAGGTCCACCCGTGCAAAGGATAAATTAACAGCTTAAGCATGTAAAGGCAACTTCACTTCTTTAATATTAATGAAAAATAAAGTGACTCTTACAATACATCTTGTTTGTTTCTATACTCACTATTAATACAATCCACTCAAGTTTCTTTTATTAAAGATTCCACTAGGTGGCAACAAATAATATTGTTGGATGCAACGTGCTTACGTATGATGACGTAAGCACGTTAGTGCGAGCCCTCCCGGAAGCCATAGAGAATACATTGCAGCGCCCCCGTTCGAAAAAAAACATCTTTGAATGTAAGTCTATGGGAACACTCGGGGCGATTCTCAGCCGGAGGGAAATCGCCCAAAAAGAGGCGGTACTCCACAGAACGTAGCATGACGCTGATTGGACTATATCCAGAGGCACAGTGACGGCTAGCGTGACTCTGTGGTTGAATGACATTGGTGGTGCGTCGCCCAATCGCCCTAATGAAGAAACCGCCCCTGGTTTTGTTGCCAGATAAAAGGGTAAAAAAAGGATTATCATTATTATCTGAAACGGTCATGGGCCTCCCCTAGGTCGGTTCAGCCTCAAATGATTACCTGGCGCAGTGAGCCGGGCGTGGTGTTGGCCAACCAATTACCTCGTGCGCCAGGTCGGCCTTCATAGGTGCTCGCTAACGGCACTTACCCCAACAGTCTGTTAAGGCTATACGGGGGATCTTTGTCTTTGTAGCGACGATTATCACACAGTGCCACAAACACCACGGGAACCCAGCTTCAATTCCTGGCCTTGCACATCAAGGGGCTGTCCATAAATTACGTCACGCACCTAGGGGGGAGGGGGGTCAGACATTTGTGACGATGTGTGACGAGGGGGGGGGGGAGTTTAGAAATGTGACGTCACATCAAAACACGCAAGTTTAAATAAATATAGACGACACGTTCTACTTAATTAAATAGACTTTTTAATACATGTTTTCTCCTACAACATCAGAGTGCAGCGCCACATTAAATACGCACTACAATAACAATAGTTTAAAGCGATTTGAAGCATGTTTTATTTGGGGGGGGGGGGGCAGAGCTTTGTGACGTCATAGTTGAGGGGAGGTCTGACTTTTTGTGACGCCGTGTGACTAGGGTGGGGGGGGGTCAAAAATCGTCAAAAATCGCGTGACGTCATTTATGGACGGCCCCCAATGGCAGGCGGTAAATATAAACATTTCCTCGCCCTCTCCCCCTGACGCCCATGTTTCTCGCCCCTAAATGAATTCCTGCTGCGGCGTGTGAACATCGCCACAGAGGCCATCGGCGAGACTGCCCAAGTGTGCAGGTGGTGTGACTAAGAGGAGGGAAGGCGGACAGGGGTCTCCCACGACAATCCCTTGCACCAGGACCCGTGCCATTCACACCTCGCCGCTGGGATACAAAGTGGCCAAGAGCAGTGTGCCGCCTCCTCCAAGCAGGTGCCTGTTTAGCAACGCGTGTCCCCGGCAGTCTGTACGGCTAAGCGAGGGGAAGTTGTCTTTGTTTTGTGTTGTGTGTGTGTGAATATGTCCAATTGCGTCGTCCTATACTGCAACTTTTATTTATTATTATTTTTTATTTTTTATTTTACTTTTATTAATTTAAATTTTAATTTTTTACCTACGTGACTTAACCGAAAAAACCTAAGAATATGAATCCTTGCAGTCACGAACGCTTCAAATCTAGAATTATACTGCAACTCCCAGGCTAAATGGAGTACCGACTGTACCCTGGCTTACATCGGCAGTGTGAGGATGAAGGCGGATGGGGCGATGGGGAGGCATGTCCCTGGCTACACCAGCCTTCTTGTGGCATGGCAGCTTTAATAGGTGTTCGCTAACCACAACTACTCCAGCGATCTATGCAGTTATATGGGGCATCTGTCGCGCTCGTACGGTATGTGTTGATTATATAATTGTCCGCAGCGACCATTTTGCGTCATTTTGGGAGCGTCCATAAATGACGTCACGCGATTTTGGACGATTTTGACCCCCCCCCCCCCCCCTTCGTCATACGACGTCACAAAAAGTCAGACCCCCCCCTCAAATATGACGTCACAAAGCTCTGCCCCCCCCCCCCCAAAAAAAACATGCTTCAAATCGCTTTAAACTATTGTCATTGTAGTGCGTATTTAATGTGGCGCTGCACTCTGATGCTGTAGGAGAACACATTTATTAAAAGTCTATTTAATTAAGTAGAACGTGTTGTCTATATTTATTTAAAGTTGCGCATTTTGATGTGACGTCACATTTCTCAAACCCCCCCCCCCTCGTCACACATCGTCACAAATGTCTGACCCCCCCCCCCCCTTAGGTGCGTGACGTCATTTATGGACGGCCCCAGTGGAGAATATAAATGACAAAATAAATAAACAAACAATCGTTTCTCCACGTAAAAAAATAAAAAGTAAAAGTATTTCTTACATCACGCATCAGCATGCTGCATCTCGGTGTTGATTCCAGCCAAGCAAACGCTGCGGTGTCTAAGCAGCAGTCACAGGCTCGCTTGAATCAATGCGGGCGAACTGCCGATATTACAGGCAAAAAGACATTCTCTTTACCATATGGATCCAAGTTCGATGCAAATGTATAACCTCACATGCCTCTAAATAATCGTGGGCGTAGTTGTGGATGGGTTGTGTAAGAGACGTAAATGTCAAGACATTTGGCCGACTTATTTATTGGCTATTGTCCATTTCATGTTGTTTCTGCGAGCATTATACACATTTATGCAATTGTGTATCCTGGTTATTTGTATACATGAAGACAAACATAACAAGACATATGTATATTTGTTTTATTTTCATGTATTGCAGCTCATTAGTGGCTCACTTATTTTGCAAGTCGTTAAATCATGTTATAAAATGTTGGCTTACACAGGCCTGTAGGTAATTGAAATAGTATCAAAGTAATACATCCTTAAACATTTTCATTTTCCTCCAGGATCACTTCCGATGATGCTGAAGCTCCCAAGGATCTTGTTGTTGTTGTTCTTGTTGTAAGCGGTTGGTTACGGAGGAGTGGAAGTATTGTACAGGCCCACCTACCTCCTCTGGTTTAGCAATGAGATTTTTAAAAAATGTATGGTGCTCTCTCAGAAGGCAAACATCCCTAGACAGTCCGTTGAATTTAAGCCAAAAAAGCTTTTTGTCATGCCACTCGTGTGCGATATGAAATCAAATCCAGGGAGATTTCGCCTTGCAGTATTGCATTCTCATCTCACAGTGACTCATGCATCTACTTAAAGCCGCTCTCCCGTGGATTGTCACTAAATAGTCTGTTACTGTACTCACCGCAGACAAAAACATCTATCGCCGCCTTCGTCATTTACACCGATGTATCACACACACACACGTGTAACACGCAAGGGTGTGCCCGCTTACGAGCGGGTTCCACTGCAACAGGAATTTGAAGAACGGTGCGGAGATAAAAGATGTGGCGATTGAAATTGGTTCCTTCCTACATGGTGCCAACCGGATATATAAGAACGTTTAGGGACTTAACAGCCCCGATGAAGGCGACACTAAATTTAATGATTATCAGGCTCTATATATCATGCTATAACTCTGTTACTCTGGAATTGATAATAGGATATACAGCTTTTTTTCAATCCAATGCTGGAAGAAGGCCAAACCATGCTCTGTCGGTCATTGGGGGTTGCTTAAGGGGCCGTCCATAAATGACGTCACGCGATTTTGGAAGATTTTTGACCTCCCCCATTCGTCACACGGCGTCACAAAAAGTCAGACCCCCCCTCAAATATGACGTCACAAATCTCTACCCCCCCCCCCCCCAAAAAAAAAATATGCTTCAAATCGCTTTAAACTATTGTCATTGTAGTGCGCATTTAATGTGGCGCTGCACTCTGATGTTGTAGGAGAAAACATTTATTAAAAAGTCTATTTAATTACGTAGAACGTGTTGTCTATATTTATTTCAAGTTGCGCAATTTTATGTGACGTCACATTTCTCACCCCCCCCCCCTCTGTCAACACATCGTCACAAATGTCTGACCCCCCCCCACCCCAGGTGCGTGACGTAATTTAAGGACGGCCCCTAACCATGGGTTAGTGGACGGTGGTCGCAAGACGGGTTCAGATATGACTCGCCACGAGTTTTAGACATCGCCAGGTATGAAACTCAGGTGAAGAGTTCACAGCGCAGTGTGCGATCTACTTAAACAACCGCTCCACCCCGATAATCTAGAAATACAATTCTTCCCAATCAACAGTACGTTATGACGGGTAGGTTTGCATATGTGTTTTTGTTGCCACTTATTATCAGAGTTAATGATGATGGCGATGAGCTTAGCTGCGTTTAGTGCTTGCGACCACTGCCAACACGCTGCATTCATTACCTTTAATTTGAATGTAGTTGTCGTGAAATAAACAGCAGTGGTGTGAACAAGCAATTTGAGGGCTGAACCAATACCTTAACGTTTTAGGCAACAGCTAGCCACTCAACATCCTGTCACTGATAAGTACAAGCTACAGTGGGTCACACTTGCCTCGTTTTATTCATTTGCACCCTCCCACGTGTTCTTGAATGCCTGCATATGATTGGCTGTATGACCCTTCTAATCTCTCGCCTAACTTTAAGTTGACGTATTGCAAGCAACACGACCGCAGCAAACTTCGGCTGACATGTACTTAATATACCGTACATTTGTCCGGCTTGCAGCTGAGTTGCAACCTGATTACCAACGCCAGTTACAAATTAAAACCTACATGACAATTAACATCACAGATTAATTCGCGGCTTTGTACGTGACTAACGTGTGGTCTCGCAGGGAGACTAAATGGCTTATTATGTTCGAGTTTTAAACCGAGGGGTGGGGGGGGGCAGAACTATTGTATGTGGAGACAAACATAGACGCGTGTGTGTGTGTTGAACTTCTTTTGCACCGCACGTAGCCAAACGTGCTAATCAGAGGTGCGGGGGAAGGGCAACAAACTAAGCACAAAGCGTCAGTTTTTAACAAATGAGTTTCAAATCGAGACATGAAAGTGCACAGATCCAGTGGCGTCCTAATATCGGAAGAGCGTTCCAGATGGCCGCAAAAGCGCATCTGCAAGTGCGCGCTGCGGTGACCCTGTTTGTTCTGTGGTGAGCCAAAAGCCGCCGCTGCGAGGAAGACCGGAGTCTGCCGTGATGGTTCATGCTCTTTGATGAGATCAGCAAGGTCTTTGTGGTTCCTTTGTGGCGAGCACTTTGTGTGTAGTGAGTGCGACCTTAAATGATGTAAAATGCCGAGCTATCTCGTCCCATTGCAGATGTCGCTGCCACTAGCTAGTCGCACCGGTGTGTATCGTTACCTCTTCATTTCAACGTAAAGCTCCATTTGTACGTCAATTACAATGTTCAACATGATTATGCAGTGGGTACGCATTGAGCGACAAAGGTTAAATGTTCCCCTTTTTAGACGACAGTGTGGAAAAGTAAGTCGTGCACAGATGTCCCAACGAATCATGTAATGTTAAAGGAGATTAGATGGAATTTCCGCAAGGCAAAATTGGGAGGAACACAGTGACGCCCCTGGAAACGGGAGCATCTTGGCAATCCTGCCACGACACATCCCAGCAGATGAAGGCTGGCGGACGACTGCGAGACGCGGCATCTGTCGCCGAGTGTTACCAGGACGGTGTCCAGCGCGTTGCACATTCACAACGCCAGCGCTGCCCACGAACTGAACATTTGCCTCAGTGGGCAGAGGCCGAGACACAACCCACACACCCAGTCTACCTCGGGGCGACCGTGGACCAGACACTGCCCTACTACCAAAGGTCATCCCGTGGCGGGTGGCGCTCCGACTCTATGGACGTCAAACTAAGCTTGTCGCGGTGTCGTACTCGACGGAAGTGTGCGCCTGCCTGGGGTCGGGCATCGCACGTCAAAGTGCGTTGACGTGCGGTAACATTTGACAATGGGCATTGTCTCGGGAAATCTTTGAGCGACTCCCCTCCGTTGGACTTCCAGTTCTGAGCAACATCGCCCCTCCGCACATGCGTCAGGAGGCTGCGGCCGCCGAGTTGCCGGAGGATATTTGCGCCAAACCGAGTCTGCCGCTGCACATGTATCTCTTTTGACCACTTGCCGGCAGTCTGTTACCCCGGCACCCGCCGTTCACCAAAGTGCCACGACCGGGAATGTGCCGGCAGAGTCGACGTGGTGTGAGGAGTGGCGGCGTCGCGGTGGCGAGATGTTAACTCCCTCGCCTAGTATGCAGGAGGCACGTGGGGTCGATCCCAACCCTGACGCCTATAAATTTTGAAGTTTGCTTTCTCTCTGCCCTCCGAAATTTAGAGAAACATGCGTTTAGAGTATTGGCTGCGATGCCCTTGCACGTGATAAGCCACTTGGTTGATCTATGACGTGTGGCCAGGACACTTCTCAAAACGAGCTACATAGCTCGGCGGGCCTTACCTGTTAAACACATTTTTGTAAGTAGTTTAGTTTTACAGTCAGTTTTACAGTTTTGTCCTCGTGGACAAAACCTACGATCCGCCCGCCAAATGTGTTTGTTATCTTCTGCGCCGTGACTGCTTGACAGGTCTCAAACCGGCCAAGGTCTTCTGTGTGCAGCACGCCTGCACAGGGTAACGGTGACGTGGCAGCGATGACGCACATTGCTGAAGGCTGTGTCCTCGAACTTAAGCTTTCGTGGCGGTTTGAGGAGACTGCGTTTTGCAAGTGATGAAGCCGCCGCCTGTTTCAGCGCAAACGCGCACGCTGAATAAAGACTTTGATATTAATAATCAACTACTCGTCTTCGTAAATCCACGATTTGGATGACGGTTTCCCACACCGTGTCGGTCACGAGGGGCACAGGAATGGTTCAGACATCGCACGTCACTGAAGTTAACCGGGGGTTAGATTAGAACTCCGATTGCCAGGTCAATAGCGCAGTGTGCTAACCAATGTGTCACCACAAAGCATTACATCACATATACAATAGGTGTGTTTAAAAAAACAACTGTTGCATGAACATTGCATACAATGCACCCTCTAAACACCTATCAGAAGTATCCTTCGGTGGCGAACAGGATGTTCTCTCTTCACACACATGACGTTTAAATGTTTTATCAAGTTTTCGTCGCTTGCATTTCACAAAATTGCGACAGCTGTACATGCCTGATTAATGGACGTGTATGCATCGGGTTATAAAAGCCCTCTACTTCACATACGGTATTTTATTATTTCAGAGTAGGAGACCAATTCATAAATTCAAAGCATGCTCAACATTCATGTTCTTAAAAGCAGCCAGGGTTGGAAATTTGGCACAAGTCAATGACGCAAACCGAATAATGGAAGACCACTCGATACCGTGTTTTTTTAAAAATATGTTCATACAAAAGACTAAGCGTTAAAGTCTGTGACTAATGTGTGCACCAGTTGGTCAAGTAAAGTGCGCCCATTGAAACTACAGGAAGCAATGACTGCAGCACAGAGGTTCTTGTCCATTATTTATTTGAGACTTTTGTCCTTTATTTATACTCATTGCTGAAAGAGGTCAGCACTGACATGATCCAATTTTCACAACTATTGTTCCGACTCAAAATTAAGTCCTGCCCCACTCGAGCTGGCCAACCCTATCATTAAGGCCCATGCATCTCTATGCATCCGTCCAATTGAAATAAGAGTGCATTTACTTGAACCAAGATAAGATCCAAAATTAAACAATCTTTTCTCTGGCTGGAGGATGTTGTTGCCACAGACTTGAGAGATGTCCTGGAAACCTTGATACCCTACATGTCTTTCAGATTTAACGTCCTTACGATTTAAACATTTCCTAATTTTAAGGGCGATTTCGGGAGGGGAGGGGGTCGAGATTTCCAGATGGTTTAAATTACGTGGCAAGTTAATGTGTCTTCGTGCTAACAAAAGTGACATCACCCGATGCCACGTGACACCACTTTTGGAAGGAAAGGCACAGACGTGATGCAAGTGATGTCACTTACCGTGACATCATGCTTTCGGATCAATACCAAATCATTATTTTTTTCAGCACATCAAAAACGTCTTATCTAGGCCCAGTTTTTTTCTGAATTATAAAAAAAAAATCAGGAACGCATCCCTCATGAATATGATAAATCAGGTAGCTTCAGTGAAACATTTTACAATACATTATTGTCTAATTTATTCGCACAATGAATATAATTATTAATTCCCCCCAGATGGTCACGCAATGAATTTAATAATTAGCAATGTTCATCCACTTAATCCGCCTACTTCAACAAAAGGCCACTGCTTGGACAAGGACATTTTGAATGTCATCGAATAATCTTTCATCCAGGACACCCTCATTGATCAGTTCCACAGTGCTGCGTGATATCTGCAGGCATCATTCCATACCCATGATACGAGGACTGGCAATGCCTGCAGGTGTCACGTAGGAGTGCAGTCAAGAGTTTTATTGAGTTTTCTTTTGAAACTGCCCGACACTGCTGCATGAAGGCCTCCGCAAGATGTTTCGGATATGGGGGGAGGTGGTTGCTTGACCCATATTTAACTCTGCTGGTTGATGTTGGTTGATAACGGGGGGTGGGGGAGCGGGGGCAGGTGCGGATGCACCCGGGGCCAGTTTAATTATCACTAGGGGCGTCAGGTGCACAGCACAGTGCGCTAACTTGCTCTGACACTGCTCCACCCCGGTCAGAGGTAAATGTGAAATTATTGCTGGGAAATCTGATAGATTCAAAACGCATTTCCTTTTAGAACAGTTTTTTGTGTTTAGTTTGTTGTCATTCCCCGGCACCTCTGATTGTCATGGTTGGCTACGTACGGTGCAAAAGAAGTTCAACATACAGTCCGTTCTATTACGGTGTGTTGTTTTCATAACGCGAAGAATTTGGATGTAGCGCAATGAATGTATTAAGGAACACATTTTTATAGCGCGGATGCAAATTGGATATAACACGATTGAGTAAGCGGCTGTACCGCTGCCTCGGCGTAGCATCACACAAGGCGCTGGGATGCTGCTGGATGCTTCGAGATGCTACCCACGCGCCTCGGTCTTTGTGCAGCCTGCGTACGCATCTCACGTGTTATTGCGGACTGTGGTTTACCCTGTCTTATATATTATTTATTATAGTACGACTTTTCCATAACACGATGTTCTTCAGGAACACAACTATCGCGTTATAGGAGAACAAGCTGTACATATATACATGAAACACCAAAGCGGTTAGTTTACCCACTAATTTTTCACCATCACATCACTCACTGATTTCATAATACCGGCATAGTACGATACAATTTTTTTTAACAAAAAAAGTTGATACATTCCACTTTATATCATGTCACTGAGCCGTAAAAAATGTTTTTTAGGTGAAGAGGGACACTTCGGACGAGGAGCGTGCTGGTTAAGATAATTTATTATAAAGATGTCAACTACCTCGCCTGGTATACAGATCGTGGGTTTAATCCCGACCATGACGCCTGTATATTTGGAGTCTGCATGTTCTCCACGTGGTCTCATGGATTTTTCTCCAGGTCCTCCAGTTTTTCCCTCCACATTTAGAACCATGCGTTTAGAGTATTTGGCTGTTATACATTTCTACGTGATAAGCCACTTCATTGGGCTATCATTTGCGGCCAGGTCGCTTCTGAAAAAAAATCTATATAGCTCAATGGAAGTGAACTGGTAAAAATAATAATTAATAGTTCAGTTTTTTTTTAATCAAAATATTGTCATGATGTAAAATGGTATTGTTAGTTAGTATGGTTAGTAATGTTATTGATGACAGCAATACTGCTCGTCCGCTACTGTGATACATCACACGGTAATTTCAAACCCTACATTGGAAAAAATGATATAAAGTTTGCTTTTAAAAAATACGTACTTATTTTCTTGTTGAACAAAAAGTAAATCACCTTGTGTTTCGAGCCCGCAGGAACATTTTTCTCCAACGAGTTATTAT
This sequence comes from Lampetra fluviatilis, assembly GCF_964198595.1. Classification (NCBI taxonomy): domain Eukaryota; kingdom Metazoa; phylum Chordata; class Hyperoartia; order Petromyzontiformes; family Petromyzontidae; genus Lampetra; species Lampetra fluviatilis. The sequence goes on from NC_136288.1 coordinate 3,083,494, forward strand.
TGAGAGAAAGTGGTAGAGTTAGGTTAAAAGTGAAGTGGCTATACCGTTTATCACACACAATGCAGTGACCACCATGGAGACCGTTTCATTGTTCATATTTTACAGCTTTTTGATTTGTGCCAAGCGTCACAAAATAGTGCGCTTCACACAATAAGTAAAATAAAATAAACAAATTGACCATTGCTCATACGTGGCAATAGGGCAGTCATTGGAGACCGACCTGCCACAGCCAGCCAGCACATGGATCGAAATAAGACATCGTCGACTGAGATGCAAATGAATCATTTTCGCTCCTTAGTAACAGTTTTAAATAACTGAATGAACGCATTAAAAAAAACAAGTTATAAATAGTTCAACATGAATCAACAAGTCATGTGTGTGGGACTGTGTATGTGCTGTTGAATAACGAAACCTACATAAAAAATCCCCAAGTGGAATATATATTTTTAAGGTTTTCACATTATTCGGAGAAGAAAACAATATACGTTTGAATATTTAATGGAGCGGCAGGGTGGTGTAGTGTACCATAGGGACACGGGTAAACTTCCATGAGATTTATGTATAAGGAAAAGCATTTGAGAAGAACATTTTTTTCCACACGATTATTCAAATTGTATTTTTTCCCCCCTCAAGCTAGCCTTGTCTCTTATTGTTGGGAATAAATAGGTTTCAGCCCACGATTAGACCAATAACATGGCCAGAAATCTCTGAATGTGTACAACCCGTCTGAGAATGTTAACATTGCTCCCGGCAATGTATGCACAGCCACGAACCGCATGTAGCACATTTAATCCCTGAAGGGATCGAGCTACGCTTGATGCATACACTAAGGTGTAACCCTTTGTTTGCCGTGGTCTTCACCGTGAGTGCTGCACCCAGCGAGGACGATGCAGAGACGATCGTGGAGACACGAGTGAGAAATGTAGCCCTGGTTTTAGTCATCCGATGTTGTTTATCACGGACCGTTTTTTGTTGCTTTTTTTCTTTTTTACACATTTTATCAGAATTCTGCAAAGTGAGCTTCGTGTCATTGAATGGCGCATCCTCCACCGCACGTGAGAGAATGGCCTGCAGAAGGAGCTATTACAGAACTGCTTCGGGGATCCCTTCGTTAAGTGACCATGCTTATCCACAGCATGCGATGGGGGGGGGGGGGGGCTTCACTTTCTCATGTACTCCGCTACAAATACATGTTCTCACTTGGCAGTCAACGCCAGATTAAGTGAAAAACTAAATTTTATATTATTATTTTTGTGCCGACTCGGTGACTGGCTGGAGACCATGAACTCGCCGGACTTGATAATCTGGCTAAGCCATAGCCAACTTACACCCGAATTTTAACCCTGAATCTTAGCAGTGTGTAGCGCAGCACGCTGGTCAGTGGGGATCGGTGAAGATGGAGTGGGTGGAAGATTGGTTTAGATGATCGCTCTCCACTGCTGTTCAGCTGCGACTGGAAATTGTACTCAGGTCATAGAGTTCAAAGTTTAGTGCATTAACCACAGTGCCACCACTCCGCCCAGATGCATTAAGCATGTTTGCATGGGCTTTATTTTAAATAATGGTTACGAAGCACATTGGGGCCAAAAGTCCCCAAATATGCCAAGTGGCAAGTAACAAACAACGCTCTTCATGATGCAATTGATTCGAGACAATGAATCGTAAATGAGAGGAAACCAATGCATGAATAATAAAACAAACTCTAGATTTGAAGTTTTCGTGACTGCAATGATTCATACTCTTTGGTTTTTTCGGTAAAGTCACGTAGGTAACAAATAATAATAAATAAATAAATAGCTTTTTATAATAATTCTTTTTTTGTACCTACGTGACTTTACCGAAAAAAACTAAGAGTAAGAAAACAAACCCCATCATACAAGGTGAGAGCAGCAGCAGCGGACTCACGTCCATACAGGCCGGTCAGCAACTCATCTGCTGCACTGCCATCTACAGGCGGAGCACCATTGCATTGTTATCTCTCGACGAGTCCACTCGCCCCTTCCCCTTGCAGCCTCCTTGAGCGTGGGGATGACGCGTGGCTTCGGCCGCAATCGTTGAACAAGAGGCGATGAGATGCGTGCGAATACAGTGCGTTGTGTCCCGTCGACTCTACGAATGACGCGGAGAAGATTGTGTCCTGCGGCTGATCACACGCGGTCGTTGCGTGCCTTGAATTCAGATCGCCGGTTATGAACTGATGTATAATGCGCTGGCAATGCCTCCCTTAGGAGGCGGGGTGGGTGTGTGTGGGTGGGGGGGTGTTTTCAGCAAAAGCATGTGCAAATGCAGCACGAGGTTGAGACTCGAGCCGCATGATTGATCGGAGTAATTCTGCTCTGAAAAAGTCAAGCGGTTGGGTGCTTAATCACTAAGCCTGTTGAATCCGATTATTTAATTTTTCCTCTCATTTGTGTTTGCTGGTAGATTCTTGTCAGTATCGGCGTATTTATTTGTATTGTTAGCTTATCGTATCATCACCAACAACAACTTCATCATCAGCCTTGATCAATCCACTGCTGGATGAAGGTCACCCCAATTTGTCACCATAATGATTGATCTGATTTCATCGCTCCATCTAATCGGTGGAGCATCCTCCTGGGCATGGTCAAGTCCTTGGCTGGCGCTCCATCATCATTCTCGACCATCGATCACCATCCCGTCTAGCCACGTGTCCCATCACATGTTCGAACCTACAGGAGTCGCCTTGTAGCGGTATGACGCTGAACTATTGTTGTTGTTGCACGGTTAACGGCACGCTTTTGCTAATAGGACGAGCGCTGACTCAGAAGCACGTCTGGGATTGGGCCCTGTGAAGAAAGGTGGCCACCGTGGATGGAAGAACACAAAACCGGGAATCAAGGCCGGGGAGAGTGGGGGCACGGGTTGAGTTTGGGGCATTTAAGATGTATTTTTAATTATATACAACCGCGATTCCTAATGTGAGAGATAACCCCATCGCCCCCCCCCCCCCACGAAAATATCGAAGTAAAACTCCGCCTACGGTGGGGGGCCTGTCTAGGAGGGAGACGCAAACATTTGACCCGAGTTGTAATCACTGGCGAAACGTCGCACTCAGATTGTAAATGTTGGGGCTTGGCTCTCCAACCTACCGGTGTTGCTGTACTAGTGACGAATTGGCATCTTCTGTTAATGTGACAAACCTAACTAATTGTCTGTGTCGAGTGGTGGCGGGTTTAACAACACTTATATTTACGCGATCTAACCCCAAAAAAACCTGTAATATGTGTAATAAATGTCGTTGAGGTGTCTTCTGGAATCCTTCTTTTATTCAACTTGTATTACAGCTTTCCTTCACGCTGCTGACAGGCAGCGTGAGAGGGACAGATAGAGAGAGAGACACACCGCCACGTGGCAACCCGGAGCCCCGCTCCCGCGTGGCCCCCTTCCTCTGTTCGTTCCCGTTCTGACCCCGTGTCGTTCGTCTCCACCCCTATGTAATACCCGGGTCACGTGGTACGTTTCCACCAATCCTGGTTAGCCTCCATGGAATATTCCAGGCTCCCTCGTAAGCTCCCGGGACCACGCCCCTGACTCATCTCCCCATTGGCTGTGGCCAAAGCCAGCAGAACCAATCCTCTACTTACAGCTGTCACCTTTCCTTTACGTCAGGGCCACGCCCCTAGGCTTCCCCCCATTGGCTATAGACCAGGACCGGCAGAGCCAATCATCATGACGAGCTGTGATACGTCAGTGAGCTGGATATATCCTCACATTACATATGTATTGTGGATCTGACCTCCTTATATTCAATGTGGCAACAACGATCAGATTAATAAGAAAACGAGGGGGGGTGTTGGCCGGTCGCTCATTACCGCCTCGACGGCTGCAACTTAAAGTGGTCAAACTTTTAGTTGCAGCCGCCGTGCACGTCTCTCCGTGAGCCCAGCGAGTGGGCATGGGCGGTCACTTTGGAAAGGGGCCATCCATAAATGACGTCACGCGATTTTTGACGATTTTTGACCCCCCCCCCTCGTCACACGGCGTCACAAAAAGTCAGACCCCCCTCAAATATGACGTCACAAAGCTCTGCCCCCCCTCCCCAAAAAAATATACGTAAAACATGCTTCAAATCGCTTTAAACTATGGTCATTGTAGTGCGTATTTGATGTGGCGCTGCACCCTGATGATGTAGGAGAAAACATTTATTAAAACGTCTATTTAATTAAGTAGAACGTGTTGTCTAGGTGCGTTACGTTATTTATGGACGGCCCCAAAGGCAAAACTGCTAATGAGCAAATGTATCTCTCCAAATCCACACTCCTCCCCCCCAGGAGGAAACAGCGGAAATAAGCAGTCGCACCTTTTTAAATATCGTATACACAGTGGCCTGAAGAAGATGTTATCGAAAAGCAATGTCTCTTTCTTTTCGTTTGGTACCAATCTGCCGTGGCGATTAAACAAATAAGCGTGTTTCCCGTTAGCTCTCAAGGGGAGAGAGAGCTGGGCTCGTCAGGAACATTGTAGGGCTTTGGAGACTTTTGACTTTTAAACAACTGTTATTGCCGCCAGCAGCAAAAGCACTGGAGGCGATTTCAATATGAAACACACAAAGTCACCAGCAAACAAAATAAAATAAACGCTACAAATCGACGCGCTGTGGCGCTAAAAACACCGCGCACAATACAAAATAAAAGCCACGTGGTGGTGGTGGTCATCGCGCACGCCACGGTGACGAGCGAGCGCTTCAGAAGGTGAACACGAGGGTGCCGTCCACACTGGTACAGAGAGGGGCTTTTCCGGCTCCCCAGCGTTCGAAGAAGACGTGCACATCACCAACATGTGTGTGGTACGCGTGCTCCAGCCGGAGCTGCGCCTTAAGCAGGCCTCTGAACACTGGAAGCACGGAGCGGCTTTGGAGAGGACGCAACGGGTGTCGTCGGATGGGTTTTGCGACACCACTCGACGAAAAGCCCTCGTCCACCGGTGCCGAGATGTCTCAACGTTGAGCGAAACGGCGACACCCGCGTCAACTGAGGGACATTGACCGCATCGTTTGCTACGATAACCCCTCATCGCCAGTCTCTGCCCACATGGCGTGTCCCAACCAAACCTCTCGGCGCTGCCGCTCGCTGTGATCGATCATGGGCGACGATGAATCGGGAGGCATTCACCCAGCAGCGGATTGACAAAAGAGCTGCTTTTTTTTACATAAAGCTAAGTTTAAAAAACAAATTACGAAATGATGAACGAAGAAAATTGCCGAATACACCCAGCATCTTGTTTCCACTGATCGTAAAAAAAAGACAAAAGAGCTGAAACTGACCCACACCACTCTGCAGTGCTCCTTCACAACAAAGACAAAGATCCCCCCCTCCTCCTCCTCCCCATATAGCCTCAACAGACTGGAGGGACAAGTGCTGTTAGCGAGCACTATGAAGGCCGGCACGGTCCTGCACAAACAACAGCCATCGCGGTCTCTCTCTCTGTGTGTCGCACGGGCGAGAGTGAGTGGTGTGAGCTGGCATACTCGTTGGTTCTTTCGGTGAAGTCACGTGGGTATAAAATAAATAAAATAAATCACGACGTTTCGGGCGCAACACAAGCAAGCGTCCGTCATCAGGTGGGACAACCACAGCAAGAAACGATTCCTGGGTGAACTGGCAGCTATCACGCTGCGATGTGAACCCGACGACCCGAGGCTGATTCCAGGGCCACGGCTTAACATTAACGGTGAGTCGCCGTTCACGGCCTCTGCAGAACCCACGCCTGCTGAAATGATGCACTCCCAGTCGGCCGTGTTGCTGATGGGATGTGTAAAATAAACATTAAAAAAAAATGTACGTGATGGGACGGATATGGGAAGGGAGGCGTTTGGTCTGCTTCTACATTTTTGTCGACAATCCCGTCAGCCCCACGGCTGGAGCTACGAGTGTGCATGGAGAATATTCCATCCATGGGGGAGCTCAGTCGTTTCTTCGGAAAATGAGAAGCGGAATGTGTACAGATGCAGACACTTTGTGTACAGATGCAGACACTTTGTGTACAGACACTTTGTGTACAGATACAGACACTTTGTGTACAGACACTTTGTGTACAGACACTTTGTGTACAGATACAGACACTTTGTGTACATACACTTTGTGTACAGACACTTTGTGTACAGATGCAGACACTTTGTTAATCCCACTGCTCCACGAGACCCTCCCCATGCCGTACTGGTTCACGGGAATGATTTTGATCGTATTTCACAAGCGATGGCCAGTGTGATCTTTGTGAAGCACAGTGGACGTTGCAACCCGGATGTCGACGCTTCAAATTGACGTCCCGGCGCGTCACTTGTCACAGTGGTGAAAGTTTCTGAAATCCTGATATCCGTGCCCACCCAGCAGTACAAACAGATCGACCACAATTTTCGATTTAAAGCTTTCGTGACTGCAGGGATTCATCTTCTTGGGGCTGTCGGAAAGACAGCGTCTTTCGGACGCTGTCTTTCCGACAGACCTGTTCTTCACCTGAAGACGGCTGCTTGCGCTGTGGCCGAAACGTCGTGAGAATTGTATTTTGTTTTATTTTTATTATTTGATTATTTCCCTTCTACGTGACTTTACCGAAAGAACCAAGAAGATCGACCACAGTCGACCAGCAGCAGATCGTGTGTGGTGGGATGTAGTGTGGGTGTTCTCACCGTATTTGCTGCTCTGCTGTATTTTTCTTTGCTTTTATAATTTTAATAACCGAGGTCACGCTTGTAAATGAGACTCATCCTGGTCTCTTGAGTTCTCAGCCGGTAGAAGAATAAAAATTGTAAAACTATTTCTCCAAGACGTCTGGCGAGCATGGAAGAATAGGCCAAATACCCTCTACAGGGGCTTTCTCTCGCTCCCTCTAGTGGAGGACCTTCCGCCAGCATTGTCGCATGCAAGTAAATACAGAGCTGCACCTTTACCTATGCTATGAGCATGTTGTTCTTCATTTCAAGGCCCGTGGGCCACTGGTGGCCCCAAGTGACCTTTAGTTCCACCCCTGACGTGCGGACCCCGACAATACACACATGTGAACACACCCCACTTCATGCTGTGAACCCCAATAGTTTAAAATGTGTGGCGGCCCTCACACTGATGATGTGTTATCGGCGAAAATGGCCCCCCTCTGAAAATCAGTGAAGAACATTGCTTTAGGAAATTGGTGCAAAGCTGTGTAACATAACTATGATGCACAATTTGTTTCAAATGTGAAAAGTGACTATATCACGACGTGATGTGTTTAACAGACCACAAGTCTTTACTAATAAATAATGCATCCACCAGGAAACATTAATACGCATTTGACATGCAGGTGGCTTTAAATTTTAATGTAAATGAATAATTTATTTTCATTTAACACTCGAGATTATGGAAATCCTAAAAAATGTATGACTACGCCATTTTAAAACAATATTCAATTATTTTGCCTGGTTAAATATTCTCCAAATTATGTTTGAATGAAAAAAAGAAAGTGACACGTGTGTTTGTTGAAATTTATAATTATTTGTCCATAAAAGCCCCAGATGTGTCTCGAGACTTATTTGAAGGAGCATATGCTGTGAGCATGGATACTCTCGTGGTGGTATCGTTAGCACACTGGACGTGCAATCCAGAGGTCACAGATTCGTCCTCCTGGCATGGCAGTTTAAACAAAAATGCAAGTCTGTTTAAATTCCACCCACAACTCTGTTCACCCAACGGTATGAATGGGTGGATCGGCAGATCGGGTGGAGTGAGGTAAAGTGTCAGGACTCCCACCTCTTCTAAGATGTTTGACCAACGTGAAAGAATTAGCCAGATATCTTCCAGAGAGGGGCTCTCTTGGGCTCCTTCTAACGACGGCCCTTCCATCCGTAATTGACATGAATAAAACAAGCACACAATACACGGGCCTAACCGAGAACTGTCCATCCGTGTGAAATTTCAAAGTATTTTTTGAGCACATCCCGTCAGCTGCACGGCCATCTTGGAGTGTATAGCTGGAGCACCATTTGCGCGACAAAAATAATGCTGCGCTGGTTTTTGACATTTCGTGTCTCATCAGCAAAGTCAGGCTTGTTTGAACTGATGCTGATGAAATAGGAACTCCCACTACCCTTGAACGACCGCCCCTCGCCCCGTTGGGTGAACAAACAAAACCAGGAGTTCACAAGGATCAGCCAGGGGATCTAGGCCTTGAACTATGGTCCGCACAATACATTGGGATAATGCAATTTAAATAAATAACGTTAAAATACGAAACTATGTGTAAAATAACTAAAGATATGAATACCTTGATAGGGTGATCCATAAGTAAATTCGTGTTGTACATACAACGACATACTTGAAGAATCCTTGCTCGGAATGTCGTGTGTTTATAGATAGATTTATTTAAGGCATTGCTATTGATTAACGTGTTGAAGTTGTTTTTGTTATTTGTACTTGTGCACCACTGCCAACACGGTCTCGACAAAACATATTCTAACTTGTTTGGTAGCGAAGAGCATTTGCGTTATGGGCGCCCGAGATGGCACAGTTGTGAGTGTTCAGGCACTCCAAGTGGCCTGCAGTTGCACGATTGTAAAGTCTTACAGAATCCAGACAGTATGCTTGATTCTCTCTCCCTGTTTCAGGCACATGTACAATAATAATATATAAAGGACACTGATTTCATGTGCAATCGAATTTGTTTCCGGAATCGAGAGCCAAAATGCTTCATTATATACACGTACTTTTTAATGACTACACAGAAATCGGTAGTACATTGTATCTATATACAAACAGTAATTAATAATGCACACCTCATTGTCAATCGATTTCTGGATGAAGGCCTCCCCAGGCCATGTTAGTCATGGGGGTTATTTAACCATACTTCACCGTGCTGGTGAGTGCGGTTCGGTGAAAAGAGGCTTCAGACCAGTTCAGACATCACTCACCACTGATGTTAGTCATGGCCTGGAATTGAACTCAAGTCACTGGGTTCACAGTGCAGTCAATCAGCAGTCAAGCTTTTTACACAGATGCTGATGCATTGCCAGGCGTTGTTTTGCACAAGCACTTCCTCTCACTGTGCGGCACAGTTCAATACAAAAATCAATCTTTTATTTAAAAAAAATAAGCCATTGTGTACTGTACTGTTGTGGAGCAATATGAGCAATAGAGTAAATAAACACACCTCTATTCATCACTCCACGTAAAAATAGATGTTGTAGTCCGTCAGCCGAAAGATGTTCCAAACCATATCCGGCAGCCAATTATTTAAGCAATTGAACTCTGGACCGGTTTTGACTTTTTTGGTCTCTTCATTACATTCAGACTCGTTACACAAACACTACTGAGTTGCCAAATTGCTGTTGGTAAGAGCATTCCACCTTTCACTGCCCGTACAGGGTCCTGTTCAGAACCAAAAGCAGTATCGCACCAAAACCGAAAATCAAATGCTTCAAAAATAGAGGCGCGACGGCTGGCTTAAAACAAATAAAATAAACCTGAGCCACATTGGAGTCAGGCAGTCGATTTCACAATAAAAGCACGACAATTGTCAGCATGATCGTCGTCACGTGCGCGCTTCGTTTGCTGTTCTGATTTACCATCCTGCATCTGGCGATGACAACGAAATGCACCGGCACAGTTAATTGAATAACTGTCAGTGCCCGAAACTGCGGTGGTGCCTGCTGCTTTAATTCCCCACACAAATGCAAAACGTGGGTAATTTTTTTTCTGTGTTGCATTGTGCTACTCGGAGATATGAGACCCCGCGGAAGGGGGGGGTGGTGGCGGGGAGGGGCAATTAGAGGCTGCGGGGTGAACGAAGTGGTAATTAAAGGATTTTATTGGTGTATTTTTGTTGTGTGTGTGTCAAACTTCCACCGCCCTCTTGCGCGCGCGTTCGAAGACGACACGAGGAGTCGCTGTGGGGCCAAAGTATCTCCCGATCCACTCCGGCTGTTGGCGAGGAGTGTTTAGGGGCCGTCCATAAATGACGTCACGCGATTTGGGACGATTTTTGACCCCCCCACCCTTCGTCACACGGCGTCATAAAAAGTCAGACCCCCCCTCAAATATAACGTCACAAAGCTCTGCCCCCCCCCCCCCAAAAAAAAATACATGCTTCAAATCGCTTCAAACGATTGTCATTGTAGTGCGTATTTAATGTGGCGCTGCACTCTGATGTTGTAGGAGAAAACATTTATTACAAAGTCTATTTAATTAAGTAGAACGTGTTGTCTATATATATGTAAAGTTGCGCATTTTGATGTGACGTCACATTTCTCACCCCCCCCCCTTCGTCACACACCGTCACAAATGTGACACCCCCCCCCCCCCCTAGGTGCGTGACGTCATTTATGGACGGCCAATTTAACCAAACGGAGAGGACCGTACGACGCAATTCAAGGGGTGTGGGCCCCTTCAAAAATGGGGTGAAGCTGTGTGGTGCGGTGGTTAGCACGCTGCACCGCGCGTCCGGCAACGTGAGTTTTCGAGTCCTGGTCACGGCTAACGTCAGCGGCGAGTGATTTCTCAACCGCTCTCTCTCCCCTTCACCGATACTAACGGCTGCTCTGTGCTTCCAGTGTTCAGAGGCCTGCTTAAGGGGCGGCTTCGGCTGGAGCATGCGTACCACACACATGTCAGTGATGTGCAGCGCGTCTTCTTCGAACGCTGGGGAGCCGGAAAAGCCCCTCTCTGTACCAGAGTGGACGTCACCTTCTGAAGCGCTCGCTCGTCACCGTGGCGTGCGCGATGACCACCACCACGTGACTTTTCTTTCGTATTGTGCGCGGTGCTTTTAGCGCCACAGCGCGTCGATTTGTAGCGTTTATTTTCATTTGTTTGCTGGTAACTTTGTGTAGTTCATATTGAAATCGCCTCCAGTGCTTTTGCTGCTGGCGGCAATAAAAGTTGCTTAAAAGTCAAGTCTCCCCTTCACCAAAGCCGCGCTAACCTATGTTGCGAAGCTAAAGTTAACCCACGCAAACCGACTCGGTGCGGGGAGAGATTCAATTATTAGTGGAATGGCAACAGGTTGTGAAACAAAAACGTTTTGTAATCACGGTAATGACACGTGGGTTTTTAGGCAAAAACATGCAGCTTTGCAAAATAGACAACAAACTCAACACTTAATGCCGACAAGACGCTGTTATCAAGAGAACGAGGCAATCTATGCCTCGGTGTGAGTAAGCTTAGGCCCAGCACTCAGGGTGGGTGAAGAGGGCGGCTACCCACGTCACAAAACCGTAAGGGGCACTGCGAATATATGAGAGGGAGCCTCAACAATTCTGCGGATGGGGAGAAACATATACACGGCCAAGGAGAGACATATAAACGAACAGAGAGGCAGACACAGAGATGCATAGACGGACGGAGACAGAGAGGCACGGATACACCTCGAGAGAGACGCACTCAGAGACAGACGCAGACAGATCTCGAGAGGTGCGGAGCAGGAGCGAGAGACGGAAACCCCGAACACCGCCACGACCAGTGGGTTGCGAGTCCAGTGTGCACACCATTGCACCACAGCAGCATCCCCTAAATGACGTAGGGGTCCCGCAATCCGCGGATATTTGAATGAGAAAGTTATCCTTGTTTTAGCATTGAGCCATTTTGAATTTGACTTCATCACACTTGCCATTGTGCGCCTACCTTGCAACCGAATATCCCTTCCCACACGATCCCTACTGGCCTGAACACCTGCTCACAAATATGCCTGCCCGCTTGGCCATCGTCTATTCATGTGCCGTGATAAGTATCCCTTTAGCAACACGGTCATTCCATGAAGAACATTATAATGGCTTCTTATTCTGCTTGTCCTGCTTTCTCGTGAATACTGTGAGAGAGTCAATGTTTTCCATGAAAGCGGCAGATGGTTACCCTAATTGAGGTGGTTTGCTTAATTGTGTGGTTCGGAATTATTCCATCCACAGTTCCAAAAACAGCATGGGTGGAGAGTTGAAAATTCGAGGTGTTTTTTTCGTCATTTTCATTCGTATGGTATATTAGCGTTATTATAGAGTATATGCTTTAGATGTGGGACTTAATTTAGAATTAAGTGGATTTATTTGACTTATTTGGTATTAAATCATGATCATCAGCATGGGACACACTTTGTCACCGATCTATTACTCACGAATACAGATGTTGTTGTTGGGTATAATATATTCAGTGTGTAAGCAGCCAAACCAACATATGATCTATAGCCGTTATTACGCCCAGAAATAATGTACCATATTTCATATCGGGGAGAACGGGGCTTAAAAGCAGAGAAACATCTGAAAACACAAACGATACGGAGAAGAGGAGATATCAAAGGAGACACAGATGCACAAAACTCTGCAACGTCATTTGGAAAAATATCGTCTGAAATAAAATAGTACCGTGCATATCTCGAAAAATGAAAGAGCTGCAATAAAAAAAAAACTACATCACAGTTATGCACAGAGACGTGAGAAGATGTGTTCCGATAATTTGGAGCGCAGAAACAAAGGCATACAAATTGATCACGTAATCATTTCAACTTGTAACACGCCCCACAGTATTCATTGAGTCCCAAAGGGGTAAGCATTTACACCATTGGAACCTCATTTGCCAGTACAAATATGATAATTGTCTTTTTACCCTTCTATCTGGCAACAAAACTGACACCTGTTTTACAAGGAGTCATGTTTGCATAGACCACAATACCTGCAGTCATAATGCAAACAAAAAACATAACTCTGATAATGTGCACTGTCCTTGAAGTTGATTGGTCCACACCCGAGACAGCTTTCCTTAGAGCCTAGTCTCACATACAGATGGGAACAGGTGGAGTCCGCCCTTGCTGTACCACTTTCTCTCGGCAAGCCAGGGCATGGCAACTCAATGCCCACCATCCACACCAATCCTCGGCTCCGCAGCGCTGGATTACAGGCGTGCGCCGCTGCCGCCGCCCATCTTATACAGGGTGCTTCAGAAAAATGTTAACGCTTCCGAGAATGTGGAATAATACCACAAGAAAAGTGCTGGCTCCGGGCTCTGGAGACCACCCGGAGAAGATTCCAGGCGACGTGTTGACAATGATGGCGAACAAGTGGAGACTCATTTAGTTTTTTTAAGCTATTAACATTACATTTGTTATCATGTTACGGTGTATTATCCGTTTTTTCCCATTAAAAACGATAGTCCCATTTAGGTGATGACATTATAATAGGAAATTGAAATGGATCACGAGCACAAACATTTACGACTGAAATTAAACCAAGCCTAAAAAAAAGTGTGCAAATAAACATGAATAGTGCATGTTTGGCATTACAATCCGAGGCAGGATTATGCACACGTCGATTTAAAAAATTCACGCGCAGGATAGAGACATCATCTTAACCGTTCAGAAAATTAAGTGGGCTTGGGCAGGACAAGAAAAGAATGATGGCCGGTGCTTAAGACCGATGATGGAGTGGCAGCCAAAGCAGAGAACACTTCTAAAAAATTAACCCGTAAAAACAAAGTTTTTCACTATAAATCCTTTATATGCGTGGCATCGGTTTTATTTTATTATTCATTTCTGTTTTTCTTGAGCAAGAGTTTCATTTTTATCACATTGGTATTTTAAATTAAATATGAAAAAAACATTTTCCTAAAAAGTGGAAAATTTTGGGAAAAAAAATTCACGAAAATAAATTGTCACGCACAACGAGTCTGTGTGCAAAATGTCAGCTCGATTGGCTCACGGGAAGTGGGTTAAAAAACGACCGAAAGATTTGCACGGTCGTAAGCGCGCAAGCAAGCAAGCAAGTGAACTTAATATAAAGGATTTAAAAATAGAAGCTCGCGCGCGAGGTCCAATTGGGATTGTTTTATCGCAAGACCGCGAGAGATGCCAACGGCTTGGGGAGGCTTTCATGCGGCACAAGATTTATCATTGCTGGTGGCATTGTCGGATACCACGCGGTGGGTTGGGGAGGTTCGGAGTTGTTGCAATGGTTGTGTACACCGCGCTCTGATACGCGCCACCTGAGTTTGAGTACTGACCACGGCTGACATCAGTGGCGAGCAATATCAGAGCCAGTTCTGCTTCCCTCCCTCCTCTTCGCAAAGCTGCACTGACCAACGTGATGCAAGTACGGTCAAACAATCCCCATTATTGACACGGCATTGGAGCTGTCGGCCAAGGGTGTTGGGAACAGATTTGTCCTATTCGGTCAGATTTTATTTAAGTACCACGTGAGATGTTCCGCGCTTGCAAAAGTTTTTTTGTAGTTCGAGCTGAAAGCATTAAACAAAATGAAGCGCCGTCACCCGAACATTTCGCTGTCACGCACTTGCAACTGAACGATAGGCCTCAATGGATAAACATCTTGAGCAATTCATGGATATTTTCATGAAATAGACTGAAATAGCGGGGCCTATGGCCAAATCACCAAGGGATGCGCCCGATCTCACCAGATCACGGAAGCTGAGCGGGTTTCAACGTGGATCGTGCATGGATGGATGAGTGACCACCACGCAAAATAAAGCATTTTCAGCCGCGAGAATTATACAGTGGGCCGGCAGGGGGGCAGTTCATGAATATCCATTGTTGTGCTGTACTTCTATGCTCCCGCGTCAATGTTCTCCCTCCATCGTCCCATGTTTATCACAAATGACCCCTACGATCCGCGTGTGCGGAGGCCCTCATCCAGCAGTGGATTGTACAAATGCCTGTACAGTACGTGGAGTGTGAAGTGTGCAGTGCTTTATGTGAACTGGCCAGCAGCAAGAGTTGTTGCGGGTTGCGAGTAGACGCTCACGGATGGCCCGCACCATGGACGTGTGCTGCCATCTGCAGCGCTAACGCTCTGTGCCCGTGTGTGCGTGTCGGTTTAATTCGCAAAGCACGAGAAGGAAACCTGCGCTCGTGTCAACAACGGTCACTTTAAACAAAGATTCTAACGTGTTTTGGGAGAGCAACATTTACGTGTAAACGTGCACTCTTGTTTGGGGAAACACATTCCTGCGGAGGCAGCTGGTAGGAACGTTGGGTTGCTCGGTCAATGGCCAGGGTCAACGGCGGCGTGGTGTATTCCGCAAATATGCCCGACTGAGGGCGGGCACAAGCCGGCGTGAGTAAGTTAAACGTTGAGTTTTATAAGGGCACCACGGGGTGACCAGCCCCTCCCCACCCAGCCCCACCCAGCCCCACCCTCCCCACCAAGCCCCTCCCCACCCTCCCCTCCCCACCCAGCCCCTCCCTCCCCACCCAGCCCCTCCCTGCACGACGGACGGACGGACACAATAATCCCCTGTGGGCTGGTGGAACCAGTGGGTTCCTACCAGTACAAATGTGGACAACTGTCTTGATGACAAAGTAATAACTTGAGATGAACGTGCGACATGAGTCATCCAGTACAAACACAATTGTAGTTCATAGTTGCATTGCTGCCCAGTACACATGGCAACGTTTGGACGACGTTGGCACGCGGTAGGAACCGTTGAACCGACGTTGACACAACGTTCCACATTTACTGGGTATTTCGGGACTTAACCCTCGCGCAATATCTGTATCCCGTAGGCCACTCTGAACCATTCTCAATGTCCTTCACAAGACAGCCATATAGACGTTTAAAAAAAATCTGTCGTTTTGTTGAACGACAAATTCTCATCTGCAACAATTCCATGGATGACTTCCCACGGCCGTGCGGATCAAGTTCAAGTTCATTTATTAGGTATAGCCCTGTGAGCCATTCGGCTCTTGAATCGGGTGCAACCGCAACAAACATAAAACAAAAACATGAACAAGAAAACATCTTAAAGTGACTATGTGCAAACAGAAAATCCAAGAAAAGACAGCAAAATATTGCAGAAAAATCACCATACGCCAACACTGTGTGCAAAAATCCCAGTGGGATGCAAGTCAAACAACAACAACCACAAGACAACTTAGATTAAGGCCATCAGTCTAACTCTGTACTACAACAAACAAACATGGCCAAACCAAAAAACTTTTCGAAAATCACCTAAATAAAGCCATGAAAGTAATGAAACAGTGATCATAGGAACTGTGACCGAATTTTCACAATAAACGACATAAACAACATGTACTACCAAACTCTGCAGCCATAGCTGGCTGCATGAGTCACTCCACAACACAGGATCACAGGTCGGCAACCACTGGCGCGGGAGAAATCAAAGCAGTACGACGGTAAATAGGGAAAGGGGCCGTCCATAAATGACGTCACGCACCTGGGGGGGGGGGGGTCCGACATTTGTGACGGTGTGTGACGAGGGGGGGGGGTGAGAAATGTGACGTCACATCAAAATGCGCAACTTTAAATAAATAGAGACAACACGTTCTACTTAATTAAATAGACGTTTTAATAAATATTTTCTCCTACAACATCAGAGTGCAGCGCCACATTAAATACGCACTACAATGACAATAGTTTACAACGATTTGAAGCGTGTTTTATTATTTGGGGGGGGGGGGCAGAGCTGTGTGACGTCATATTTGAGGGGGGGGTCTGACTTTTTGTGACGCCGTGTGACGAGCAGAGGTGTGGACTCGAGTCATGTGACTTGGACTCGAGTCAGACTCGAGTCATGAATTTGATGACTTGCGACTCGACTTGGACTTGCATAACAATGACTTTGTCCCACCTATGAGATGTGGACTCGAGTCATGTGACTTGGACTCGAGTCAGACTCGAGTCATGAATTTGATGACTTGCGACTCGACTTGGACTTGCATAACAATGACTTTGTCCCACCTATGAGATGTGGACTCGAGTCATGTGACTTGGACTCGAGTCAGACTCGAGTCATGAATTTGATGACTTGCGACTCGACTTGGACTTGCATAACAATGACTTTGTCCCACCTCTGGTGACGAGGGGGGGGGGGATCAAAAATCGTCCAAAATCGCGTGACGTCATTTATGGACGGCCCCTAAGATGAAAAAAAGCCACTTCTGCCGAGGCTATTTACGTTGGCGCGCCTCATGCACGCCTCGCTTCGCGATGACGTACTACGCGTGACGTCATCTCGCCGGTGTCAAACGATGCGCGGCGAGTGACGTCACCTCGGGGTCGGGCGACTTGAAACGTAACATTATCACGAATTATTATCACGAAATCAACATTCCCGAGAACAAAGTTAACGGTCGGAGGAGTGTTGCAGAATCCGGACACGCGCATGTTTGTTCTTGTTTGTGTTGCTGTGACAATCAAGGAGAATCACAATAATATTTATTTATCCCGGAGAAATCCGATGAGCTATAAAGCTCCCCCCCCCCCCCCCCACAAATGTCCATTGGCGTCGAGCCGAGCTGCACCTTCCCCTGCTGAGAGCAATCCGACGAGAATCACCGTCCCGCGGGGACTGTTTTAACTCTCTGACAATCCGCCGTGACCCGCCGGGCCCCGCGCTCAATCATTCCCAGCGCGCGCCGCGCTCCCATTGGGCTCCGCGACATCGTTGGCGTGCGGGAGACGATATCCACGATATCTACGATCTCCACGATATCCACGATACCCACGATATCTACGATCTCCACGATATCCACGATACCCACGATATCCACGATCTCCACAATATCCACGATATCCACGCACGGACGTATCAGCGAGGTGTCCCGGTAAACACGCAATTGTTTGAGCCAACGTTGTTGGCATGTGGTTGGCTCAACGTTGACCCACCGTTGAGCCAACGTTCCGTGTTTACTGGGGTAATTCGCTGAGATTAACAACAACTCCGAGCGTGTTGTTGAGCGAGGACATTGCCGCGGAGGGGCGATTGCAAGGGGGCTGCCCCTAGTGCCACACGGTGGCGGAGACGGCATTTGCTGTCACTGCCTGACTCGTGCCTTGCGCAGTCTGATATTGGTGCTGTGTAGAGTAATCATCGTGGCAGCTGAGAAGTGGTGGTTTGCGATTGCTGTGTTCTGCGTCCCGAGAAGAGCTAAGGGTTTTAGCAAGTAACCATGTGTTAAGATGTTCAAATAACAAATAAAAAGCTTTTGCAAGGAATCGTGTCTGCATTAACCACACATTAACCACACGTACTCGTAGTGAGCATGCAAACAAAAACATGCTTTATGTAACACAATTTTTGTTCCTGGGTAGGTAAGTGTTATTTCGTAATTTGTTATGCCTAAAAAGTATAGAAAATGGCTATTATTCCCCACAAACTTTGCTTTTGTGACCTGGACAGTGATCTTTTTTAAATGTACCTATTTTCAATGAGAAAACGGGCGAAATTGTGTCTTTTCGTTCACATAAAGTCAGAAAAAAACATATGAATCTAAATGAACATATATTATTACTGAAGTAATACAAAAATTACTACAAAAGATATTGAAGTGAGTAGTTTTTCGAGATTTACGATGATGCTGTAAATCACTTTCACGAATCAGCCCCCAAATGTTGTCTCCCATCATGTTCTCGTTATACTGTCCTTGGTAGTGGCGTTCAAAGTCCAGTATATCCTGGTGGAAGCGCTCGCCTTGCTCCCATGTTCTCCTTGAATTTATCAAGATGAGCATCAAGGATATGGACTTTGAGGGACATCCTACAGCCCATTGTGCTGTAGTTCTTCACCAGAGTCTCAACCAGCTCCACAGAGTGTTCGACCTTGTGATTGCCCAGGAAGCTGCGAACCACTGCGACAAAGCTGTTCCAAGCCGCTTTCTCCTTACTAGTGAGCTTCTTGGGGTATTCATTGCACTCCAGGATCTTCTTTATCTGTGGTGCAACTAAGACACCGGCTTTAACCTTTGCCTCAGACAGCTGAGGGAAGAAGTCTTGAAGGTATTTGAAGGCTGCCGACTCCGTATCTACAGCTCTAACAATTTGTTTAATAAGGCCCAATTTGATGTCTGGTGGTTGAATCTGAATCCTCCGGGGGTCCACCAGTGGCTTTCACTTTATGTTGTTCCTCCCCACAGAGAACTCAGTCCGCTGTGGCCAGTCCCGCCTGTGGTAGTGCGCCTTGGTGTCCCTGCTGTCCCAAAGGCAAAGATAGCAGGGAAACTTGGTAACACTGCCTTGGAGACCCATTAGGAATGCCACCATTTTGAAGTCTCCGATGACCTCCCCGCCGTACTCATCATACGTCAAGGCGTCCAGCAAGGTCTTGATGCTGTTGTAATCATGTTTGAGGTGCACCGAGTGAGCCAGGGGAAGAGACGGGTACTTGTTACCATTATGGAGCAGCACGGCTTTGAGGCTCCTGGATGAGTTGTCAATGAAGAGGCGCCACTCATTATGGTTACAGGTGATTGCGATTGCCTGGAACAGACTGGTCACATTGTGGCAGAAGCAGAGCCCATGTTGATGGGTGAAGAAGCTGCAAAAAGGTTGGTGACGCTTCCTCTGATCTGCGACTTGCACACTTTTATCCAACAAGTTCTACTGCTTGAGCCTAGACGTCAAAAGCTCGGCATTGAACTTGATGAGACCAAGATCTCTGATCAAGTCGTTGAGGTCTTTTTGGTTGGGGTAGTATGGGTTTCTCTCCTCAGCTCCACCTCTGAAATTGTCATCTGGATCTACAACGTCTTCCTCGCTCTCTCACTTGCTGCTCTCTTCTAAAGACTCTTTCTCTGGAGGAGTGGGTACGGGGAGCTCATGGCAGTGTGGCACGGGGGCGATTGATGAAGGAAGGTCCGGATACGTGATAGCAGGTGCATTATTGGCAGTTCAACGTTTGTAAGGGTCCACCATGCAGAAGTAGCAGTTGCTTGAGTGGTCAGTGGGTTCCCGTCAAATTCTGGGGATAGCAAACTTCATGGCTCTTTTCCCCTCTGTACCATCCTACAAAAATACATTTACTTCACCCATGACTAATGTCTAAGAGATTCTCCCAACATTTTTCATGTATGATATATTTTTTCAATAACATTGAAAATTGTAAAAGATTTAAAAATTAAAAACTTTAACAATTTTAAACATTTTAACAAATTTTATAACATCAAATTCCGAGCAACAATTTTCCACAGTTTTTTGCATTGCTCGCAGGTGAAATGAGGTGCCCAGGGTTTGTCTTGATCCCCGATAGACATGCCGAAATATGCCTTGTAGGCCTCACACATCTTAGCAGATGCTTCCACAGAGTACTTTTTCGCTCTTGTCTTGATAAATTGGCCGCAGACATAGCAAAATGCGTCTGCCGGATGCTTGCAGCCTCTTGATGCCATCTCAGGAAAATGCAGATATGTATCCACTTAGACAGCTGGAACTAAACTGAACTGGTGGGCTTAAGGCCACCAGTTCAGTTATATTATTAGAAAGTTATCAAATGTTCAAGAATTTACTCCAACTTTACTCAGCACTGAATCTATCTGGAATGTTCTGGAAAATAGGTACATTTCAAAATATCAATGTTCTGGTCACAAAAGCGAAGTTTGTGTGGAATAATAGCCATTTTCTGTGAATTTAAGGCATACGCGATTAGGAAATAACTGACTACCCAGGAACAAAAAAATATTGTTGTACAGAGTAATATATGTTGCCAGAAAAAAGGGGAAAACCCTATTCTCATATTTTGGTACTGGCAAAGTCGGTCCCATAATGTAGATGCTAACCCCGAGCTCTCATTACTCTGATAATGCATTGTCTTTGGGCTGTACGCCTTTTGGCGTCCTCTGGTCTAACACCGTTTGAGACGAGGCTCAAAAGAAAGCTGTCTCTGGTGTGGACCAATCAGTTTCAAGGACAATGCATATCTTATCAGAGTGTGTTTTTTGTTTGCATACTGACCACAAGCATTGTGGTTAATGCAGACATGATTCCTTGTAAAAGGTTTCAGTTTGGTGTTTTAACATCTTAACACCTGCTTTGTTTCTAGATTTGAAGCTTTCGTGACTGCAAGGATTCATATTCTTAGGTTTTTTTTGGTAAAGTCACGTAGGTAAAAATAAATAAAAGTAAAATAAAAAATCACGAAGTTTCGGAGGCAACACAAGCTTCCGTCTTCAGGAGGAACCGTCACAGCACGATTGCTGTATCAAGTAAGAGAAATTCTAAGAGACCCGTCCTTGTATATATACTGGTTGAGAGCAAAGGGCTGTTTCATCTACATAACAAAGGCTCAGTCCTATTTACAGCAGCCGCACCTTTACAGCAGCCGCACCTTAACAACTCTGGTACCTCCCAGTTCCACCAGTCTACACAACAAAGTCTCATTCCTAACAGCAGCCTCAGCCGCACCAACCTCACAATAACAATAATACAAAACTCCGATCCAGGTGCCTACCTTGGCTCCTCCCCCCCTCAACCAGTATATAAACAAGGACGGGTCTCTTAGAATTTCTCATTTACTTGATACAGCAATCGTGCTGTGACGGTTCCACCTGAAGACGGAAGCTTGTGTTGC
Source organism: Lampetra fluviatilis (assembly GCF_964198595.1). Classification (NCBI taxonomy): domain Eukaryota; kingdom Metazoa; phylum Chordata; class Hyperoartia; order Petromyzontiformes; family Petromyzontidae; genus Lampetra; species Lampetra fluviatilis. The sequence goes on from NC_136288.1 coordinate 3,104,778, forward strand.
CTCCGAAACGTCGTGATTTTTTTTATTTTACTTTTATTAATTTAAATTTTTACCTACGTGACTTTACCGAAAAAACCTAAGAACCTGTTTTGTTGCCAGAAAAAAGGGGAACCCCCTATTATCAGTGTAATACATGCATTCGCTTTAATATTTGTGTAGTACCGTCGAATACAGGTCGACACCCGGGGTTGAAGCACACTGAGGTTTATTACAACAACCGTCGTGACATACACACTTGAGGGGGTATCGGCCCCCTCACCCGTCTTTCTGAGGACACACCTCCTAGCTAACCCTAGCCTGCCTCAGAGTCCTCCTCTCGTGGACTAGGGGAGGCTATCTTGGCCCGACACTGGTCAGTCGGGCCCGGTACTCAGAGTCCAGACCAACACTGGCTCTGGCTCTGGCACCACGCCACTGGCTCGAGCCTGCGCGGTCCTGACAAGGACGGCGTAGCAGGGGGAGACCAGGGCTCTATCTCGGACGTCTTCCGTCTTCTCTTCTTAGCTAACCCAACTCTCTCTAGCCCCCCGATACATTCCCCTTTTATACATCCCCCTCCCTGAGGGGTGGGGCCCCGGGGGATCGTAACGTCCGAAGCGCGGACGTCGTAGAGGGCACCTGCCCGTGCACTGACGTAGCCCCGCCCACTGTGCTAGTTTCCCGTTGGATCCCATACATATCAGCTCGACACATATTTCCTCCGTAAGACGCCTACATATGCATTGTATTTGAACATCTTAACACCAGTTTTTTTGCCAGAAAGGGTCAAACCTATTCTTAGATTATAACATTGTGTTTGCTCAAGCGGTTTGCTCGATGTGATATTCATCATGGAACCTCGCGTTTAAAGTTACGTATTGCATTTTGGGCACAATTTTATTGTTGATTAATTGCTGCCTAATATTGTTTTTTTGTATTCTGTATGACACTCCCAGTTACCGTTTTTAAGGTGACTGGAGCGTTTCGTACATTTGCAGTCATTTTGTCAATCTACTGCTGAATGAGGCACCCACAGTCTGTGCGGTCATGGGGGTTATTTAACCATACTTCACCAGCGGTTGTTTAAAAAAAAAAGTTTATCGTCCCGGAAAACAGCAGTTATATGCCGAATTTCAGCGAAGCACTTGTTGAAATTATAAATGTACTATTTTCAAGATATTGTTTTTGTTGTAGTGAAATATTTCACTGTGGTTTTGCATAAAACTGTAGTTTAGATCTTCTGTGAGACAAAATGGTATGTGTTTATTTGCAAGGAAATTTGACGGGTAATTTAATGAAAACTGCGTCCCATAGTGGTGAATACATGAATAACTTAATAAAAATGTAAGCATGGGATTCAAACCTGGGTCAACCACCTTTAAAGCCGCAATGCTCTCCACAGCACCACAAAATATTGGTGGAAGTTACAAAAGTTCGGGTTACTAAGTCATTGCAATTTTTACAAGGCATATAAAAAATATAATAATGCAACATTTACCATTGATCATTTGACCTACATGCATATAATGAACTTACTCATAAAACGCTGGATTTTAACCCAGTACCTTTTGACTCACAAAAACTCCCTTCAAGCGATATCTGGCACAGAGGTGCCACCTGCCAAAAGTTAACAACTACTCTCCAAAGTTGGTGTTTTCTGTAAAATCTAGAAGAGTGGACGATAATGAATGATAAGAAAAGTAAGTGGGCCATTGGACAGGACACATGCCCAGCTTGGCCTTAAGTGAAAATATGAAATCTCAAAAGTCACGTTAAGTGTTCATTTACACCATGTTATTTTTAACTTCTGAAATGCTGCAATATTTAAGTATCCGTTTACTCTTTCGCGTGCGTACAACCGACACACATCGGTGTAATAAGCCCGTGATTGCGCGCCTATCTTGGATTTTAATTAACTGCAAAACATTTAACTCAGCTCCTGAAATCCATTCGAATCAGTCACATTTAAAATGTGACTTTTTTGCCAATTATTTTCAGACCCTGAGATTGATTCGCTCTATGCACAAATCACTGCTGCCCGAGTTTTTTCAACCAGAATATAAAAACAAATCTACTCAACAGATGTCCTACATCTGGCACATTCCCATCAACACTCATCTACGTCTCTACTGCTAATTACTGCACACTCCCCATGTAATGATTCAGTCCGTATGAGTTCAGACACATTGGCGTGGCCGTCAGAAGCTTGCAAACACCGCACGGCTTGAACCCAAACCCTAAAGAAGGTGCTATTAATATTCAAGTAGTTCTCTTTGCTCACTTGTATGAGCCTGTGGTTGCTGCGTGGCTGTCTCACGCACCGCCTATTAGCTCAATACAGCCATGTAAAGGAACACCTGAATCCTCTTGTGTGTGCGATGTTAGAAAGGGGGCCTTATCCAGACCTCGTTACCCAACTCGCAGGGATAATGACCGTGACGACGTTAATAATCTCGAGCCTTGGGTTTCAGGATCGCATTAGCACTCACGTGAACAAAAATAAATGTATTCTAAACATCGTGAATAATACAATTATGTGCTTGTTTATCCACGGAAGACTGAATTTGTTTAGTTATTTGTACTCGTTTGCCCTTTAGTCTCGATATTTTTTTTTCAAAAAAGTTCTGCATGGTACGTGTCGAATCGTGTCCTTATTGAACCGACCATCAAGTAAAGTAACCTTACCCTTAATGATACATTCGTCAGATCGTGTGTGCGTGTACACTCATACATGATCGTGTGTATGCTCTGATAATTATATATGCATTGTTTCAAAGACAATGCATATATTATCAGACCATGTTCTTTTGTTTGCATGTTCACCACAAATACGTGTGGTTAATGCAGACAGGATTCCTTGGAAAAGGATTCTGTTGGTGTTTTAACATCTTAACAGCTTTTTTATTTTGCCAGAAATGGTAAAACCTATGTTTTATGATCGTGGGTGTACACGCATACGCGCACCTGCAAATATACATAGACACTCGCACAGATGTACGCACTCTCACACTCACAAACAAATGTGTAAACTCACCCACTTTTCAGCATCGTTGAACAATGAAACCATTGACTGATGAGAGCGTGTTGTATGGGACGCGTGATCTGAATCAGACGGGTTCCGTCGTAAAGAGGTCGAGAACCACTGCTCGAGTGACTGTGATGTTCACCACAACAGAAAAAAACAAATCTAATTGAGACCCCGAATTACTACAATGGATCGAATCGCAATGGGAGACTATGGTACGAGTTGATTTAGTGATTGCACTCCCTGTACCTGGTATACAAGAGGTCGATCCCTACTCTGATGCCTATATATTTTTGGAGTTTGCGTGTTCTCCCCGTGGTCGCGTGGATGTTTTCTCTGGGTCCTCCCGTTTTCCCCTCCACATTTAGAAACATGCGTTGAGAGTATTTGGCTGCAATAAATGTTCACGTGATAAGCCACTTCGTTGAGCTATCACGTGTTGGCCAGGTCGCTTCTGAAAAAGAGCTACATAGCTGGTAAAATTAAACATTGTTTGGTTTAGTTTAAAAGCATAGAACATGTGGACAAATGTGTAGCCGCACTGTGCATGTTGGATGTGGCCTACAAGGGAATGGTTTTCGGTGGTTAGTAGTTTACATGTATACTCCGCGAAGTCCCCCATTCCCAATTCCTCCAACTTCATCACGGATAAGAGCGGTCCTACTGCACGATGATGATTACATCTATGCAACTGCTGACTACAGCCTCAGTGCTGTTTCTATTGTGCGTTAGCTACTGCGTATACTTAGAGGTTCGTGAAGGACGCTGCTGGGCAGTTAGAGGCAGTCGCCCTCCAACAAGAGCGGAGGGCAGAGAAATGAAGCTCACAACTAAAACGCAAGAAGTTGGCACAATGGGGAGCACAGGTTGTGCATCTGCCGGTGATGTTAGGCAGTAAACCCATATCACCTGGATTTGTCCCGTGACCTCCTGTTACTTCACGTGGCCTCAATGTGCACTTGGCCTGGCACAAGCACCGTGGTGGCATCACCGCCACTTAGCGGCGAGGGGCGTTGTTTCGTTTAAAAGGTTTCGTGGTCAGCAGAATAAGCATTCGTGTCACCATGTTCAAGGGAGAAAAAAATTGCCATTTAGTCCAATACGTTGTGAGTGTCTCTCTGCCACGATACCTTTAAATGTTGAGGGTGTCGGGACACCCACGTCAACCACGCGGCTGTGATCCCACTATGAGAAACCCCGTTTGTATGAGGACATAACATTCATGCGCATTTCATGAATCCACCTATTTGCTGTACTGCCTGTAACATGCAATTCTGCTACCATTCGGGCGTGCGCCTCACGTGCACGATCTCAGACTGATTCACTCCTCACGGCCTTTCAATTCACCGGATCGCGGGATTATGACGGTTATTACCCAATACGAGATGATCATACAATAGACTTTCGCCGTTTGATTTTTTTCCAATTTGCGAGAACTCTTTTTTTTTTTAAATCTCTGCTTTGGCAGACAGCCCACGGAGATTAAAGGCCACAAGATTTACATTCAGATGTGAAGCACAGTAATTAATTGCATTACCGAGGCTACGTTTATTGTGTTAAAACCCTATAATGCCGGGTTGGGATTTAGACATAATCGCTAAAATAATTATAGGCAAGGCAAGAGGAAGTATAGTCTTGTTGTGATATTTCCTTACCTATAAATTATTTAGATATTACGATTGCTGTGTTTGTGAGAGAAACAACATAACCAATTATGTGTGGCTTTAGGGTGTTCTTCTCCGCGGTGATTCAAGACGGAGCGGGGTAAACAAGCTACTGGGTGAGTGTGCTCTGCTCAGGGGAGCGAAATGAACCAAAACAAAACACAGGGTCGCCACTTTAATGATCGGAAAATTATCGATCTGGATTTTCTCACGTGTGCATAATGAACGGATATATCTACGTGTAAAAAATAACCGCGCTCTACATGTTTTGATTAGCTTTGTATTCATTATTTTATTGTGTGTGTGGAAAGATAGGAAAGTGTGTCGTTTCATTATGTTGCAGCAGCGATGGTCAATCCACTGCTCGACGAAAGGCATACCCAAGTCGCCCTCATACCTCGTGATCCTGCGATGATACAATCAATATAGCAGGTGCCTACGATCGTGATGATGTCATCGCTCCATCTCCACGTTGGATGTCCTCTCAGATGCGTTCCATTGCTTTAATACCACGCAATCATTAGTTTGACCATCGGCCATCATCCTTTGCAGCGACGTGTATCACCCACGGCCACTTACTTTTCTGAACATTTAAATAATAATGAGCGTCTGATAATTGTTTTCTTACCATTTTATCTGGCAAAAAAACTGACACCTTTTTTACAAGGAGTCATGTTTGCATTGACTACAATACCTGCGGTCGGAATGCAAACAAAAAACACAACTCTGATAATGGTAATGATATGCACTGTCCTTGAAATTGATTGGTCCACACCCGAGACAGCTTTTCTTAGAACCAAGTCTCACATGGTGTTGGACCAGATGACGCCAAAAGGCGCAGATAAAAAGGTAAAAAAACAATTATCATATTTTGCTACTGGCAATTTCCAATGGTGAATAATGAGTGTCGTTGTGGAAACTATAATTAATACAATACAAAAAGAAGACGTCTCTTTCACAAATGCGTCTCTCCACATAAAAATAAATACACGTATTCCTTCCACAACTTATCAGCCGCACGGCCTTCTGTGAGTGTATAGCTTTCGCAGCATTGGACCGGTTTCGATATCCAGTGTCTCATCGGCAGTTGTTTTCAAACAATGACAAACGCGTCCTCTTATCCGCCTTCAGCTGCTCATAAGAGGAGTCACCTGGAAGTGGTCGCCATTGGGCGCTAAACTCATGCTATGATCCGCTCATATGCATGCGCATGTGCAAGACTTTGTCAATCCGCTACCGGATGAAGTCTGCCTCTCGCTTTCCGGATCGTGGTAGTTATTTCAACTATACATCACCACGCTGGTCAATGCGGGTTGGTAGGGGCATATATGTATACAGGGCGACCAACAATGGATGTTGTTGTTGACCACGTAGATCAGCTTTTAGCCGTGGATAATTTCGATAAGTTCAGGATCTCTTCTCGCGGACAATAGGATTGGAATTCCCGTCAACAACGAGTCTGCATTGTCCGCCAAGTGCACTGCCCACCACACCAATGCTGGAATTAGAACATGAGTTGTCTTCTCCGTGAGCCCCTTTCAATCTCAGCCGCGTAAAGTGAATGCATTCCCCCGAGACCCGAGTTATACCTGAGAATCGCGGCTTCCGTTTGCGCCGTGCGTGCGCGTGTGTTTTCATCGCCCCCGCAGAACACTAGGTGTGTGTGTGATTTGCATTCACAAACGCTTCAGCTCTCATTTCACGGGAGAGTCTGCCTTTGACAGACAGGTGAACGAATGCATTAGAGAAGACGTGCACTTATAGTTGATATTTGGAAGGGTTTGAAAGAGTAGAAGGCACGTCGTGAACCGCGATGATGACGTGAGTGGCAGCCAGGAATAGAACGCATCCAATCAGGACGGAGCTCGTGTGCAGGTGTTTGCCTTTGCAGATAGATTGACACAATCGCACGGATTGCCAGAGTTGGCAGCGGCGGCTTGGATAGGACTTCATCCAGCAGTAGATTGGACCATGGCTGATGATGAGGTTTGAGATGTTGAGAAATGAGCGGGGAGATGGTACCTGGGATTGCCCCGATATTATTATATCGTACGATGTGATGTGATATTAATGTTAACGATGTGAGTTTCTCATAACTGTCTAAATATGACGCTTTAATGATACGAGAAACCCACGCGTCTTTGTGTACGTGACCGTCCCTCGCTCCAGCCAGCCAGCCAGCCAAACGTGTTTCTAAATACGACACTGTAGTATGATTGTTTGTGTGCGTTGGTGAGATAATCATCTTCATCCCCTACGGGACACTTATTCCTGTCCTTTGGCAACAAATGTTGAGCCTCGCCCCAAGAGAAGCTGATGGCTGCCACCAGCTCCTCCATCACGTGGGTCTAGGTTCTCCCAGATGTGGTTCTCCATCTTAGTGCAATTTTTGGTTAGGGGCCGTCCATAAATGACGTCACGCGATTTTGGACGATTCCCCCCCCCCCCCTCTTCGCCACACGGCGTCACAAAAAGTCAGACCCCCCCTAAAATATGACGTCACAAAGCTCTGCCCCCCCTCCCCAAAAAAATAAAACATGCTTCAAATCGCTTTAAACTATTGTCATTGTAGTGCGTATTTAATGTGGCGCTGCACTCTGATGTTGTAGGAAAAAACATTTATTAAAAAGTCTATTTAATTAAGAAGGACGTCTTCTTGGTTCGAGAAGACAGTTTGCTCTCCACCTGAGGACGGCTGCTTGCGTTGTGGCCGAAACGTCGTGAGAATTATTTTATTATGTTTTATTTTTATTGTTTTATTACTTCCCTTCTACGTGACTTTACCGAAAGAACCAAGAAGATGAATCCCTGCAGTCACGAAAGAAGCTTTAAATCGAAATTTAAGAAGGACGTGTTGTCTATATTTATTTAAAGTTGCGCATTTTGATGTGACGGCACATTTCTCAAACCCCCCCCCCCCTCTCGTCACAAATGCCTGACCCCCCCCCCCTCCCTAGATGCGTGACGTCATTTATGGACGGCCCCTTACACAGTCCCGGTACATTCCGAGAACACGACCGAGCCATGTGTGCATTGCTGCACTCTGAAGGCCAGCATGGCACGTGGTGACTTCAACTGACGTTCACCCAACAAACACAGTCGCGCCTGGCATAACGACTCCGTTTATTGCCACTTTACGATCCGTAACGCTCGTAACGACGCACGCAGATGTCAGTTACGCAAGACTGTTTACATTCTACAAAGAACAACAAATAACAACGGCCTGGCAGTTGTGGCTCGGAAATCGTCTCGGAAAGCCCTCGTTGAATAGGTAATAGCAATCTATTTACATCTGTAATATTGAACAGGTAATAACAATCTATATACATCTGTAATATTGAACAGGTAATAACAATCTATTTACATCTGTAATATTGAACAGATAATAACAATCTATTTACATCTGTGATATTGAACAGGTAATCGCAATCTATTTACATCTGTGATATTGAACAGGTAATAACAATCTATTTACATCTGTGATATTGAACAGGTAATAACAATCTATTTACATCTGTAATATTGAACAGGTAATAACAATCTATTTACATCTGTAATATTGAACAGGTAATAGCAATCTATTTACATCTGTAATATTGAATAGGTAATAACAATCTATTTACATCTGTAATATTGAACAGGTAATAACAATCTATTTACATCTGTAATATTGAACAGGTAATAACAATCTATTTACATCTGTAATATTGAACAGGTAATAACAATCTATTTACATCTGTAATATTGAACAGGTATAAACAATCTTTTTACATCTGTAATATTGAACAGGTAATAACAATCTATATACATCTGTAATATTGAATAGGTAATAGCAATCTATTTACATCTGTAAAATTGAATAGGTAATAGCAATCTATTTACATCTGTAATATTGAATAGGTAATAACAATCTATTTACATCTGTCATCACTGCGCTTTTTGCATACATAAACTTTTTTCGGGAAATAACATAAAATATAAAAAATGAGCCTCGTTACTCGCAATATAACAACAATATTATGCAAACTAGACGAAACGGTTGTCGTGGGCCATCAGTTTTTTTAAAGCTCCATGGGGAGGGAGGGGGGGGGTTGACCATACTTCACCACGCCGATCAGTGCGGGTTGGTGAAAGTGGGGTTGGGGGGGGTAGCACGGGTTCTGATTTCACTCGCTGCCGATGTTCGCCGCTGATTAGAAATCGAACTCGGGTCACGATGCGCATCACTCGCTCAGCGCGCTGACCACCGTTTTGTTGTTGTTGTTATTACCACTTCGTAGTGCGATACAATCGTAGTGGTAGTGGCATCGCGAGAGAGCCCGCAGATTGTTGTCCTTCCCTCCGCAACCTCCGATGAGCACGGTTTTCGACGTACGGTGCGAAAGAAGTTCAACACGTACGCACACCACCGTACCAGGGTGCTTAAAAAAAAGATGTAAAACTTGTGAGAATTTGCAACAACGCCACGAGAAGTCTGCCTCCGGGCTCTGGAGACCACCTGGAGAAGACCCCTGGCGCGTGTTGACTACAAGTGGGAGACTTACTATTTGGTTCTTTCGGTAAAGTGACGTAGATGTCAAATAAAATACATTAAATCACGACGTTTCGGGCGCAACACAAGCGTCCGTCATCAGGTAGGACAACCACAGCAAGAAACAACTGCTGAAGTGGGCAAAAGGCTGCTGTGACAAGAGGTTATATAGTAAGAGAGGGGGGGGGCAAGGAGGGAGAGATAGAGAGGGGGGGGCAAGGGGGGAGAGATAGAGAGGGGGGGGCAAGGGGGGATAGATAGAGATAGAGAGGGGGGGCAAGGGGGGAGAGATAGAGAGGGGGGGCAAGGGGGGAGAGATAGAGAGGGGGGGGAGGGGGGAGAGAGAGAGAGGGGGGGAAGGGGGGAGAGATAGAGAGGGGGGGGGAGGGGGGAGAGAGAGAGAGGGGGGGCACGGGGGAGAGATAGAGAGGGGGGGGCAAGGGGGGAGAGATAGAGAGGGGGGGGAGGGGGGAGAGAGAGAGAGGGGGGGAAGGGGGGAGAGATAGAGAGGGGGGGGGAGGGGGGAGAGAGAGAGAGGGGGGGCACGGGGGAGAGATAGAGAGGGGGGGGCAAGGGGGGAGAGATAGAGAGGGGGGGGAGGGGGGAGAGAGAGAGAGGGGGGCACGGGGGAGAGATAGAGAGGGGGGGGGCAAGGGGGGAGAGATAGAGAGGGGGGCAAGGGGGAAGAGATAGAGAGGGGGGCAAGGGGGAAGAGATAGAGAGGGGGGGAAGGGGGGAGAGATAGAGAAGGGGGGGGAAGAGGGGAGAGAGAAAGAGGGGGGGCACGGGGGGAGAGATAGAGAGGGGGGGCAAGGGGGGAGAGATAGAGAGGGGGGGGCAAGGGGGGAGAGATAGAGAGGGGGGGAAGGGGGGAGAGATAGAGAGGGGGGGGCAAGGGGGGAGAGATAGAGAGGGGGGGCAAGGGGGAAGAGATAGAGAGGGGGGCAAGGGGGAAGAGATAGAGAAGGGGGGAAGGGGGGAGAGATAGAGAGAGGGGGGGGGGCAAGGGGGGAGAGATAGAGAGGGGGGGCAAGGGGGGAGAGATAGAGAGGGGGGCAAGGGGGAAGAGATAGAGAGGGGGGGAAGGGGGGAGAGATAGAAAGGGGGGGGAGGGGGGAGAGAGAGAGAGGGGGGGCACGGGGGAGAGATAGAGAGGGGGGGGCAAGGAGGAAGAGATAGAGAGGGGGGGGCAAGGGGGAAGAGATAGAGAGGGGGGCAAGGGGGAAGAGATAGAGAGGGGGGGCAAGGGGGGAGAGATAGAGAGGGGGGGCAAGGGGGGAGAGATAGAGAGGGGGGGCAAGGGGGGAGAGATAGAGAGAGGGGGGGGAGCCAGGGGGGGAGATAGAGAGGGGGGGCAAGGAGGGAGAGATAGAGAGGGGGGGGCAAGGGGGGAGAGATAGAGAGGGGGGGGGCAAGGGGGAGAGATAGAGAGGGGGGGGCAAGGGGGGAGAGATAGAGAGGGGGGGTGCAAGGGGGGAAAGATAGAGAGGGGGGGCAAGGGGGGAGAGATAGAGAGAGGGGGGGCAAGGGGGGAAAGATAGAGAGGGGGGGCAAGGGGGGAGAGATAGAGAGAGGGGGGGCAAGGGGGGAAAGATAGAGAGGGGAGGCAAGGGGGGAGAGATAGAGAGAGGGGGGGGCAAGGGGGGAAAGATAGAGAGGGGGGGCAAGGGGGGAGAGATAGAGAGGGGGGGCAAGGGGGGAGAGATAGAGAGGGGGGGCAAGGAGGGAGAGATAGAGAGGAGGGGCAAGGGGGGAGAGATAGAGAGAGGGGGGGGCAAGGGGGGAAAGATAGAGAGGGGGGGCAAGGGGGGAGAGATAGAGAGGGGGGGCAAGGGGGGAGAGATAGAGAGGGGGGGCAAGGGGGGAGAGATAGAGGGGGGGGCAAGGGGGGAGAGATTGAGAGGGGGGGGGCAAGGGGGAGAGATAGAGAGGGGGGGGCAAGGGGGAAAAGATAGAGAGGGGGGGCAAGGGGGGAGAGATAGAGAGGGGGGGCAAGGGGGGAGAGATAGAGAGGGGGGGGGCAAGGGGGAGAGATAGAGAGGGGGGGGCAAGGGGGGAAAGATAGAGAGGGGGGGCAAGGGGGGAGAGATAGAGAGGAAGGGCAAGGGGGGAGAGATAGAGAGGGGGGGCAAGGGGGGAGAGATAGAGAGGGGGGGGCAAGGGGGGAGAGACAGAGAGGGGGGGGGGGCAAGGGGGAGAGATAGAGAGGGGGGGGCAAGGGGGGAAAGATAGAGAGGGGGGGCAAGGGGGGAGAGATAGAGAGAGGGGGGGCAAGGGGGGAGAGATAGAGAGGGGGGGCAAGGAGGGAGAGATAGAGAGGGGGGGCAAGGGGGGAGAGATAGAGAGGGGGGGGCAAGGGGGGAGAGATAGAGAGGGGGGGTGCAAGGGGGGATAGATAGAGAGGGGGGGTGCAAGGGGGGAGAGATAGAGAGGGGGGTGCAAGGGGGGAAAGATAGAGAGGGGGGGCAAGGGGGGAAAGATAGAGAGGGGGGGGGGGGGCAAGGGGGGAAAGATAGAGAGGGGGGGCAAGGGGGGAGAGATAGAGAGGGGGGGCAAGGGGGGAAAGATAGAGAGGGGGGGCAAGGGGGGAGAGATAGAGAGGGGGGGGCAAGGGGGGACAGGTAGAGAAGGGGGGGCAAGGGGGGAGAGATAGAGAGGGGGGGGGGTAGGGGGGTGCTGCGAGAGCGTTTAGGAGACGGGGGGGGGGAGGCTGGGAGTGGGAGGCTGAAGAAACTGGAGATGCGGAGATTTAATTTAATTTATTTTTCTACCTACGTGACTTTACCGAAAAAACCAAAGAGTTTTAGCAGCGATTAACATCACATTTGTCATCACGCTACAGTGCATTGCCCGTTCATTTCCCATTCAAAACGATAGCGCCATACACACATAAATATATATAAAAACACACTTCGAAGCACCCTGTCTGTGTGAGACCCGTGTTGCCACGGCCCCCCCCCCACACACACAGCCCACACAGCCCCCAGAGCCCCCCACCACCGTGTAAAGAGCGGTGCGTGCGTTGTTACCCCAGGCAACACGCGGCAGGCACACAACGCTGAAGCCGTCACAGCGACACGCGGTGCAGTGAAGGGTGGGAGCGGACTGACCCTCCTCTGTCTCTCTCTCCTGTTGTTGTTGTTGTTGTCGTGCCACTCGTCGGCAGAGATCTGACCTCATAGTAAGTCCGCCGACATTGTTGTTGTTATTGTTAAATGGTCACGAGTTGCTGTTGTACCACGCGTGATCCATTTACAGATAACCCACCCTTACAAATGCCTTCCTCTTTCGCTCGCTTCACAACCCACCGATTGAATCGGCGCGCGTGTCATTGTGAAAGCTGTGGCTTCCGTATCTTGAACCGCAGGTTGCTGTTGTTGTTTTATTTCTTCAACTGATGTAACATTGAGTGTGTTGCATTGATCCTCGTGGGAGTAGCTGTAAGGAGGCTTTGAGATCCCCACGTGCTGCTTTGTATCCGCAGTCCTCTGACAATTACGTGGTGGGGTGGCTATAAATGGATCAATCTGTGCACGTACATTCACGGATTGTCCGTGTGTCGTGGTAGTGGAACCCGTTGTGTGTGTGTGTGGTGTGTGTGTGTGGTGTGTGTGTGTGCGGTGTGTGTGTCCGGTGTGTGTGTGCGTGGTGTGTGTGTGTGCGGTGTGTGTGGTGTGTGTGTGTGTGTGGTGTGTGCGGTGTCTGTGTGGTGTGTGTGTGGGGTGTGTGTGTGTGGTGTGTGCGGTGTCTGTGTGGTGTGTGTGGTGTGTGTGTGTGGGGTGTGTGTGTGTGCGGTGTGTGTGTCTGGTGTGTGTGCGGTGTGTGTGGTGTGTGTGCGGTGTGTGTGTGGTGTGTGTGTGTGGTGTGTGTGTGCGGTGTGTGGTGTGTGCGGTGTCTGTGTGGTGTGTGGTGTGTGTGTGTGGTGTGTGCGGTGTCTGTGTGGTGTGTGTGTGTGGGTGGTGTGTGGTGTGTGTGTGTGTGCGGTGTGTGTGTGTGGTGTGTGTGTGCGGTGTGTGTGTGTGGTGTGTGCGGTGTCTGTGTGGTGTGTGTGTGTGTGGTGTGTGTGTGTGGTGTGTGTGTGGTATGTGTGGTGTGTGTGTGTGGTGTGTGTGCTGTGTGTGGTGTGTGTGTGTGCGCGATGTGATAGCAGGAGTAATCTTTCACAATATGTGCTGCTTATAAGAACGGGTGTCCTTTCTTTACGACATTTAATTTGCTTTTAAGGTTCTTTCTATAACCTCGAGGTGGACATGGTAAACACATTTAAAAATAGGCTACTGTTTATTCGTGAATATTTTAAACAACACGAAGATATATGTTTTAAAACGCAAACTTGTATTATTATTATTTCCCTGTACATGCGTACAATTCGTGTTATTCCGATACGATGTTTCGGATAGTTTGGTAGGAAACCTACAACTCAGCTCTGTAGTGCCAGGATGGGGGGTGGGGGTGAGGGGGGGGCTGGAGGGGGGGGCTGGAGGGGGGTGAATCCCCCCTGCTGACAGCCCCCCCCTCCACTCTAATCTGTCAGAGTCGCGTCAGTAGCATGAAGCGAAGGGCGTAGCAGCCTCTACTCATTGACACTCGGTGAGATCCCTGGCAGGACTCATAGCGGATAAAATCAGAACGCATCGTGACTCAAGCTCATTGGCGTTCAGATTTGCCACGGTGGCGAGATGTTAACTACCTCGCTTGGTTTACAGGAGGTCGTGGGATCGATCCCGACCCTGACGCCTGCTGTATATTTGGAGTTTGCATGTCTCTCTCTCCCCGTGGTCGCGTGGATTTTTCTCCTGGTCCTCCGGTTTTTCCCTCCACATTTATAATCAACATGCAATGAGAGTATTTGGCTGCTACAAATTCCCACGTGATAAGCCACTTCGTTGAGCTATCATTTGTGGCCGGGTCGCTTCTGAAAAAGAGCTCCATAGTTTAAGTGGGCCCTTACCTGGTAAAATATAAAATAAATAGTTTAAGATTTGTTTAAAGTTTGTTAAATGTCCGTTATGTTGTACCCCCCCCTCCCCCCGAGTTTGATTATGACCGAATATGGAGTCCTCTTTAAGCAAGCTATTAAATACCTCTCTGGCCGCTCTTATGTGCTGTGAACAAGGTCCATTGCCCAAAACGTCGCCTATTACTGTATAGACTGTTTATGTTTAAGGCCACAGTCTTATTCCCTGAATGTGTTGAGTTTGTGTTGTTATTGTGCATACGGTACCACTGCCAACGCAGCAGCAGCAGCATCACCAAATAATTTCTTTCAAAAAGCTATCAATATCTCTGCTCGTTGTCATGTTGTTACTGCTTGTAAAATGTGACATTTTGCTCAAGGCAATGGAAATTATGTGAATGCCAAATCGCGCTGTGGGTAATTTGACCTGTGATCTGCGCCGTGTGCTTGTGGCCTCATTCTATCCAGTCATTTCGTGCGCTTCGTTGGAGCAACCTCCCTGCCCACACGGTCGCAGCAGGCCGAACGTTACCCGGGTAACCCTCGTGTCACGGACTCCGTGTCCTTTTCGTGCATTAAAAACAAACCACAATAAGAGCCTCGTTTGAATTAAATGAATGCAAGTCAAGCCACCACGATCCGTGTTTATTGTTATCATCTGCATCATAATCATCGTCGTCGTCGGAGAAACTTTGGGAAAAATGTATGAGGGAGGGACAATTTTGGTAATTGGCTTTTAAATATCTGAGCAGGTTAGTGTGTGAGACGTTATTGGAAATGCTTTTATTGAACCGTGAGGACAAGGTAAAGGTTCGTTACAATTAATTAATATTTCAGAAAAAAATGTACTGCTTGCGTGTCCAAATCAACAACTTACATTAAGGTCTGGCCCATTGATTAACGGCTTTTGAGGTAACGATTAAATACACACGAACATTTCTGCTTTGATGAAATACAATTACACCGCCATTACATTGTTGGTTTGATCGCGGGTTTTTATCCTTATATACACTTCAAGACGTTGAGTATCGTGGGTTGGTGAGGAGGGGCCTAAGACCAGTTGAGATGTCACTCACCACTGATGTGAGCCCTGGCCTGGAATTCAACTCAGGCTGATGGGTTCATAGTTCATAGGACGGGGGGGGGGGGGCTGGGGAGTCTGGTTCAGATGACACTGCTGATGTTAGCCCTGGCCTGGAATTCAACTCAGGCTGCTGGGTTCATAGTTCATAGGACGGGGGGGGGGGCTGGGGAGTCTGGTTCAGATGACACCGCTGATGTTAGCCCTGGCCTGGAATTCAACTCAGGCTGCTGGGTTCATAGTTCATAGGACGGGGGGGGGGGCTGGGGAGTCTGGTTCAGATGACACCGCTGATGTTAGCCCTGGCCTGGAATTCAACTCAGGCTGCTGGGTTCATAGTTCACAGGACGGGGGGGGGGGGCTGGCGAGTCTGGTTCAGATGACACCGCTGATGTTCTCCCTGCGCCGTGCCAGTTGTGGGGTTTGTCTCACCGCCACTCTTCACACTGGTCAGCGCAAGTCGGTGAAGGGGAGCTCAGAGAACCGGTTCAGGTGTTGCTTGTCGCTAATAGCCGTAGACGGAAATCAAACTCAAACCCCTCCGATTAGCACGGTTGGCTACGTACAGTGCGAAAGAAGTTCAACATACGTGCATGGATACAGAGCGCATTGCACAAACCACGACGCCACTGCTCCATCCAACAAGACGAGTGGAAAGCAACACGTTAAGCTGTGGCAAACTGGGCCACTTCACCGGATTAGTGGCTTGAAATGTATTTCTATGGGACCAGGAGACTGGGTTTCATGCTGTCTTTACATAAACAAGGATTTGGGTTGAAGCGATGTCATGATGAACAACTATTTTTTTGCCCAACGATCCTTGTTGTGCCAAAGCATAAAATGTTGGGTTGCCTGTCACGTGAACATATTCCACTGCTGTGTGTCTGTATGTTCCTACCAGACATGGAGACGAAAGAGGAGGCTGCTGATGCAGAGAAAGGAGCTGAAGGGAAGGAGATTGCCACGAGCCAGACTCCCGATACACAGAGTGCAGTCACAAGGACTTCAGGTTCGCCGAATGAGTAGAGCCGGACAATGCCATTATTCAAGCAATCGACTACTCCAGATTTCACCATTGGTACCTCATTTGCCAGTAAAAAATATGATCATTGGTTTTTTACCCTTTTATCTGGCAACAAAACTGACACCTTTTTTACGAGGAGTCATGTTTGCATAGACCACAATACCTGCAGTCATAATGCAAACAAAAAACATAACTCTGATAATGTATGCACTGTCCTTGAAGTTGATTAGTTCACACCCGAAGACAGCTTTCCTTAGAGCCTAGTCTCACATGGGTTGGACCAGATGACGCCAAAAGGCGCACAACTCAAAGACAATGCACCATCAGAGTATGAAAGCTCGGGGTAAGCATTTACACCATTGGTACCTCATTTGCCAGTAAAAAATATGATAATTGTTTTTTTACCCTTTTATCTGGCAACAAAACTGACACCTTTTTTTATCAACTTCAAGGACAGTGCATACATTATCAGAGTTATGTTTTTTGTTTGCATTATGACTGCAGGTATTGTGGTCTATGCAAATATGACTCCTCGTAAAAAAGGTGTCAGTTTTGTTGCCAGATACTCGAGATTTGTTTTGGTTCAATTACTCGTCTAATCTCATAGCATGAAAACAGTTGTAAAATGTCTCACGTCTTTTCCCACGTTTGGATGGGAGATGATAAGCGAGGCTTGGTGATGTCATCGGCATCATACACCACATCACACCACACTTCTAGAGGGTTTCTTGCTTTTCGGAGGCAGGATTTTGGGGGGCAGGGGGGGGGCACAATTTTTTAAAGAGCCCTGTTACTTGACCACAAAAAGTAGCCAACAATAATTTGAGTCGATTAACCGACTCATTTTCTCAGCTCTACTACTTAGCACCAAAATAATAGGACTACTGGCGTGGAATGGTGGCGCATTGGTTAGCACACCACACCATGAATCTGGTCACCTGAGTTTAATTCCCACCTCTGGCGATTGAGATCTAAACTGGCCCAGGGTACCTCCTTCGCCAACTCGCACTGACCAGCATGATGAAGTGTGGTAAGAAAAAAAACCCACTCGGATCATCAATAGGGTGTGTGATGTCTTTCACCTAGCAATAGTGGGTGGATGAAGGGTTGTACGTTACATTATAACAGAACCCTCGGGTTCATTCTGGGACTCCTTCAGCTAGCATTTCGATCCCTTTGTGCCACCCAGCCACCTCAATTAAGGCATCGGAATGGTTTTCCGTGAGCTTTTTGCACAGACTCAACGCATTGATTGCCGTCAAAGGCACTGCCAAATAAAGTGATGAGACAAGATGGGTAATGATGATGATGAGCGAGCATCGCCGCTGTTATCGTTACATGTGCAAGCATGTGCGTCGTGTGTATACAAGAGTGTATGTGCTTCGTGTAGCGGTTAGCACGCTGCGCTATGAACCCGGCGACCCGAGTTCGATTTCCGTTCATGGAACAACACCGGTGACGATTATCTGAACTGGTCCTGGGCCTCCCCGTAGGTCGACTCAGCCTTAAATGAGTGTCTGGTGCTGTGTGTCAGTTCTGGAAAGACAAAGGCGGCTGGGTGCGGTTTTGGCTTGACCACCCAGCTTCGTGTACCATGCTGGCCTTCCTGGGTGCTCGCTAATTAAGTTCTTATCCCAACATATTCTTTGGTTCTTTCGGTAAAGTCACGTAGAAAAAAAAAAGTGAATAAAATATGTTTATTAAAATAACTGTAGCCTTGTTCTTAATTCGAGTGAATGTACTTCGAATCTATAATGTAGACTGTAGCCTGGTTATTAAGTTTGGTGAGTGTACTGGCAGTCTATAATGTAGACTGTAGCAATGGTTCTTAACCTCGGTGAGTGTACTGGCAGTCGATAATGTAGACTTTTTATTTTATTTTTTATCACTTTATTTCCTGCAGTCACGAAAGTTTTAAGTCAAAACTTACCCCAACAGTCGGTTAAAAAAGTCTTACAGGGGAGACATTTGTCTATGTGTATGTAGGCCTACTTATTCCTGTGTGTTTGTGTGCTGTGCGTTCCTATGGGGACCCACCCCGGGACCCATCCCCTCATGTGCCTTCATTAGTGCTTACTACTCGCTAACAGCACTTGCCCCAACAGTCTGTTAAGGCTATACAGGGGATCTTTGTCTTTGGAGTTGGTGGTAGTGATCATAGGTGCGCCACGCTAGCAGCTCTTGTCCCAACAGTCTGTTAAGGCTATACAGGGGATCTTTGTCTTTGGTGGTGTTGGTGGTGGTGTTGGTGGTGGTGGTGTTGGTGGTGGTGGTGGTGGTGTTGGTGTTGGTGGTGGTGTTGGTGGTGGTGTTGGTGGTGTTGGTGGTGTTGGTGGTGGTGTTGGTGGTGTTGGTGGTGGTGTTGGTGGTGGTGGTGGTGTTGGTGGTGGTGTTGGTGGTGGTGTTGGTGGTGGTGTTGGTGGTGGTGGTGTTGGTGGTGGTGGTGGTGTTGGTGTTGGTGGTGGTGTTGGTGGTGGTGTTGGTGTTGGTGGTGGTGTTGGTGGTGTTGGTGGTGGTGTTGGTGGTGGTGGTGGTGTTGGTGGTGGTGTTGGTGGTGGTGTTGGTGGTGGTGTTGGTGGTGGTGTTGGTGGTGTTGGTGGTGGTGTTGTTGGTGGTGGTGTTGGTGTTGGTGGTGGTGGTGATGATGGGTGGTGGTGGATCTTCGCCTCTTGTCTGTGGACGCAGCAGGCACGCGCCACCGCGCGCCGTCTCGCCCTGGAGCTCCGAGTGCGGCGGAGCGGCAGGCGCGTCTCATCGGGCAGCTCAAAGCGGCCGAGGCCAGGGCTCGCATCCGCGCCCTGCGCCTCCACTACCAGCGCATCCGCGTGCGTTGCTTGCAACTGACCCCCTGGGGGGGGGGGGGGCCCCGCCCCCCGCCCCCCGCCCCCGTCGACTTCACAACTCCGGCGTCGCATTCTGTGCCATTGACGCGTGCG
This sequence comes from Lampetra fluviatilis, assembly GCF_964198595.1. NCBI lineage: Eukaryota > Metazoa > Chordata > Hyperoartia > Petromyzontiformes > Petromyzontidae > Lampetra > Lampetra fluviatilis. The sequence goes on from NC_136288.1 coordinate 3,123,975, forward strand.
GCAGCGAGCGCCAATGTCGAGGTCCCCGGTGGCGTTAGCGACGTTATCAGTCGAAGTTATCAGCTCAGAGGGTGCGGCGATCGGTCAGGGTGGGGGTGGGGGGGCCAACATTTGATTTGTCTCTCACGGTCACACCGAGGCTATGTATCACGGCTCCTCTTACCGAATCACATCATGACATAAGTGTTTGTTCTTTTACACGTATCTCATGGTTGTTGTCAAGGGGGCCCCAACTTGGACCTTTGGCACCGGGTGTATGGGGGAGGGTCAAGGCACCCCCTGCCCCTGTGCTAGTTACGCTACTGGGAGGTCTGCTGAACGATGACTCATGCCGCGGGCCCACGAGCCCTGGGGAAGGGAAGCAAGCCGACCCGTCTCACGAACCGGACAAATTGGCTCGGCCCGAATTCCCGCACAGTGGCGAGATGGTAACTTGTTTTTGTTTATTTTACCAAGTAAGGCCCGACTGAGCTGTACGGCTCTTGATTAGAAGTGGCCTGGCCACAAATGATAGTTCGATGAGGTGACTTATCGTGTGGAAATGTATAGCAGCCAAATACTCTAAGACGCATGTTTGTAAATGTGGAGGGGAAAAAATCGGAGGACCCGGAGAAAAATCCACGTGACCACGCAGAGAGAGACACGCAAACTCCAAATATACAGCAGATGTCAGGGACAGGATCGAACCCACGACCCCCTGTATACCAGGCGAGGTAGTTAACATCTCCCCACCGTGGCACCGTGTATTAAACATACCATGCAGTAATGTATTTTTTTAAACTTTGCTGGGTTTAAGTCATTCGTTTATTTTTTCTTTGGTTCCATTTTATTATTTTGTATTTAAGAATATTGTAATCAGACGATAAAAGAAACAAATCAAGCGTGCTTGTTCCTATTCTAAATATCACGTTGCACTTCATGAATTGTTTAGATGTTTTTTTTTTAAATATACATTCATAGAATTTACAGTGCTTATGCCATCCCGGCCTGTAAACTCACGACACATTGGGCAACCCCGTGCTCTGACAGGGGATCTTTTGCTACCGCCAATTGTGTGCATAGCAGCAGATAAGCACCGTGGTTACATCTCAAACACTTACTGGCAAACAGCAGCTGTTGTTGTCCTGTACAAAGTATAAAGGTCGAGGAATTCCCTCCAGAGGTGGACGGGTGATCGAGGGATTTTACGTCCAGCGCAGACGGAGTTCAACATACAAAATAAACCACGAGATCGATACATCAGCACTCCTAAGATCCTGGAATTTAAATCCAGAATTTAGCCATTCATTAAATATATGTCACTGTGTAACAATACAAACATGTTGTTCCTGGGTACTAAGTGTTATTTCCTAATTGCTTATCTCTCAAAAGTACAGAAAGTGGCTATTATTCCCCACAAACCTTGCTTTTGTGACCAGGACAGTGATATTTTGAAATGTACATATTTTCAATGAGAAAATGGGCAAATTTGTGTCTTTCATTAACGTAAAGTCCCGGTCACAAAAGCAAAGTTTGCGGGGAATAATAGCCATTTCCTATACGTTTTAGGCATATGCAATTAAAAATAACACTTAGTACCCAGGAATAAAAATTGTGTTACATCGTGAATTATCAAACTGAAACTTTTGTCAACAACTCTGCGTTAATTGTATATCTATCTCTCTAATAGGTGACGTTTCTGGCAGTGGCCCTTCTTCATTGCATGTAAATAGCACGCCGTGTGCGATGAAAGGCCAACGCCTGAATGTGTTGAGTATCATGTGGGATTGTGTGCACTACTGCCAATGCAGTATCACCAAATATTTGGTATAATCATAATGAGTTCATTAATGTAGCAGGGTGATGGTCAAAGCTGAGTTATCAAGAATACATTCACTTCATTCAATTCATGCCAGTTCTGAAAATTAAACATTTCAGTTTGACACGTGTTGTACGCCCCTTTGCGGAACATATGAAAGGCATATCCTTCGTGTGGAGCAAAGAGAGTTTGTTGAAGTGACTTCAGGAGTAGTTTTGTGAAATAATATTCCAGGACCACGACTCTCACCGTGACAGTTTTGAATGGCACCGTTGGAATGAGCGTTGCTTGGGGGAATGTTTCAAAGTGTTCCTTCGGCAGCTGTCAGAATTCCATGTTTTCATCGGCAGGCGAACGAGATCAACCACCTTGTCGCCAGCCAGCCGACAGCCACGAAAGCGATGCGCCTGGAGGCCCTGCTACCAACCAAACCGAGCTCTCCAGAGCCTCCTGATCCGCTCGATAAGCTGCAGGTAACCGATGTTTCACACGAGCAGACGTGCGCCTTTGAGAGTCAAGTCATCTGTAACTGAGTGGGTGCGTTGTCTTGCTGTAAAACTTGTTACGTCCTCCAAAGTGTTCGGCTGCTTTAATTTGGCCATCCGTGCCTAAATTTATCAATGAAAAGCAACATACCAATGTGCTTCAATAAGAAGAAAGAGGAGGAGGAGGGGGAGGGAGGGAGGGAGGGAGGGAAGGAGGGAGGAGGTGGGTTCGTGAAGGGGAAGCCCCTGGACCAGTTCAAATGTCACTCGCCCCTGATGGGACTTGTAGCACAACGCATTAAATACTGTGCCACCACCGCTCCATCCCATTAATGTTAATGGAACACCACAATTCTATTTTGAGTGTTTGGCTGCTGTACATTTCCACAACAATAATTTCGTTGAGCTATCAGCGGTGGCCAGGTCGCTTCTGAATAAGAGCTATATAGTTCAGTGGGCCCTTACCTGGTAAATAAAAAAAATAGTTTAGTTTTCTAATTTATAGTCTATTCAATACAAAAGCCTTGAGATCTAATCAATTAATGTTCATTTTAATGATAAAAATAAATCCGTCACCACCTCAGCGGCAAACACTGACGGATCAAAATAAATTACAACCGAGCACAAAATAAAGTGCAACCGTGCCCAACGGACAGCGTAAGAAAAGTAATTAGCGATTAAAAGTAATAAGCAAAAAAGCGAGGGAGAAGGTTTGCCCCCTTTTTAAATTTGGGGTCGAGATGTCCCCAGAAAAAATTACTTCAGTAATTTGAAATTCAGAAATGGCTTTTAGTTACTCCTTACTTCCCGGGCACAAAAGTGTATTCGTGACCCAGTGCAATAATAGACGCTAGCTGAATAAACAATGCCTGTCTTTACACACAGTCGGCAAGCACACCAATGTAATGTGTGCCCAGTCGGACATTATTACTCAACCATTACCACGTGTTAGAATGCGGGGCAATGTGACCTGGCATGGTTGTCCTCAGTCTAAAATAAGTACCGTACTCTGCAGCACTCAGTGCACCGGGCGTATTAACTCCGGCAACGATTGTAATTACCGGCGAGACGTCGTATTCGAATCGTGAATGATGTGGGCTTACTCTCTCCAACGCATCGGTGTGTTGAACGAATAACGAGTTGGCACGTTTCGTTTACGCGACAACCCTTACTAACGACGCGTTTATATTTACGCGACCTCACCCAAAAAAACCTCCATTGTGGATAATATTGGTCGCGAAAGCCTGCTGATACGTGTTGAACTGACTCGGGCAATTTGGAGAGACGTAGCCAGGCATGAGAGTGGTCTTGCCCACACCATCACATTGTTTTTTTTATATCGATGTCAACAGGTGCTCGCGAATAACCGTTGCCCCAAGAGTCGATAATGTCGATAGACTCTTTGGTTCTTTCGGTAAAGTCACGTAGAAATAAAATACATTTAATAATCGAATGCGACGTTTCGATTGCAACACAAGCAACCGTCATCAGGTAAGAATAAATGAGAAAACAAACCTAGTAAACTTAGAAATATAATGCAATACAACACAGAGAGTCGGCTAACACAAGTCATTCATAATAAACGTTTTTGGGTCAGATCGCGTTAGTTATAAATGTGTCGTAACCCTCCACCACCCGACATGGCCAATCAGCAAAAAAAGTGTTGCTGGATGCAATTAGCAGCGAAACGTCATACTCAAATACTGTAAATGTTGTGGTTTCACTCTTCAATACACCGGTGGGCTAAAGCAGTGAACTATTTGTCTTTTGTCAACGTGACACTTTTTTTGCTGATTGGCCGTGTCGGGTGGTGGAGGGTTACGACACATTTATAAATAACGCGATCTAACCCAAACACGTTTATTATGAATAATATTGGTTGCGAAAGCCTAGGTGTTAAACTAACTCAAGTCAACACCCTACCTGGTTCATTACGTTCTTCCATAGATTGTTCAATTTGAGAGAGAGACAAAACACAGACACAGAGACACATAGACACACAAGCAGAGAGAGACACACACATAGATACAGTATATCTCTAGGCTACGGTTTATTTTATATATTTCTTAGTGCATTTTTGATTTTCTTTGTGCTCGCTAATGCTTCACAACCGAAACTCGTCGCTAATGATCGATCTGTCGTTCGCAATCATATCTCATGTGTAGAGGGGGCTGAAGATGGAGCGTAATCGCTGCGACCATCCGTGTTCATCACGATCAGAAGTGCGTGTTGTGGTATTGATGAGCGAGATGTGGAATGGCCATAACGTAAAAACTTGACCAGACGACCACTACTCACGAGCCTAATGTGAACAGACAGCAGCACCGCTCGTTGTTATGTTCCTGTGCTTGCCTATCATAAACAATATATATTACATAAGGAAGTAAATACACGCAATTTTGATGGAAAAACGGTCTAACAACACCCATGACTGGGAGGTCCTCACGCTCTATTGGATTGGCAAAAGACCGTTTATTAGAATTGGCTATGCAAAGGCTTGCAGAGTCTGAAGGCTTTTGTTAAGAGGCTGTTTGCTTGGATTGTTGACCACTGATCATTGTGATCTTGGGAGAAAACCTGCGCTCAATGGGCGGTGACCGGGCCTCCTCCTGTGTGGCCCCCAGACTGTGACAATCACTTCCACCAGCCATTTGGTCCAAGCTGAGTTTCTCGCTGCTGCTTCCAATCACACCTTAAGACATCATCTGTTGTTGAAGGTCTTTTGACTTAACCTTGGGTTTTTTTTTATTTTATTTCACGGATGTTCCTATCACTAGACTGCATGCTTTTATTGGGGTAACAGTTATTTTCCTGATATATATTTATATTTTACCTCTGTACAGAACTTTGCAACCTTTGCGTGAAAGGTGGTTTAAAAGTGTAAAAAATATTATTAGTATTATATAAATATCTTAATATAGGTCCTAAACCCACTGCATGTACAGATATACAAATATATATTTATAACTAAAAATTAACGTTTCCTGTCTCAATCAATCTTGTATGAAGGGACTGGGTAAACAAATTGGAAATTTGAGTGGAAATACATTATTTCATACTGTATTGTACTTATTTCTACCTCTGTATGTTCAAATTATATTTAGTTTAATTTCACCGCACCCCCTCTGTGGTAGACGTCCTCTCGTCTGTGTTCTCTCCCTTGGCTGGCACTCCACAGTTAATCTTGATCACTTCTAGCGGTGTGTCCTACCCATGCCCGCTTACTTTTGTTAAGAGTCAAAACCACGTCTCTAGCTTGCATATGTTTTCTGCCTCACGTGTTCCTCGTCCTGTCTCTCATTGTAAATCCCAAGCATGCATCTCTCCGTGCTTTTTGCACACCTTTCATGTTTAGTTACATTTTGCGACCTTAATAATGACAATTTTTCACCAAAATTGCGTCTATTTACTTCCCTATGTCATACGTCGTATGATAGACAAACATAGGAACATAAACACGAGGAACAGACAAACGTGCATAAAGAATAAGGCTTTAAGTCAGTGTTACAGCATTCCCTGCGAGGGTATATGCATCCAAAGGTGACACTGTTTATTACGAATAAGTGCAAAATCATTTTCTGAACTATGATATTAAATGTGACTTGTTTTGTTGTCCACAGAGGTTTCGGATCGAGCAAATATTGGAAGACGAACAGGGACTGACCACGAAGCGGACCATTTAACCGGGGGATTAATCACTGAGATGATCTGCTATCGACTGCCATGTCTCCCTCTGGCAGTGCCGCAACTTCTCTCGCGGGCAGACAGCAGTATAAAATGCTCGTCGACACGGAGAAGGCCAGCCTGTTTGCACGTCTGTGCCTTGCTCGACGTCTTAAATGCAGTATACGTTTATGATTTACATCGAAAGAGAGGGAGCACGCCTCCGACATAAAGCACTGAGCTCTCCATGCAGTAAGCCTGACGAATATTTGTGTCGGTGTTTTATTTCCCCCCTCCCCCCATCATTGACACTCGCCACCCCTCTATCACTGAAGTTGTTTTGTCCAGCGGCCGCCCAAGTAGCAGCTCCACAAAGCGCAGCGGCGCCGCATCCTCTCTCTCAAATTGTCGCCCGTTCGCCCCCTCGTCGCAGAGGCTCACAGTCTCGAACCCTACGGCCGCTGCGGGTGTCTGTCGCGAAGTTACCGCACGTCGTGTCACCTCTAGAGTGGACGTTAAATATCCCGCGACGTTGTTGGCAAGAGTAGGCCACCGTGTTCTGGCGTTATGGTACAAAAAATTGTCAAATTTTAATGGAGTACGTGTACACCGCAAATGACTCAATTTTGTAATACATACTCTTTGGTTCTTTCGGTGAAGTCACGTAGATAGAAAATGTAATACTGGTAGGAACCTCCTGGTTACACCAGCCCACAGGGGATTATTGTGTCCGTCCATCGTGCAGGGAGTGGCTGGGTGGGGAGGGAGTGGCTGGGTGGGGAGGGGAAGGTGGGGAGGGGCTGGGTGGGGAGGATGGGACTTGGTGGGGGGTGGGAGGGGTGGGGCTGGGTGGGGAGGGGCTGGTCACCCCGTGGTGCCCTTATAAAACTCAACGTTTAACCTACTCACGCCGGCTTGTGCCCGCCCTCACAGTCGGGCATATTTGCGGAATACACCACCCCGCTGTTGACCTTGGCCATTGACCGAGCAACCCAACGTTCCTACCAGCTCCCTCCGCAGGAATGTGTTTACAAATGTTGTAATACATGTAACGTATACATAGCAATCATCGCCCCCTACTGCGAAAACTTAGAAGGACCCTCCTCCAGTCGTGAGACACTAAGGTTGTTTTGGTGCAATAGTTTTTGAAATAATCAGGGTGTGTATCCGCCAATGGCAAAAAAAAACACTTGAAATGCGACCGATCTGCGGGTTCGCGTTGTGGGCAGTAGATGGCAATGCAGACAATTCCATTATTGTACGGTGCTTCTACACTCCCACGTTGAAGCTCCCCTACATGACCAACCCGCCCTTGCCAGCGTGGTGAAATACATTAACACCCCGGGTTACGTCGGGGATGCGTTCCCGAAAGGTGCGACGTCGAACATCGAAACGACGTGAATCGAAGCGAGTCACAGGTTACCGTGGAGGCGATGGCCGAGGCGACGGATACGAGAAATGACGTATGATCCTGTTAGTGACGTAAGCGTGGGTTGAGGCAACGCAAATCAGGTAGTGGTGTTACAAAATTTAAGTGACGACGTATTTGCGAAACGACGTTAATGGGGGTGGGGGGGGGGATGTAAATCGGGGTATTACTGCATTTTGAAAATAACCGCCCACGAAATTCACGGCGTAGGGAAGGTGTTCATCCAGCAGTTGATCGGCATAAGGGCTGTACATGTGTGCATGATACGACACCTAGTTGCGACCCTTACCCGGGGCATCTCCCAACGTGTGATGCTGCCGCTCCATCTATGGAAAGTCGCGGTCCCTCGGGAGACAGGATTACTCATTATGACCTTCATGGTGTGGCCATAGCGGGTTTTTGTTTTGTTTTCGCTACGGAAATCAAGACGCGTTAATCCCCGCTCGTTTCGTAGCACTCACCCGTGGGTTCAGGCGGAGAGGGAGCTGTCCCGTTCAGCACCACCCCAATGAGGCTGCTGTCGACACAGTCAGCGTAAACCTCTGATATTGCGTATGGCTTTTCTCAGCCACTGAAGAACTTAAAGGCAAGCAGTGTGTGTGTGTGTTTGCGTGTAGTCTATAGTTGTTGTTTTTTGCAGTAAGAGCTTAAAAACTGTCGCAGTAATTATTAATTGCCTTATGGCGACTCCGGTGAACAGATATGCAACGATGCACGCATTATAGCCATTGCAATGCGATTTCGAATCATGACTATTAGGATGTTATTTAGATTTTTTTTTCCAAATTGTAACTACGTTTTGCGTCAACAATATGCACTTCACACATCACGCGGCAGTAAATGTCAGTTTAATGTGATCAGAGCGCCAGTACCTAACGCTTCCTGCACATAATACATTTCCACACAACACACAAAATAATAATTTAAAAAAATGTTCAACATTGCCAAAGCGGATAGTTACATCAATGTAATGTAACACGCCACCGAACACCAGTTTGAGACTAACACGTTTCATAACCCCCTGCTAAACTTCAAACAATTTATTCCTGCATTATCTTTATTTTTTACTATTGTTTTCCCGGAGAGCAGGGAATGTACATCTCCGCAAAAAAGTATGATTGAATACTTGTCCCCGTGTTGCAGATACTATCATCTCCATCTGGTGGATACAGAGGGCGCTACATCAGCCAGTGCAAGCACTGACGACGGTTGCGTTTTATCGCTGCGTCGATGTCATTAAATTGCCAACTTTAGACGGAATGTACTCCGATGTCCTACACGGGGAGGTGGTTGCATTGCGTTGAATGAGACACAATTATACCGTCACGTTTGGGTGGAGGCATCGTTTGTGTTGTTTGAAGAAGTACAATTAATATAGGACAATGCATCAGACGGCCACATGGCTGAAACAATTCAGAAATGATTTAAAGCTTTCGTGACTGCAGGGATTCATATTCTTGGTGCTTTCTGTAAAGTCACATAGAAGGGAAATAATCAAATAATAAAAATATAAAACATTAAAAATTCTCACGACGTTTCGACTGCAACACAAGCAATCAACATCAGGTGAGAAATTTTCATCAATCACCTGATGATGATTGCTTGTGTTGCAGTCGAAACGTCGTGAGAATTTATATTTTTTATATTTGTATTATTTATTATTTCCCTTCTACGTGACTTTACCGAAAGAACCAAGAATATAATTCAGAAATATTTTGCTGGAGCCCTAGAGCCGGTACCTCTGAGAATGTCGATTCGATCAAGCGTACATTTTTAAAGTGATTAAACATTATCTAAATCTTTCAAACCTAGACTCAAAACTCAATTTTTTAGAACTGCTTTTTGCGTTTAGTCTTGTCCTTCGATTAGCAGGTTTGGCGACGTACTTTGCGATAGATGTTCAACAACCAGTGCACGCAAATATTATTCCTAACGCTTGCCAGGGTCAAACGGATGACGTACAACACTTGTTTGCAACAACTCATCTGTAAATCTTGAGCTCTTTGAGCGGCGTTTATTGTCGCGCGGCGTTGTGTAAGACGAAGGTGGAGGCGGGTATTGTGCAGACAAATAGAATCCACACAACAGGATTAATCCCGGCAAACAAGTCAGCGTTGGGCCCAACGCTGACTGCATAAGATCCCCCCGACAAATCACCATGGCGGGCAATCCCTTCCGCACTCCTTCTTGGGGTGCGTGCATATCTCGTATCTCGTATCGCACGCGCAAAAAAAGCGAGGCAAAAGTACACGAAATAAATCAAATAAAACTCAACATTGTGTGTTCAGTTTCCCGGCTGTAATTCCACGCTAGGGCCAGCGAGCTGGGTGGGTGCACGGGGCGGCAGGTGGTGGGATTCTGTAAGTGGAGAAGCTCCAAGTGCTGTGCGTAATCACTCACTCGGTCCATTATTTGCTCAGCTACATCATCATTCTATAAAAGCATTGTCTTTGTGACTGCCTCGGTACATAAACGACGAGGGAGCCGTAGCTTCTACTGGGGAGATGCCCTCTGCATTCATGTGACGCTTTAGAAGGCCGCGGGCAAGAATCTGTACTGTGTGTTTGAGTTGTGCGAGTTCTGTGTGGTTCTTAATCCCACAAGTAATACATGCGATGTTGTAAAACAGCAAACGTTATGCGCTGTTCATTGGCTAGCATTTAATAGTCCAGATTCTTCTTGCTTTGCCGCTGGATAATTTTGTATTGGAAACCCCAATAGGCAGATGACTCAGAGCTGTCATTTGCATGAGGAGATAGAACGGACGTCTGTTGATTCGTTATTCCCAGCAATGATATACATCAATGCATAATGACTTTGTATGTAATGGATAGTTCACGGGTTTTAGATGACCATTAGATAGTATTTCCGTATTTTGTTTGGTAGCGAATTTAACTAAATCGATAGAAAGTGAGCCCAGTTGAAATCTGCCCACGTTGGCTTAAGGTTTCGACTGTGGTGGTGGCGCACTGAGACTGAACGACCTAGATTTGAAGTTTTCGTGACTGCAAGTATCCATACTCTTTGGTTTTTTCGGTAAAGTCACGTAGGTGAAAAATAATAAAAATGAAAACAACTAAATTAAATCACAACGTTTCGGAAGCAACACAAGCCTCCGTCTTCAGGTGGAACCGCCACAGCAAAATTACTTTACAGCAAGAACAAGAGAGCTGTTTCTCTAAACAGCTCTCTTTATCCACTACAGTGATTTTGCTGTGGCGGTTCTACCTGAAGACGGAGGCTTGTGTTGCTTCCGAAATGTCGTGATTTAATTTAGTTGTTTTAAAAAAAAATTGTGATTTAATTTAGTTGTTTTCATTTTTATTATTTTTTACCTACGTGACTTTACCGAAAAAACCAAAGAATACTGAACGACCTCTTTGTAAAGTCGTGATTGTCTCAAACCACTGATGCGGATTACAGTCAAACTGGCTGCCGACCATGACCTGGATTGGATCAAAAATACGTCCACATACGAGCGTAATTATCTCCTTGATGAAAACACCGTTACAGAAAAGCCCATTTGTATGCCTATCGCAGTATGTATATTTCAGTATATCATGGGAACAAGTGGCCTGGTCTATTCCAGTCAAATCTGATGGATGCCTTACATGAAGTGGAAGCGAGAGTCTACACCGCAATCGTTTAATGGTCCATCATCCACATCATGCAGAGTGATGCATGTTACGTAACGCAAGTCAACGATCATCGCACGAGCACTCTCACGCTTTCTCAAGCGCTCTCTCGACGCAGACTGCACGTGCGATGATTAAATCTGTAAGCTGCTGGCTTCGTGGTGGACAAAATAAAAAAAAATGCGCACGCCACGTTTTGCGCTTTCGATGTTGCATGGCCCACGATTGGGCATTCTCGCGAAACATCATGGCCCAGTGACGTCGAGTGGTTGTAATGGGCCCTGCTGTATGGAATAAAGTAGGTGGGATATCCAGTGCGTCACCGTCTTCAGAACCTGGTGGACGGACGCATTCGGCCCGTGAGCCCCGGTGCAGTTACACCGCCTGCATCTCCCCCCCCCCCTCAACCAGTATATATACGGAGTGGTATCTCTTGTAATCTCTCATTTACTTGATACAGCTATCGTGCTGTGACGGTTCCACCTGAAGACGGAAGCTTGTGTTGCCTCCGAAACGTCGTGATTTTTATTTTATTTTTATTTTACTTTTATTAATTTTAATTTTAATTTTTTACCTACGTGACTTTACCGAAAAAACCTAAGAATATGAATCCTTGCAGTCACGAAAGCTTCAAATCTAGAATGCAAACACATTGTCGCTGGCGCCGCTGCTACACGTACGCAACAGCGCAGCTGCCCGTGGTATATGCAGACGACGCCGCTCACATTGGGACCATGAGTCACGGCAGCAGAGCCGCCCGCACAAACGCCAGACACGAACCCAGCCTTCACTGATATGCACTTGGCCACGGGTTTTATTCCAGACTCTGACTCGTGTACAGAGGGAGTTCGCGTGTTCTCTCTCCCCGTAATGGTCGCGTCCATTTTTTCTCTGGGTCCTCCGGTTTTGCTCTCCGCAATTATAAACGTGCGTCGACATTATTTGGCCGCGACTATAAATCCCCACGTATGATATACGCCACTCCGATGAGTAATGACTTGTGGCCAGGTTGCCTGTGAGAAAAAAGCGAACAGCGCAGTGCGCTTGACCTGGTAAAATTAAATGCAGTAGTTTAGTTTTTGATTCGTGTGCGCTGATGAACAGTGCTGGACATTTTCAAGCTTAATTTTAAAACATGATTTTTTTTATGTCTACTTGTGTGTTTCCCGGAGGGCAAATACATCCTGACTCAGGCCCTGTCGCACACATCACCATCATTATCTCTATATAATTACTGTACTTGTATATATATAACCAGTTACGTCTGCTTGCTTGCCGACCTGTCCTGCTGGTGTGTGCGTGTGTTTGGATAAGATAACTCTCGTACCTGATTGTGAATGTGGTTTGTAAACGCGTTGAGAGCCGTGTGTCATACGCCCATCCGCGGAGTTGCCGGGGTATGAGGCAGTACAGAAAGTAGGGTTGGAGCAAAACGTTGTTACTGACGGTGGAGCGTGTTCCCCGCGTGCGCGTGATGATTTCTCCAGCAACCTTGGTGCCTTCCCACATATGGACAAGTCCTTTCGCTACCCGTGGATTATTATCATCGCATCAGCTACAGCTGTGGAGGCGTGAGTGAAATCTTAAGGCTTTCCCTTTGATTTGAAGTCGGTTATTCTCAAGAACGACTTGTACCATGAACATGATTACTGTGCGCAAATCAATACACCGATGAACACGTTTGAATGTCAGTGGCCGTACCCTGTGAATAAATAACAATTCACACAGCTCGTCTATCCAACCCAAATCACGACACTGCTTAATACACGTTAGTTACGTACATCCCACAACATACACAGCACGCTGCACACACACACACACACCATACTGTGAACACATACGCCTCACGCTACGTACACACGCTACGTAAAAGGTATAAGCAACGTACACACACGATATGAATACTCTATAGAAACATTGCATTACATGTATTGTACATATAGCTACACCAAACAGTCTACATACTACCACACCACATATCACATGGCACAACTATGTCGCGGCGCTTATGCCAGGCTAGGTGCACTTTGAGGCCACGTTAAATGTCGAAGGCCCTCTGGCAGGAGGTGCCATGGGTTGCCTGACTGAGATGACTGGAAAATGCACCAGCTGTGGTCCCCACTGTGCACATCAGCCAACCACTCACAAGGAGTGGCGACTTCCTCCAATATTTGAGGCACAGCAGCACCAGCAGGGTCAATTCCACCGTGTCACAGAAATGCTCAGCAAATCTACGAACCTGTTTTTGGGGGTCGGAGATAGGGTTGCCATTCTTTCCCTTAGGATGGTGATAGGTGTGGTGCTGCAAGTTACTTTGTTGATGGAGTTAAAGAGTGATGTGTTGAAGCAGTTTCTATTTCCTCAGCAATTCGCGACTATACCACTCGTCCTTCCAGCGCCGCTCGGTACGAAAAACAAAGTTATCGACGCCTACTTTAGAGCGTGGTTATTTTCTCAATTTGTTATTTTCGCGCATGATCTCACCGTGATCCACCAACTCCACCTCCAGACAATCGCGAGGATGTTTCTCTGAGTCCCCCAGTTTTGTTCCCCTCCACGTCTAGAGACGTAAGAGTGCGTTTGTTTAGTTTATTTGGTTGCTTTAAATTTCCAAATAAGCCACTACGTTGAGCTCTCACTTGTGATAACCAGGTTGCTTCTGGAAAATAGCTGTATCGCTCAGTGGGCCCTAACCTGGTACAACAACAACAACAAACACAGAAGGCTGGGCTGTTTGCGCGCGTCACGACTGTCCTCATTGTGTACTCGGCTTCCTCTCGGGCCGTGGTAACAATAAAATCGGACTGCGATGGAATCACCGATCTTGCTGATATTAGCCAATCGAATGAAGGGGGGGGCGTGTCACATGATAACTTGATCCATGGATCGATTGGCAATCAATCGACACAGCTATCAACCCTCAAATTACGATGAACCCGGTATTTTTGAATGTTTGTTTTCGTTGGAACGGCTGAGCGGAATCCATACAATCAATCTCGATTTACGATCCCCAACACCATGTATGGGCAAAGACACGGCCCCTTCGGCCAGAGGCACGCTCACTAGCTGCCACACAATGTCGGGGGGTGAGTGGGTGGGGGGGGCAAATCTCTGATCGGTGATTCTGTCGGGTGTACGAGTTTATCCCTATCACAGCGCCACCGCTCCTAGGGCGAGGCGCCGCGTGGTGGCCACGGCGACTTACTGCAGGGCAGAGGTCGCAGACGGGTTTTGATTCCTTACCCGTACCCGGCCGCACCAGGGTCGCAAACGGGTATCGGGTACCTGATTGCGACCTCTGGGATGAAGCCATGTTGCAGGCGCGGGTGGGTTGATTCTAGGAACTTGAATTGTGAGAAGAGACAAGAGGTTGGGAAATGAGTGACAAACAGTTACTCACCAGTGACTCACGACCTACCCGTACCCGGCCGCACCAGGGTCGCAAACGGGTAGCCGGGTATCGGGTAGGGTACGGGTATCGGGTACCCGGTTGCGACCTCTGCTGCAGGGCTCATCCTGAGAGCTGGGCCACGGGGGAGGGGGGGGGGGTCCCACTCGCAACGATTCCATTCTGATCTGCCTCGACGGGACATTGCGTGTGATGGCGAGTCTGTCCCAGGAGCGAAATGGCAATGCGTGCGTGGAGGTGCGCGCAGTCACGAGGGGGCTTCAGGCGGAGAGCTCGTGCACCTTCTGCTGTTCCTCCTCCGTCGAAGGAGCGCAGATTACAGGGATGTACGACACTGCACACGTAGCACGCGCATCATCGTGTTCTTTAGATAACCGTATTTTGCTGCTAGGTCCACGTGATAAGCCACTTCGTTGAGCTATCGTTTGTAGCCAGGTCGCTTCTGAGATAGAAGTTAATAGTTCCGTGGGCTTTATCTGGTAAGATAAAAGACGTAGTTAAGTTTAATTTGCACGTCTTTTTTAAGCGATGTGTTTACCTTTCCTATACTTTGCACGCCTTTCGTGTCTTTTCGTTGTGTTTGTTGTTGTAACGTTCTGACCCGGCCTCGACCGGACATTGAACTTCATAGCTCATCGGATTCCTCCAATTCCAATAAACGTTCCCATTCCACTGCGCCGCACAGCCAACAATCGCTCTCTCTTCTGTGCATCGTCTTCCATGTGCCCGTTCATGTTCCGACGCGGCTCGACGGGTAAACAACCACCGGGGGGGTTGCTGCCTGCGGTGCCGTGGCGCCACCAGAGGCGATCAGCGCCACGGTTGGGGCCGCGCACGCGGCAACGAACGCGCCCGGATACTCGGGCCGCATTGCGAGCGGCACTAACAGCGGGGCCGAATCGGAGCGGACGCGTGGCTGCAGGAAGCAATGAGACGACGGCGCGAACCAACACGGAACCAGACGAGCGCGAACGAATCGATGCAAACGAGAGAGAGAGAGCGAGAGAGAGAGCGAGAGAGGACAGGCGAGACGGGAACAAAGGAGACACGGAGTCGACGTACAACGCGGACCAAAAATCCGTTCTTGACTCGAACCCGTAATGACAACCAAATCGAGACATTGCGTCAATTATGGGGGGAGGGGAGGGAAGGAAAATCGTGGCGTTTCTAATGCTAAAGACACAGCTCCCCCGTGTAGCCTTCACAGACCGTAGGGGCAAGTGCTGTAGGCGATCACCTAGCGAAGCCGGCTGCAGCACGCACACGGGGTTGGGTGGCCAGCGTCACGGGCCGCCATTGTATCCCCATTGTTGTCACACCGCACCAGCCACTGATTTAAGGCGAAGTCGACCTAGGGAAGAGCCATAACCGGTTGTTGGTCGCGAGCGAGCGAGAATCGATCTCGGCTAGCCGGGTTAGCAGCGCTGTGCGCTAAACAAACCGCTACACTACCGCTCCCCCCCCGTGCACAGAGAGAGAGAGACACGGATACAGAGACCCTTCGGAGGTGGAGCCCTCGGGGGGGGGGGGCAACACCGGCGACGATGGTCTGGACGGGTGCTGCTCCTAGGGGCCTCCGCCTAGGTTGACTCAGCCTAAAAAAATGAGTGTCCTGGCGCGATGCGTAAACGCCGCGGCTCGGAGGACAAAGACGGCGACCCGGGCGTGGTGCTGCTCGCCAACCACAACCCACGCGCGGCTCTTCATCGGTGCTGCTCCTCGCTAACAGCCCCAACAGTCTATTAAGGCTACACGGGGAGGGGGTAGGGTGTGGGGTGTGAGCGAGTTGCATTTATTTATTTTATTAGTTTTTAACGATCCACATCATCAACAAGACGCGGGCCGTCTCACCGCTGCTGCTGCCGCTACGACATCTCGCCCGCGCGTGCAGCCGCGCTCGGAGCGCATGGACTCCGCCACGGTGGAGTCGAGCAACAGGTAACGAGCGGGAGCAGCAGCAGTAGCCTGTGCTTCACACACACACACACTCGTGCGGCGGGTGCTATCGCTACACCAACTCTGTCTGTGTGTGTGTGTAATAATATGAGCGAGCGTGGTAGAGTGCGATGTCGTGCGGATTGCGCCACTGCGCTTGTGATGAAACCGGCGAATTGCGTTCCCTGGCCACGGTTAACATCAGTGACAGGTGATGTCTGGAATCAGTTCTGATCCCCCGACCCTCTTCCACCCCACCCCCCATCCGCCTTCCACTGCTCTTCACCAAATCGCACTGACCGGCGTGGTGAAGTATGGTCTGACAACCCACCCCCTCCCCCCATAGCTGAGACGGCGTAAGGATGGCCTTCATCCAGCAGTGGATTGCCAAAAGGCCATAAATAAAACTAATGTTACTAAATGCCCTTTAGATTGCGTTTGCATGCCGTGCATATATGGACCGTGTTCAGTATAGACTGTCGACTCATCTTCTTGGTTCTTTCGGTAAAGTCACGTAGAAGGGAAGTAATAAAATAATAAAAATAAAACATAATAAAACAATTTTTATTATTTTATTACTTCCCTTCTACGTGACTTTACCGAAAGAACCAAGAAGATGAATCCCTGCAGTCACGAAAGCTTTAAATCGAGACTGTCGACTCTTCTAAGTTTGAACGTCCAGTATACGGCAGGCATGTCGTCTGCACGGACTGCTTTGGGTACATGGACGATGTGCAGCAGTATCCCGTGTGTGCTGCGTCGACCTGTCTTGTCGACGACCACGCGTGTCTCGTCAATGTGAACACGGCGGTGTTGACAGAATTTGTGCGGATGTAGAGTAGGCGAAGCACGTGTTCACCGCGTGTGCAATGTGTTAAACACTCGTGCTCATTTTAATCACCGTGCGCGTGTGTGTGCGTGTGTGCGTGCGCGTGTGTACGTGCGTGTGTGTGTGCGGGAGCGGTAGTGTAGCGGTTAGCGCGCTGCGCTATGAACCTGGCGACCCGGGTTCGATTCCCGCTCACGGCCAACACCAGTGACGATTATTTGAAACGGTCATGGGCCTCCCCTAGATCGACTCAGCCTCAAATGAGTACCTGGTGAGGTGTCTAAACATCGCCACTGGGGAGACAAAGGCGGTCGGGCGTGGTGCTGGCCACCTACCCCCTCGTGTACCGTTGCGGCCTTCATAGGTGCTCGCTAACAGCACTTGCCCCTACAGTCTGTTAAGGCTATATGGGGGATCTTTGTCTTTGTTACGCACATGATGGACGTCATGTGAAGCGTGGTGTTTAAGTTAATTATGCAGACCAAGGTTCATCACATCGGCGTGGGCTATATGTTATGCGCTGTTTAGCACGGCTGTATAATACATCGTGTAAAACTAGTTATTAGTTTATGATTACGCAACATACGTAACGTTCATTAATAAACGCACGTACGGCCCGCTTACCTATGATGAGGGTTCTCCCCCGCACCTTGTGGACACCGAGGGCCATTTAAACCAAACTTCACCACAGTGGCCAGTGCGGGTTTGTGGAGGCTGTGGGGAATCGCTGGATCCGCATTGCACAGGGCTCCAACTCCGGCGGCACTGACGCACTCCGACCGTATTAGCCATATGCAACGTTCAGTGTACCCCACGGCGTAATAGCACGCGTAAAAGTGAAGCGTTCCGCGCATAATGCGCGTTCACTCGACACGTATGACAGTCATTGTGCAATTGAGACACGTGTGTTTGCTACGCACCCCTCCACACTTACACGTAATGTTCTCTCCGCCGAGCCGCTGTGTACGCGCGTGTTCACGACGCCAGATCGTTGCTCATCATGAAGGCTCTGCACGGCTCTGGCACGGGTTGTCCGGTTTCTTTCGACAAACGAACAGCGCACGAATGGTATTTTGCCAACTATCAAAGTGGCAGGACGCGCCTGTGAATGCAATCATAAAATCGTCCCGAGACTCGGCGAGTCTTGTCTGGGTAAACAGCAGAGGGTGGCGGTTATTAACTCACAATTTTAATACGAAACAAATTGTCAATGTTGTGGGTTTACTCCCCAACACGCCGTAGTAACGAATTGCCATGTTGTGTTTACGTGGCAAACCTTACTGATTGGCCGTGTCGGGTGGTGGCCGGTTTAACGACACATTTATACGAACGCGATCTAACCCACGAAAAAAACAATCGCCTCTATGATGGATTTGAACACGCTTCGCCGTTCGCGAGCACCCTCGATCGGCCGCGTGCGTTCATCAGCGCCGGGAGGAGGGACTCCACGTGCGACTGTGCACGACGGGGCAGGCAAACACCGCGGGCCACCATCGCGACGCGCTCCTCCGATAATCCCGTGCGGTCAAATCAAGAGAGTGGCGCGAGGCGCGCGCCTGACGGATTCGAATGGGAAGATGCGTAAAAGTGCGCGGGCGGTGGAGCGCGAAGGAAATCGAGAGAGAGAGAGAGCGGGGAAGAGAGGGGAGAGAGGGGGGACGGCTCCTACACGTGATGGACACGCATGTTATATGACACGCACGCTCGGAGCAAGCAGCAGGCTCATCCCCGGCAGCGTCACCATCATTCCAGCCATCGCGGCAGCCGCATGCCTTCGAGATCCTGGAAAAGGTTGTACTGTACTGCGCGCGTGTGTGTGTTTGTGTAAGGTACGCGTCTATGGGGAGCGGTGGCGTAGTGTTAACGCACTGCGCTACGAACCCGGCGTCTCCAGTATGTATCATTCCTGGTCACGGCTATAATATAATTGGCGAGTGGTATCTGAACCGCTCCCGAGCCTCCACTATATCGACCCGGCTTGACTATCGAGTACTTGGTGCGGTGTGTAAACATGAGCACAGGGAGAGACAAAGGCGGCCGGTAACACACCATCCCCTCGTGTGTCGTACCGGCCTTGATAGGCTCTCGCTAACAGCACTTGTCTCAGCAGCCTGCTACACGAGGAATCTGTATCTTTGTACGCATGTGTGTTTGTTACACAGCATTTTTTTTTACGCAGGGAGGGACAATTTTGCTGCGGTGGTTCGGTGGTGCTGAGCCTTAACATCATTGATGTGGTTACAACGACGATGATGATCATTTAATGAACGTGCGTGCGGGAGTGCATGGCTTTCGACAGCAAGTATACTTAAGAGACAGATCTGTCCCACTCTAGGATTGCAATGCCGCTCGTTGTATCTCGCTATGCAATCTCACAGGGCGTGAGCCCGAGCAGAGAAAACTGCGATTTAGTATTCCGTGTGTTGGCCCTGCTTGTCTGCTCCTACTGGAGGCGACTGCCCCGCACATTAGCTCGATGCGTGTGCGTACAACACATCATTTACAAAGCGACGGTCCGGCGTTAATGACGATGGTAGTGATGTCGATGTGCGTTGGATTTCTGAGTCCACATCTCGGGCACAGACGAGAGACACCCACATTTTGACGAGACAAAAAAATCGTGGTTTTCCGAGTCCGCGTTTTCCTCCATTCAACAGGGTGACATGAATGCTGATTGTGCTGACAATGGACCCTTTGAATACACTAAAACTAAACTATATATTTTATTTTACCAGGAAAGGTTCGCTGAGCTGTATAAGCTATTTTTCAAGAAGCGATCTGGTCACAAATGATAGCGCAACGAAGTGGCATATCACGTGGACGTTTTATAGCAGCCACATATTCTAAACGCACGGTGTTTTAAATGCGGAGGGAAGACCCGGATAAAAATCCACACAACCACGGGGAGAGAGACATGCAAACGCCAAATATATAGGTGACAGGTTTGGAATCGAACCCAAGACCTCCTGCAACCCAGGCGAGGTAGTTAACATCTCGCCACCGTGACGATGATTATGATGAGACACACGAACTCCAATTATACAACAGAGGTCAGGGTCGGGATCGAACCCACGACCTCCTGCATACCAGGCGAGGTAGTTAACATCTCGCCACCGTAGCACACGAACTGTAGATTCAGTATGGAGTCAGTAGCCAGCAGTTGCACACATTAAATACAATTGTGGTGGAGTAGAGCTCATCTTATCCGTGACGAAATGTGTTGGGGGAGGGGAGGGGGGGAAACTTCGTGGCCGCTTGTAATTGTGATTAACTCTGCGCGCATGCTTTACCTGGCGTGGTGAAATGTTAACTCCCTCGCCTGGTATACAGGAGGTCGTGGGTTCGACCCCTGACGCCTGCTGTTGTATATTTAAAGTATGCATGTCTCCCCCCCCCCCCCCCCCCCCCCGTAGTCGCGTGGATTTTTCTCCGGGTCCTCCAGATTTTCCCTCCACATTTAGAAACATGCGTTGAGTATTCGGCTGCTGTGAATTTTCTACGTGATAAGCCACTTCGTTGAGCTATCATTTGTGGACAGGTCGCTTCTAAATAAATCTATATATATATATCTCAGTGGGCCTTACCTGGTAACATTTAAAAGTATGAGTTTACTCACCACACCTGCGCATACTCTTGAGCAAATGTGACTGATAGACAGCAGTGGTACAGAGATAGATAACTGTGGACTAGTTTCGTCCTTTATTAGGACTCATGAAGAACAGTCAGCTATGCTCACTGCTACCAAGTGAGTTTGAAACCTGCCAGTCCAGTCACATTTGCACGAATCTATTTTGATGGTGATCTAAGACAAGAGGGCCAAAATGCACTTCTACAGGAACACGTTGATGGGTTTTTTGAATGTGCACAGAGGCCGTGTGTTTTTTTTATGTCTCCACGTTTTTATCATCGTTGGGAAGGTATAATTTTGAAGCCGTACTATTGTTCCGTCAGGATGGGTTTTTCTCATCATTTACAGATTTGATTGATTGTGCAGAATCCTTGAACGATTGCCCAGCTCTAAGTACATGTACAGCCGTTCTAGTCAATCCACTGCTGGATGAGGGCTTCCACACGACATGCCGGTCGTGAAGAGTGATTTGACTGGATTTCACAACGCTGTTCAGTCGGGGTTGGTGAAGGCCAAAAGGTCATCGGGTCACGGATCGTTCAAACTGAAGTTTCGCAGATCTTTGAATCTTGAGGTGGTCACATCTTCAGATTGCTTGCTATTCACATCAATAACAGTTGATTTTCTTCTGCAGCGTCCACCACGTCGTGCCAAAGTAGCCTATAACACCCCTGTGTACATGGTGGTCGCCTTCCAAGCATTATCCAGACTCCATCCAGCGTTTACTGCAAGATCTAAACCATGTCCAGTGCTCGCTGAGCTGCATTGGCTTCCGGTTACCGAACAAATACATTCTAAGTTCGCACTCATTACACACAAAGTGCTTGCCACAAATGAACCTGCAACACCTTGCTGAAGCATAAACCATCGCGCAAACTCCAGTCATCCTCGCAGTGGCTTTCGGCTAATCATAGAACAAAGACGGTCACCGCATCGCACGCGTTCAGATGCGCTTCTGCGGCCGTCTGGAACGCTCTTCCATCCGATATTAGGAAGCCACTGGAGCCATGCACTTATAAATCTAGATGGGAACACTCATTTCTTTACAACTGATTTTTGTGCTTAGTTTGTTGTCCTTCCCCCGCACCTCTGATTAGCATGGTTGGCTATGTACGGAGCGAAAGAAGTTCAACATACATACAGTACATAGCTTGTGGTAACGAGATGGGATACATTCTGAGCGATCTACGCGGATGATATGCATTACTAGAACGCTGACATTTAGTGATAATTTACTTTATTAATTATGTACATTTTATTGTATAAGATGTTGAATGTATTATAGGTTAGATTATCCACTTGGGGTCAAGTCAGAATTCTCAGAAATGTGTACCTATATTTTAGTCTACAATTACACCTCATACAGTATCCAGTAATTGCAGCACTATATGGTATGCGACTTGTGAATTATAGTTGTGTAGAAAACGTAGTTTTGTTTAAATGCCTTTGTTTATAGTCTAACGCAGCGACAGCATTGGCATGCATTGCACTGCGGTATCAAG
This sequence comes from Lampetra fluviatilis, assembly GCF_964198595.1. Classification (NCBI taxonomy): domain Eukaryota; kingdom Metazoa; phylum Chordata; class Hyperoartia; order Petromyzontiformes; family Petromyzontidae; genus Lampetra; species Lampetra fluviatilis. The sequence continues at coordinate 3,146,288 of NC_136288.1, forward strand.
CTAGCCACTTCGAGTTTGATTTCCAGCCACAGCTAAGAACAGCGGCGAGTGACATCCGAACCGGTCCTGGGGTCCCTCCCTCCCCCGCCTTCACGAACCGGCACTGACCAACGTGGTGCAGTAAGTCGGGTCAAATACCCCCCCCCCCCGGCCACGATCCGAGGATCCGTAAAGCGTGCGTAGGCCCTCATCCAGAAGTAGATTGACAAACATCTGTAAAGTAGTTTTTTTATGCATGTGTGCGCACGTGTAAGCTAGTCGTACGTGTTTATAAAAGGCCCCGCTCCGTTTACGTATCTGTGTTGGTGCTGCATGCCGGCACTTGTGGCATCGTGCTCGAGTGTCACCAATGGTTGTCCGACGAATACACACTTCGCTCCGTCACTGGAATGCGATATTTTCACCACTGCCCTCAAAGCTCTTGACGAGGCGAGCAAAGCCGCATGCTCATTGCAGGAGGCAACGACTTGTCGAGCACGCGACCCAACGAACAATAATTCATGACGGTTGAACTCCTGGTCATGGTTAAGCATCGAGTGGTGGCAATTGTCAGAAGAACCTCCCCTGCCCGCCCACACCCCTCCAGAGGAGAATGTCAGTGGTCAAGTCGAGATGTGGCGAGGGGATGGAGGGTCTCACTCGCAGCTGGGTGGGGGGGGAGGCAGGGAAGTTGCAGATGCAGGAGATGTTACACAGATGGAAGTTTGAGGCTCTGCGTGAAGTTGGGATGTGGGAAGAGAGAAGTCGATGAGAAATATGAGCGTGAGATCCACAAGAGGGCATTGACTACAGAGCAATCTCGGTGGAATTTCCCTTTTTTGCAAAAAACAAGATTGAACTGGGTCATGGTGGAGACCATGACAGAAGATGCGTCATTGCACTATTTCCTATAAAATGTAGAATGGAAATCTGCAGTGATGTTGGGATCCAATGTAGTTTTTTTTTCTTCCTCCAGGATTTCAATAACAGCAGCAGTCTTGAGGGCTTGTGGAGCAGTTCCAGAAGAGATTTGAGGCATAAGCTCCACGTACAGATTATTCGCAGGTGAAGTGATGCAGTCCATAGTCAATACAGCACTGAGGAGACGAAGCAGACGTGATGCTGGTCACCCCAACATGTGAGATCTGTTAGTGCTGGCTCACACCTGATCCAGACGTTTGGAGGCAACGGGGTGGCTCAGAGATGCTCCTAAAATAAGAGCCATGAGACTCGGCAAGGCTTTCCCGGATAAATACACTCAATTGTTACATTATATTGAAAGACGGAAAGATGAACACGAGGATTAGAGAACATAACGCAGGTCAATAGCATTCAAACAATTATGAAAAGTGGGCTTTGCGTCGAAACACATCGCAAGAAAGGACAATGAGAGTGAGCAGCAGCAGCGAAGGAATGAAACGCATGCGAGGACTTCTGAATAGATAGGATTCGTAAAAACAGCTCGTTTGCAAGGTGCAAGGTGAATTATTACATTTTAGGATTTTGAAAGACGGTGCCGGCTCGGAGAGACCTTCATCCACCAGTGGATTGACCGTGGTCGACGGTGTTCCAGTATTGCAACGGTGTCAATATTAATGGTGCCTATATTCTTACTTGATACAGCTATCGTGCTGTGAAGGTTCCACCTGAAGACGGAAGCTTGTGTTGCCTCCGAAACGTCATGATTTTAATTTTATTTTTATTCATTTTTTACCTACGTGACTTTACTGAAAAAACCTAAGAATATGAATACTTGCAGTCACGAAAGCTTCAAATCTAGAATTAATGTTGCCGTGTGTGTTCCTGTGCAGCTAAGCTGGGGCACCAGCACAGATGCCTCGCCCTGTGAAGGGGCCCTCCCAGCCCGGCGGCGGGGAGGACAGCGCAGAAGCCGAGGAGACTGGGGGCGCAGAGGGGGCAGGGGCCGACAGGGACGCGTGCTGCTTCTGCTGGTGCTGCTGCTGCTCGTGCTCCTGGTGCGTGACCCCCCCTCCGCTTGGGGGGACCGAGCCCGACAGGGGCAGTGGGGGCAAGGGAGATATTCCTACAGCAGCTCTTCCCGGTAGAGGTGCAATGATGCACCGGATTCATCGATTGATATCGGTTGTGGTTATTGGGTTTTTGTGCCCATTATATTGCAATTGTGCGCGACTTTCGCGGGACAGGAACGTTTTAATTCGGGGCTCTGCATCCAGCGGTGCATTATCCCGTGAGAGAGAATGTCGCGGAACATGACGACACAGAACAACATCTGAGGTCACTGCAGAAGTCCTCCTTATCCACACTAAGGTTTAATATGCACTGCAAAAGTGTCCATCACATGTCAATCAAACCAACAATTTTAAGTCAATCCTCGGGAACAAGACTGAGATTATCAACTCGATACAACTTTAGAACCTCCGATTAGTACATATGGCTACATGCGGTGTGTGAAAGACAAACATACATACATACAGAACCACGTATCATCATCGGTATCCATCGAGAGCAGTGGTTCTGAATCTGGGATGCACGCACCCACTGGGGGTGGGGGAGATGCCCTGTCTGGGGGGTGCGAGACGTGGCCAGATTTTTTTCGGAGGTAAATCATCGAAAGACATTAAGCACGGGCACGTAAGCACAACTGCTGTGCTTCATGAAACCTGTGTGCTTATTAACAGTAGATATTTTTAACGATTGACAACCAAAGGGGTGCAAGGCTGCAGTAAAGGGTAAGAACCGCTGGTCGAGTCACAGCCAGGAACTCGGTGGTGCCATCTCAGTGCCGACTCCTGAGCCTCCCGGACCCTATTACGACGTTAATATCGATTATTCTGGCTCACAATTCAAGCATCAAATCTCAAGAGTAATGTAATGTCAACGTTACAAACGATGTGCAAATTAAATGCACAAAGGCCAAGGGAGTGAACAACGATGTACCAAACAAGACAGAATGAGAAACAATACAAATAAGATGGCAAAAGCAAAACAAAAAAATATATATAACATTCTTGAATCACGGCCCTGATTATCAACAATTTATGTAATCCCTAAAAGGATAAATTGTCACGCTCAGTTTTTAGCCTGGGGTTTGGGGACCCCAAGGGAAGCGTAGGCATCAATATGGGTCCATAAAAAGGTCTAAGGGGGTCCAGAGGTGATTCGGAACGAGTAGCAAGGGGTCTGTGAAGACAGAAGAGTAGCAAGGGGTCTGTGAAGACAGAAGGACGCATCGAAGTTGACGCAGTAAATACCACATCACAGTTACATATACTGGACAATCATATTCTAGCAGAGAAAGTTTAGGAAGCTGTGGTCTGCATTAGACAGTGTGCAGGTAAGGCACACGAGGATGAAACGTTAATATACTCTTTAACTCAACAAGTAAAAGTTTCTCTATTCGCGAAAATATAAAAAACACAATATTCACCTCACCTATTACATTGTTTTGCTTTGGCGTTTACAATTCTTGCAACGTGACCTCTGTTACGACACGGCAATCGTCCTCGTCAAACGTCGAATCGCAACCTCACAACGCAGCTTTGCCTTTGACCAAAAAAAAATATTGCAACACTGAGCCGCGATTATATCACTTTGGGCACCGAGGCGGTGAGTGGCAGCGGGACGCTTGAGGAAAGGTCACGCACGCGGCACCCCAGATTGGTGCGACATGGGGCCCCCCCCGAGCCGTTAAAACTCGACTAAAAATATCCCCGAGTCGATTCTCACGGGACTCATTTGTTACAGTTGTCAGGGAGACGCGACAGAATGTCACAGATAAGAGGCTCGCATTGTTATTGGCCGTTGCGACCGCATTACAGTGCGATGCGCGTACAGGAGATCGATACGGGAGACGGGGGAGGGGGGCTACTCTCGAACACGAAGCTCGGCGCTGGAGAGACGGCGGCGCTCGGTTTCAACGGTGGCTTCCTTGCGCCGAGGCGTTGCTCTTGACTTGTGCTTCAACTCCCGTGCGCCGAATGTAGTCTCGCGCCCCAGGGCGAAGACTCGCCGACGTCCTCTCGGAAGAACTCGCACACGACGCGCACCGAGGACTGCACCGACTCGGAGGCCACGAGGTGTGGGTTTGCCACCGTTTACAAATTCACGCGGGGAAAAAGCTGACGGGCAGAAACATTTTTCCCGGACGTAAAGATTGTTGTTTTTTGTTCTTAGTGTAGTGAGCGACTTCTGAGACACGTCGTGTAGAAGGCTTCTTATTTTTTAAGAGCACACTGGGCGATACATTTATGTAACGCAGCTACACATAGCCGACCCGAACACACAACCCCATCGTCGGCGTCAAACTACGCAGCTGCCCGACCAGCGCAGTGACGGCGACGGTGAGAGCCATGCAGGAGATCGGCCACGTGGCCGGACGACGAAGAAAGATGATGGCGAGCAGCGACGCAGCCAGGACCCGCAACAGCACCGAACCTTCTCTGGTTCGGCCCCCCTTATATACGCCCCAGCGTGGCCAAGCCCCGCCTCTGGCCACGCCCCCTTCTAGAACCCTCGAGCAGGTTCCCGGAGCTTCTCGACTGACTCCGCCTTCCACCTTTACCCCAGATACGCTCTCCTCGTAATTAGGCATTACGTAATGTACCCATAACCGCGATTTCCCCTTCAGACCGAAAGGTGGCACCCTGTCATTACATCAGTATGGATCATCGAAGTATATACGGGGGGGGGGTGAACACAACGCATCGATTCATAGGCTTGTGATATACAAGCATCACATCGCTTGTGTATAAGAATCGGTATTGTTGTACGCGATGGGTTGACTTCACTCCGGCAGCCACTTGAGCTGCAACCATTCGGAGCAATGTTGAACACAGAATTGGTTCTTGAATGGACTCGGCAACCACGATTTTTGACAGTTACATCGTCGGAGTGCGGGATGCGTCATTCACCTCACCCAAAACTCCTCTTTCGAGCATACCACAGTGCCAAATCCTGTCGTACGTCACAGACTAAGTTAAAGTGCCGGCATCAAAGTCTGTTTAAAATGAATGGCTCCAATATGGGTTTTTTTATTTGGCATCAGGTTTTTTTTTATTAAAATGTCTCGTTATATTCCGATCGTATTATAATTGTGCCATTGGCACTGTCATGACAGAAACATTTATCCGTTCCGACCTTGCCTAGAGCAATGCATCACGATGCGAGAGAATGGTCCGGAGATGGTGATAAATCCCTCCAAAGACCCCCTAATACACATTGGAAGTGCTGCAGCCTTGCACGCGACCTGCTGTAGAGATGTTTGTCGCATGATGGTCAACAAACTTTCATATATATGTAGAGAAGTTCCCACGGACGCACTCGGAGACGGAGGTAAGTTAAGGGCTTCCGCCGAGGGTTTATTGAAGGTTAACAATAACACAACTCCCAGGGGCTAGGGGTCCTACTCTGAGTTCGGGTCCCTGCCGGCTAGCTCCGGTCTCTCTCTCTCGTGTCGGATCGGGAACTCTGCCGACTCCACCGACCGGAGAGAGAAGCACCTCTACGGCTACCACAGGCTTCTCCCCAGACTCACTATTCAATCCCTCTCTACCCCTGGTTCCCTCTTCACCCTGCTTACTCTACCCATTCCCAGTGACCCCGCTTACGTCACGAGGTCTCCCTTAAGTACCCTAGGAGACGTGACGTCATCACACTGAACGGCACACCTGATATCACGTCCCCATTTTACTCCTCTACATATATATAAATACATGTTTATGGACTAAAAGTGGAACCCCTACGTTTAAACGGGAGGTTTTCTTTCATGCAGTCGTTGGTAATCGCCAAGCTAAGACCGTCAACTTGCTACACTTGAAAACCTGGTTTAATCAAAGGTGGCAGAACCCAAATTAGAACCTAAGATCTCAGTGTTGCTGGATCAGTCATCCACTCCTGAGCTACCGAGCCACCCACTTTTAATAAATATCCAAATGTATAACAATCGTAAATGATGTGAAGAGCTGGGTAAAATTAAATGTCAGCCTCTATCCTGAAGTTGGGCTGCTCCAGAGAAATACGGACAAAATAACTTAGAGGAATACAATTAAGAGAGCATAACATAATTGTAATACAGAGGACAATTATTATAAGTGGACCAGTCATAATGATGAAAGCCAACGAGCAGAACAGTGTATTTGTGGAGCTGAATTTAATTATGAAAAGCAGCCAATCAAACCAATGACCATACTCTTTGTTTCTTTCGGTAAAGTCACGTAGGTAGCTTGAAATCAAGATTAAACCAATGACTGTTTTGGTGAAAATAACATGTTTAAAAAAAATAGCACAAATTTTTCTGCTACATGTTTTATATTTCTTCACAATATTCGTTTTCCTATTTTCATCTTTTAACACGTGGAGAACCAAGGCCCTGATTTTTGTACTTATCACGTACGTTAACGTTTAGAAATTTCTACGGGGGAAAATTCTGAGAAAGGCTTGTAGCTTCACCACGAATGTTTGGAGCTACCCGATCTTTCAGAAGGAAAAATGTCAAATAAAGCACGAGTGGCCCATTTTGTTGGTTTCACTGACAGAAGAGGCCGAATGAGTTTGCAGCCATTAACCCGGCCTACGCCCCCCCCCCTCTCCACGCAATCGCCACGCGCAGCGGGCGGGCCGGTGCGGACGAGGTGCTGGCGTGGGGTCGGTCGTTCGAGCGTCTCGTACGCAGCCCCACGGGCCGCGCGCACTTCCGCCACTTCCTGCGCGGCGAATTCAGCGAGGACAACCTGCTCTTCTGGCTTGCGTGCGAGGAGCTGCGAGTCGGCACAGACGAGGCCTCCCTACCCGAGCGCATGAGGACCATCTATGAGGAGTACATTTCCATCCTTTCGCCCAGGGAGGTGAGCGTCCGTCGCTCGGTGTGGCACCCCCCACCCCCCCGCGCTCAACGTAATTCAGCGTCTCACACAGCAACAGCCTTCTTCTGTGCTCCGTACGGTCGCGTAGCGTGGTTGGCATGGTCCCTTGTGCAGTGAATGAAACGGGGCTCCCCACTCTTCCATCATGGTCCCCCATCACTGTGTGTATTCACACAGGGCGCTGGCACGTTTCACACGAGTGTCTTCAACGATGTATACCGAGGCGTCTTTGTATCACGCGAGTTCACATGCGTACACACACCCACGAATCACGACCACCCGATGGCAGAACTTGACACTGCCGCCCCTACCAACTCCCAACATCTGCCACCGCCCTCGGAAAATGCCTACGTTGCCTACTACGCCTAAAGCCGGCACTGCGAGTCCCCAGCCAACCGCCAGCACTCACCCCCCCCCACCTTCCACCAACCCCATTTTCATAACCCAGCATCTAGGGCTCTCCAGCCCGTGGGCCCTGGTATATTTGTACCACCTGCACACTCGACAGCTTACACCACTTGTCTCAATTTGTCCGATATCTCTAACCCCGGGTACAGGGGAGCAGGCGGATGATTTACGCCACCGTGTGCGCAGGTAAGCCTCGACTCGCGCGCCCGCGAAGCCATCAACGAGGGGATGGAGGAGCCGGGCGTGAGCACGTTCGACGAGGCGCAGCAGCAGATCTACATGCTCATGCAGAGGGACTCGTATCCGCGCTTCCTCGCCTCCGAGCACTACCGCTCGCTGCTCCAGGGCGCCCCCGACAAGAGCACGGCAGCCGTCTCGCCGTGCGTGGACGCCAGCCCCACGGTGGTCAAGCCGTGAATGGGACTCTCTTAAAATCCCTTTTCTGCAGGGACTCGCGCCCCATAAACCCGAGGCGACGCTATCACGGGATTTGACTGTGCACTCTCAAGGACAGCAATCATATGGTGGCTCACGCCGTGGCCGATTGGGTCATCACGACTGGTGCACGCCTGCAAGGATTGTTAAGTTATATTCAGGTATATAATAGTAAACGAGGACCGTGACCAATAAGTGGCAACCGAGAAGCCATACAAATCGTGCATTAGCTCATATACGTCACCTCTAAATATATTAATACATATACGTACCCTACTACTCCCGTTACATAGTACTGTGCTTGCATGTTGACCTTTAAACACAAGGATGGCGTAGGGACAAAATATACGTCTCCGCATCATGATATTTAAACAAATCATACGGGATTTAAACAATTGCTGTTGTTAGACATTGGCCCACAGGGCCCAAAGGTGAATAATTATTTTTATGAGGAGAGATCAACTTTTGTCTGTCCATGTTACCCATGATTCCCTGCAGTAGTATATGATTTTTTACATGTAAATTATGTATTTGCTTTGACATAGTGTATACATACACAATTAAACTTTTTCATATTTAATATGGTCACTCTTATCCATGCCATATGGGTGGTGTTCCTTAATTTCTCCCGTCTGCACTGTGTATCCAGCATTATATTTTTATAACAATAATCAACCACATTGGAGCATCTCAATTCAGTCTAAGTGGTTGCTCATGAAATGGTCATGGGAAAAAGTAGAAAATAAATATTTAAATAACTCCTCTTGAAACCGCTGTGCCACTCTAAGCTCCCTCCCGACTCTACCTCTCGCTTCAAAATTCTGACCCCCCCCCCCCCAATACTTGACCCAAGCCCATTAACTCCCCATCCCCCACACCCGATGTCTCTCTGCACACATCCACGCAATGCGCCAACTGTCAAAAACTCCCAAGTAGTCTGCAATCACTTCCATGAAGCCAAGAGGCAAAAGCTGGCTTGAAGTGGCCCCTACCACTCTTAATAAGCCTCCGCTCTGCACCATCTCAGAGAATGCATCACAAGCTCTGGTGGGAATTTTTTGCTAATAATCACTGTTCTCATGCCTGTAGGTCAAAAAAGCTTTTATACGTTTGCGTGCCTGACCGACATCTTGTATTTTAAGCAGTAGCTTAGGCACATTGTACCCAATACTGCGACTTAGAACATCGGCAATACATGAACAAACACCTTGACTGTACATGACTGAGTGTACTTGTGGTAAGTACTTTCATTCCAAGAACAATCACATATCAGTGAGGTGGTGTTGTCGTGGCCAGAGCTAATGTGGAAAAGGTGAAAAACGCTGCGCTATTTATAAACTTGAGGATATAGATCATATTGCCTCATCGTATTTTATGTGGCTTGTCGATACGTGGTGGTGGTACTGTTAGCGTTGCATCATCAATACGTGCAAACACTCAAGTCATTTATAAATATATATTCACACACCGAAACCACAAATCCCTGCCAAGCTCCTGTTCCAAGGCTTAATTATGTTTGGTGACGAGTGACGTGTGTACACAGCTGCATTAACACTAAGTGCACACAAACCTAATGGCGTTGTACAGGGTACAACCAATCCATGTAATGTGTACTTAAGAAAGAGTACAAATAGTTGACAAACATGGCAAAAAATTCCACCCTTTGCCCAGTGCTAGACACTGGGGTAAATGGTAGACAAATGCCACGTGACACCAAGGCCAATTAAATAATGGCACACAACAATATACTCTCTAGGCCAATTGGGCATAAATATTGGAGTGTTGGTTTGACATTGTCTACCTTTTTCTACCGCTCAGTGTGCCTCAGCAGTTCTCCCGCTGTATTTTTTCACCCCAAGACGATTTGCTTGTGTTGCGGTCGAAACGGCGTGATTTTTTATGATTTTTCAATCTACGCGACTTTACCGAAAGAACCAAAGAGTATATTTCTTGTGCAACGCCTGAAGATGCCTTTTTAACCTTCAGGATTAAATGCGATTAAAAAAATTAAATGTCACTGTATGTAAATAGGCATACCATTTGCAGGATTTATATAAAAATAATTTTAATTCCATAGGGAGGCATGAGTTAACTATTTATCTTCCAATTATTGTTGATAGATGTGCAGTTACCATATGCTTATAGGCAGAGCCATCCCTAGGCAACGGCGAATAGGGGCGACTACCCCGGGCCCCTCACTTTGGGGGGCCCCATGCTTTGGCACGAACATTAACGTGAAAAATGGAGGTTGCTTCCATACGCGGTGGTTTGCACTGATAAAAGGAAACCACACTGATAAAGAGTCAATCTTCCAAAAGACAAATGTTTAGGAAGGATACACAGAAACTCTAAAATCTGACATCCCACAAACAAATGCCTTTGCTTAAGAATGTTGAACATTTATTAAGCATTCATGACGATATATTTTCCTCTATAGACTCCTCCTTAACGTACACATTTTAAGCCTTTGCTTCAAAATATGCTGACCTACTTAAATTTCCCAAGGCAAAAAATTAATGTTTATACATCTTACAACTAGCATCACTGAAATAGGTAGTTGGTAGTGTGCTCATTGTCAATGAGTTTTCCATACAAAAAAATGTACAAAAAAATGCACAAAAAAATGCACAAAAAAATACAGCACTCTTCGACATTCTGAATTGTAATGAAATGTTTATAAAAACTACTAAGCTAACAATATACATTGAAATATATTTTTTCGAGACAAAAACCAAACCAGTAGGAACTGTTAACAGTTAAAAGCTTTATTTCAGGTACTAAACAAAAAAATGCTAGTCACATTACTGTATTTAAAAACCAATATCAGTTGTGTTTTTTAACAGCTCATTACATATAAAAAATTAAACAATGATAACTAAGCCTTGGCTTTTAGACGTGATACAGGATGGATTTCTCCAGTGCATCAACATGTTGGATCGTTGGAAAATGCCAATTTTGTTGCTCAAATTTCCGTTGGCAGTGATTTTTCTCCTCCCACGTGGCCATCGGGAATTAGCAGAACTGAAAACAAAAGCACAGTGTTTGCACCATCAGATATGTGTGTGTGAAAACTGAAGCATTTCCACCAATACTTGTAACACCACCTTTGTGCAGTGACTGCGAGATGGGTGTTGAAAATTGGCGAGGGTTTGGTCTGGAAGAAGACCGCCATGCCATCTATTGCAGATATGAATGCGACTCCCCCTTACCTTCCATCGGTTTCCACATTCATTGCAGAGGACGAAAGTGGTCATAGGCTCATCAGCACTTCGCGTTTGAACCTGGAGAGACGTAGGTAAAATGAGTGAGATATACATGACACACTTAAACATGACGTGATCGGTCAAAGATTACGATGATGGTGGCACTTCAAAGTGATTACTGCTGCTGACAACATAGTAATGATTACGTAAACAAACTCCAAATACAATTTTCATAGGGGATTCAACAGTACATCGAAATGTGTGCATGGACAAAACACACAACAGGTAAATCGGGGTACATATTGGCTTGGGCTGTTATGCATGCTATTATGCAACATTGCTTTATTAATTTAAAAAAACAAATATATTTCTTTACCCTTGTCCATTAAAAAAATATTATCGGAATAATGGTATCAATAAGCTCGGTGGTATATTTTTGGAGTGATCAGTTTAGGGGTTTTGCAATTGTTGTGAAAACATGTGAAGTGTCCTGGAATAGCAATATGCAGCCAATCTGTTCCCTTTATAAGAACATGAGCATCCATATTTGTGCCTTAAAACATTTGGGACCACTGGTACCAGCTCCTCCCACAGAAGATGATCACCTGTGACCCACACGAGGTTGAAACAAGATGTACAATCTAAGCTACGTGAAATGACATTTGGCAAATACAGTAATACCCCAATTGTCGCCCTCCTGTTTTACGTACTTTCGCTATAACGTACTAAACTTATCAATATCCAATCCCACTTTACGCACTGTGGTACCTCGCCATAACGTACTCAAGATTTATGAACTTCACCACGAAGATCCACATTCATGCGCTGGATGGTGCCCAAGCGTTGGCATATACATATTAATATTTTTTACCCCACATACCGTATTTATGGCGATTGTTTATACAAGCGTAAACATTTTTTACGTGATAAACAACACGCGATATATATAGTAAAATAGACAAGGTGATATATCTGAATATATCTATAATATATACCGACTTTTCACAACGATGGTGGTACAGTATAAATGCGCAATGGGTTACTGAGCATCCTGTTTAGGTTCTGTACCACATTACTCTCCGCCATCCTATCTCTTTGTTTCAATTAAAGTCCTTTCGATTTACGTTCTGGTTTTCAGCAATGCATCCTTGGTATAAACCGGGATATGCAATTATAGGACTCCCCCTACAGTCCAAACATTATTTAAAACCGATCAAATTAAATCCCACAATCAAATTAGTTTAACAGGTGAATGCTGGGTGGTAAAAATACAGAATACGTTCTTTACCCAGGAAAACCTGAGTCACAAGAATACTTCCCAGAGGGTCCCCCCTTGTTTGGGATGTTTGGTCAACTTGTAGCACAAAACAGCTTTGCTCATGAAGCCAAACCAAGAGATACCAGACACCACACAAATAGCCTTCCACAACCTACTTGCTAGAGTGCACCTTGGGAGCTCTGCATGTGGGTGTCTCATATGACCTAAACACAATCCACGGACCTCACCTGCTTCACTACCACACCAAGCGTCATCCAGAGACAACTGTTATCTCGATTAGTCTGTTACGTGTGTGTTAATCTTGAAGTTCATTCTGAGCAGTTCATGCTCCACAGAGCTGTAGCGGTGGGAGTCCTCCTGGGACACTCGCCTGCGTGTAGGTGGTGTTCTTCTTCTTGCATTTGCCACAGCTGAACAGGTCGGACACAGTGCCGCCGGTCTTGGCCATCTGGTGCTCACGGATGGCCTCCTTCGTCATTGCCTTCCTGATCTCCTTGAGCTCGTCGCTCGCCATCTCCTGCAACAGCAGAAGGAAACGCAATTTGACGTAGGCGCCAAGACTCCGCGCACAGCATGGTTGGGTACCAGTCAAAACGACAGTTTACATTTGCCCTACAAACTGTGTAATTTACTTATATGCGAAGTACCGCAGACCGGGCAGTATTGTATGGGCCGCCACGGTGGCGAGATGCCTGGTATACAGGAGCTTGTGGGTTCGATCCCCACCCTGACGCCTGTATATTTGGAGTTTACATATTCTCTTCCCGTTGTCACGTGGAGTTTTCTCCAGGCCCTCCGGTTTTTCCTTCCACATTTAGAAATATGCGTTTGAGTATTTGGCTGCTATAACTTTCCACATACGCCACTTTGCTGAGCTATCATTTGTGGCAAGGTCGCTTTTGAAAAACAGCTCTATATCTAAGCCTTACCTGGTAAAATAAACATCTAAAAAAAGATATCGGTGTTCACGTGTTTCTTCACTACATACAACAGGCACTATTTTATTTTTACACCAATGCTTTCAATAACCCATTTTCACTGCGAATGTTGATTGTAATAACAAAATACTGATCTCACATTACTGTTATTCCACCAGTTGAATAGATCGGGCTTACACATGTGGAATAGTTTACATTTTAATTATTAAGCATTGCTTCATTATATTTCTGAAAGTCGTTTTAACATTCTAGACACTAAACGAAATGCATTGACATGGTAAATCCATATCATATTTCCTGACGAGCTGCATTAGGTTACATTTTAGGAACATCTGCATGTGACTCCTATTCACCATTCATTGCCTATGCCTCAATTTTGCACCCACTGTGGAGTTGAGGGGGGTGGGAAAGACAAGTCTTGCTGATCTGGCTTTTTAGCTCTGGTTGGAGCAAGCAACAATGGGTTGAATGGCCTTGTCATTCGATAACATTCTGTGTTTACAAAAACTCTTCCCCGTCATCTCCATCGGTCTTTTGCACTAATACACTACTACACTGCTGACAGAATCTCAGTATAGAATCAGTTCATCTCAACAAAGCATGTAATAGCTCTCCGCCAACCACACCCAGGGGTTTCAACAGAAATTTCTGGAAATGTATTTCACATTCAGTATCTAAAAATTCTACTTTTTCCATTCAATCTTAAAATGAGGACAAGAGCCACAGCGCCCTCTGGTGGCTGCGAGGAGCTGCACCTCTGCTGTCATCCTGGCAATTTTTTCCGGCGTGATGTTGCCACAGAGGACGTTCTTGCGGAGCTCGGGGTTTTTGACATCCTTGAGGTTGCTGATTCGGCTCCTGACACGATTTTTGTACTTCATGTCTGTGTTCTTCATCTCTTGGAAGATGAGTGCATGGTGTCAAAGAATTTACCTGGGCTGTTCAGTCACAAACGTACCGTGTAAACGAAAAATCTCAATATATTGCAAACATTAATGGTAGTTAATTACATATCCAATAGGTCTTAGTGTAATGCTTCAGATGGAATTAAAGTTAATCAAGTGTGTGATTAAGTGTGTAACTTGAAATACAAAGGATATATTCTTCTATTTGTGCTGACACTTCTTCACAATCTGTTCCAAAAATGTTATAGTCATCTAAAAAAAGACAAAAAAACAAGTCAGTATCTGTATTAGAAACTCGTTGCCTTATTATCAAAAACAAAACAAAAAGCTGACGTGAATCTTGTGATTGGCAGTGAATGAGATTCCATCTTCCGTAGTAGTGACAAAAGATTAGTCAGAATTACAATGTGTGATAAGCTCGGCATGGACTGAGAAATGCACCAAAATATTGTTACGATGAAAAGTGATAGCAATTATAAACACTACACAAACACATCTTACAACAGCTGGATAAACACAATTCTTACAGGCTAGGGATACGAACGGAGTTGTTGCTTGAACAAATAAGAACACGAGGTAGTGTGCCGCCACGATGGTTGGGGTTAACATACGATCAGGTCCCCCTTGCCCATAATCTTTGGAGTAATTGGCAAGTACGCTCGCATAGACAATCCATGCACTCCCATGCCCCTGTTTACCATTGGTCTTGAGAGCAGCTGAGATCAACTCGCGACACTTCATGCGCACGGAGTCGCCCGTGATAGGTGCGCGTGGGAAGCACGTAGCGACAGGCGTGCCAGGTGACTTCCCGGACTCAGACTTGCACACTCCACTGCCGGAACTCAACGTGAAATGGTACGTTACTTACAGTTCAACATTGCATTTAAAAACACTCGCAAGAGTCTGCGCGGTGGTGAATTACCACCACGACAAAGGGTATTCATTTCACTACAGATCCAATAATTCACTTCATAGCTGGAGATATTTAAAGTGCATACCATATCAATTTGTCTTGACAAATATGGTAATAGGACTAATGTTATCATGGATACTACCTTTTTCCAAAGAACCACTTTTCATTAGAAAGATAATTGTCAAATTTTAGTCAATTATTGGTACAGATAGACCCTAACAGTGTATATGAAAACATCATATGCTGAACTGCTCTATACATTTATTTTTGTAATCTTGATTTGAAGCTTTCGTGACTGCAATAATCCATACTCTTTGGTTCTTTCGGTAAAGTCACGTAGGTAGAAAATAACATTTTATTTTATACCTACGTGGTGTGTCACAATCAATTCAGTGACTAAAATCAACTAAATTTCAGATGCATGCAATCGAATCATGTGCCAAAGAATCGGTTTTAATATGCTAATTATTTGGTTGTTATCTTCAGTGATGTTCTATCCACTCCGGTACAAAGGGCATCCTCCAGTCATCATCACTCTCCAGTCCTGCGAAGCCACAATCCATCTCTAACCTCATTACTCCATCTCAGTGCTGGACATTCTCTCAGGCACGATAATTTCCCTGGCTGCAAGTCCCTTTTCGTCAGCCATCATCTTCATGTATCCTGCCCAATTTCACTTAACTTTTCTATGATGTATCGGATTTGCATTTACCTGATCCATGTGTTACTCTGTTTTTTTTAATGGGGACACCACTCATTTAAAAAATGAAACCCATTAACGTATTATCACAGGAATACAAATTGTGAACGAATGTTAAACAAAAAGATTTTCAAGGCAAACCAACCACAAGCAAAGATGGATTGAGAATTGACTTAACTACCATCAACCATAATCATCATATGGATCAGATTCTAGATAAGACAAATTGACTTCAAACGCCATTTGCATATATTTTGAAGACTAAAAAAGGCACATGATTCAGTGGACATTGATGCAAAGCACTCGCAAACCAAAACCTTAGAAATGTTCTTGAATAAAATTGTGATCCCCAATCAAGACAATTAATCAATCGTTGGGGGGAAATTGTTAAATGCCTACAAGTCTATTCCCCCCCCCCCCCTTCGCTGGTAAATCTATGTTTGCATAACAGGGCAGCGATTCATTTTGTTAACATTTTTTATAACCAAAAAATGTATGTTTACTCACAAGGGGATAAAGTCATTCTGCCAGCTTAGCACTCTGACCTCTAACCTCTGGGCCACCCTGCCACCTCACAATAATCAATTGTTTGACATTGATGTAAATTAAGTGGCATCTAATGGCTGGAGGTGTCAATTGTATACAACATATATTAATCTAAACTATTGATTCTAACGTGCGTTTCGATGCACGTCTCGTGAGCTTAATAATTAATATCAATCGATGCACGGACGCATCATTACACCCATGATTACTACCTTTCAGACAGGTTGTTGAAGTAGGTATTTCTCCTAAGGATAAAGCTAATGATAAATTAAAATCTATTTTTACTCACACTATTGCCATTGAACCATGTGGGTAACAATCAATAATTTAAGAATTACGAATATGATGTGAATATACACGTAGGCTAACGATACATAGCAAAGGTGACAGAACATGAGACTGCAACTAAAAGTGGCCGAGTCATGCAAATTCACTGAATCATCGGGTGAGGTGGTGAATTGTTACATCCCCAATGCTGACAATGACGTTATCGTGTTGCTCGCTCACCTCTCCTCTTCACCATCCATTGAGTCTTGGGAGGACGGTGGAGGTGTTGTACTGAGGCCTTTGTCCTTTTCACCTGACTTGGCTCCATCTGCACCATCTGAAGTTAAAAAAACACGCTTTAGCTTTACAGTTTTTAAAAGAACAGTACCACATTCCTGCTACAATTTCCCAAACCGATTGTGACATCCCTCCCATCAAAATTCAATATCTCTCATGTGCTGTCAAACTCATAGGCATCCCTATTGCAATAGTTACATCTTCCCAAGTTATGCATTGGGCAGGTGAAATTGTACATTAAACGATCACCATGAATGTAAATGCTTCATTTAAACTACATGGCACTGTCAATAAGGGACACCTGTTGCAGAACTAGCACTGGGTATCCAAATGAACTGCTATGACGTTGTTAATAATAACACTGATACGTCTACCACATGGTCAACTAAACACATTCCTGCGGAGGGAGCTGGTAGGAACGTTGGGTTGCTCTGTCAATGGCCAGGGTCAACGGCGGCGTGGTGTATTCCGCAAATATGGCCGACTGTGAGGGTGGGCACAAGCCGGCAAAAATAGGTTAAACGTTGAGTTTTATAAGGGCACCATGGGGTGACCAGCCCCTCCCCACCTAGCCCCACCCCTCCCACTGCCCACCCAGCCCCACCCTCCCCACCCAGCCCCTCCCCTCCTCACCCAGCCCCTCCCCTCTCCACCCAGCCCCACCCCTCCCATTTTTATATGCACGACGGACGGACACAATAATCCCGTGGGCTGGTGGAACCAGGTGGTTCCTACCAGTAATAGGATCCTTAAAATGTTTATCCTTTATTTTAACCAGAGAAGACTACTGCAATCCATATTTTACAACACCTAATTAAACTGTACTGATGAAAATAGTAATTTTTTACCGCTTGTATGTACGCATGTTGAACTTTTTTCGCACCATACGTAGCCATCCATGATAACACGATTTTTGTCCCTGCGTAGTTAGTGTTCTTTTTTTATTGCTTACGCCTATGAAGTATAGAAAATGGCTATTATTCCCCACAAATCTTGACTTAAAGCTTTCGTGACTGCAGGAATTCATATTATTTGGGTATTTTGGTAAAGTCACGGTAGATAGAAAAAAATATAATAAAAATGTATCGAACAAACCAAGCGGTTTTCCTTAAAACCCTCTGCTGCTAGACAACCCAGATTGTATGGCTTACCAAAAATCCACAAAGAAGGTACACCGCTTCGTCCTATCGTCTCCACCATTGGCTCACCCACCGACAAACTGGCCCGATTTATGTCTGAGATCTTACAACCATTCACTGGTAAGACCACCACAGCTGTACTTAACTCAGCTCACTTGGTATTGTTAATTAAGGACATCTCACTATCTCCCGGTGATTTGCTCGTTAGTTTCGAAGTAGTAACTTTGTTTACCAAAGTTCCTGTGCCTGACACAATTGCAATCATTGAAGATTTGGTCCAACAATGACTAAATGCTGATGTACCGGCCCTGGTTAGACACTGCCTCATCAACACTTACTTCACCTTGAATGGAACATTCTACAAACAAGTTGAAGGTACTCCAATGGGCTCTCCCTTATCTCCAGTTGTAGCCAATGTTTTAATGGAAAAATTTGAGATGGATGCCATCGAGGCATCCACTCTACGTCCGTCCTTGTGGAAGAGGTATGTAGATGACACGTTCGTCATCTGGCCACATGGCCTACCAGCTCTGAACCAATTTCTCAACCACATCAATTCCATACACCCAGCCATCAAATTCACCATGGAGGTAGAAAAGGATGGCAAGTTACCATTCTTGGATGTTTAATTCGAAAGAGACCAGATGGCTCAATGGGACACTGTCTACAGGAAAGCCACCAATATGGATGCCTACCGAAAACCGGACTCCCACCACCATCCATCCCAGAAGAATTCCCTCATCAAAACTCTACACCATAGAGCTCGTGGTATTTCCGACCATCACCACCTAGCCAGTGAACTGGAACACGTACACCAAGCCCTGAAGATGAATGGATATTCAGACTACACAATCCGTAAAGCTATCACCCCAACTGTTGGGAAAGAACCATCTGAGGATCCAATCAAAACCATCACCTTGCCATACATAGCAGGGGTCACCAAAAAGATTTCCAAAATCATGAGCAAACACAAGATCCAGGTTAAATTTAACACAGTACATAAAATTCGTGATCTGATCCCATCTGTGAAGGATATGATCTCTGACATGCAATACCCCGGCGTCGACAAACTAAGCTGTGTCTACATTGGGGAAACTAAGCGACATGTCTCGGACTGTGTTTGTGAACACAAGGCAGATCTGAAACACGGTAGGACCAATACCTCAGCCGTGGATGATCATTGTTTTAATGCGGTGGGCTCACACGAAATTGATTTCTCCAAGACGAAGGTACTCTGCAAACCCACTGGCTATCAACAAAGATTCGTTCATGAAGCCATCCAAATATATAGACACAGACACAATTTCAACCGAGAAGATGGGTACAAACTGAGCAATCATTGGAAGGACGTTATTAACCAGTTTAAGTCATAACTGGCTGTGATGTTTCCATCCTACCTTCCGATGTTAGCAGTTATTTTCGACTCTCTGATTTTACATGAACAGGTTCACACTAACACAACCGCCGTCGCTCGTGTCCTTGATGTGGCGGTGGCGCTGCGATCTTACATTGACATGCTAATCTCTCACAATACAATGTCCACCTCCGCGCCCTCGTCGTGGAGGTAGCTCTCCAATCTTACATTTACCTGCAAATTTCTTACTTTAACATCACGAGCCCCACCCACTTCGTTTATGACCCTTGGGCTACACCCATTTCAAACCTTTAACACAGCCTGCCTCAGCAGCTTTCCCCCTCTTTTTTCTTCTGATGACGATTGCTCGTGTTGCGATCGAAACGTCGTGATATTTTTATTATTTATTATTATTTTTTATTCACTTATTTTTTTTTATTTTTTTTATTTTATAGTTATTATTTTTTCTATCTACGTGGCTTTACCGAAAGACCCAAAGAATATGAATTCCCCACAAACTTGTTTTGTGACCAGGACTTTACGTAAAGGAATGACACAAATGCACACCACGTTTTCTCATTGAAAATAGGTAAATTTCTAAATATCACTGTCCTGGTCACAAAATCAAAGTTTGTGGGGAATAATAGCCATTTTCTGTACTTTTGAGGCATAAGCAATTCAGAAATAACACTTACTACCCAGGGACAAAAAAAAAATTGTTACACAGTGTAATCAGAGGTGTGGGGGAAGGTCAACAAACTAAACACAAAAAGCAGTTCACTTGTTGGTATTTTAAAGTTGAGAATTTGGATATTTTCAAGACACAGTGACTCAACGAAAATATATCACAAGATCTGTAACACTATTTTTATCAGACTGGATGAATTCCCGGCAGAAATTAACAGGAAGCTGCACCAATGGAATAATAAACGTCTCAGCAATACTAGCACAATGCTGGACATATTTACAACTATCATATTCAACCTTCTCAAAACATATGATTGAAGTAGCAATATGCAATAAAAATACTTCATGCGTGGCTTAAACACGTGAGAGTATTTACAAAATCAGGCTACAATGAAATACAAATTATATATCAGCACGTGTATTTTTCATGTTGCCTGGAAAAGGCGCTAAATAAATATATAATATAATAACAGCAAAATATTAAAATACTAATATATCGGCCAATGGCCCTCCTTCAGAGTAGAGAGAGTGCAAATATTACAAGTTGGAGATCTCACTTGGCACTGCAAAAAGTTCAGGTTTGGGCCACTAAGTCTTGTACTACCACAGTTCAGTAGAACAGTTACAAGGATAAAAAATTAACCCGTAAAAACAAAGTTTTTCACTATAAATCCTTTATATGCGTGGCGGCTAGAGTCCTTTCGTCCTCTGGCTTGAGATGGCTGCCACCTATGGGTCAGATGATTGCCTGCCACCATTAAGCAATTGGTAATTAAATATAATTTATTTTTTCCTAAAAAGTGTAAAATTTTGGAAAAAAAATTTCACGAAAATAAATTGTCACGCACAACGAGTCTGTGTGCAAAATGTCAGCTAGATTGGATCACGGGAAGTGGGTCAAAAAAAGACTGGAAGATTTGCACGGTCGTAAGCGCGCAAGCAAGCAAGTGAACTTAATATAAAGAATTTTAAAATACATTTATGCAACTGCAGGGATAATGTTACATTTATGCAGTTGCGTAACTTTGAGGTTAATATGGGAAGCCTTTTTTATGAATGCCAATGCAAAATTGTTCGTGATAAATGAAAACGTTTTTAAGGCACTGCCATGTAAAATTCAATCTCAAGCAATGTCGAGTCAAACACTGCCTTCCCTTTGAATAAGGGACACTGCCAAAAAAGTTAGCCTGTTTATGTTATGATATATATCATCATCTTGCTTGTAATTGTGCACCACTGCCAAAAGTCCATTATTGTTTTATTACATTATAGACGCTGCCTTTTTCAAAGGTGACAGAGATACCAACCAAGAGTGGCAGAATCTCACCAAGCAACTTCTTCCAGGACTTGATGAGTGACTTGGCCAGAGATGTTACCTCGTCATCGGAGCTCTGCTTTCGGACAGCGTTTACAGACATCCCGATCCTCGTTGACTGTCAACAAGAAAAGTTCAACCATTAGAAAATTGTAAAAGCTCCACTGCATAATATATGTTTTCTATTCGTTACCTATTAATATTTCAAACTGAACAGCAGACATGTCATGAACGGGAAGGTATGGGGAAGTAAAATATCCACCAGCTGAAAAAATCAACATATGTAGATATTAAACGTCTTTCACAATCTCAATAAGGTGCTTATTGTTGCTGCAACAACCGGTTTTCTGGGGATTGGAATAGCAAAGAATAATTCATGTAAGAAATGTTATCATACTACAGGAAAAGTTGCTTACCATACACAGTACAATAAAATAACACTACGAACATTTGAATATAAGATCACTTTAGAGTTAACACACATTCTAAACTGCACAAGTCTTTATGATCTTTAGTGCAGGTAACAATTTTCTGCCATCAATTGAAACAACAATTCATGATCCTTAGCCCAGAATACATGCATTGAATACTGCATATAACGATATATTTTTAGATTTATGAACATTTTATGCAATTAGGATAGCAGCCAAAATGAACAAGAAAGACTCGACACACTACAAACTAGACATAACAAATGAGGCCATACAGACAATACCAACAAGACAGAACAAGTACGAGAGACTAACGTTACAAGGCAGAAGAGACGGTCAAAATGAAATCCCGTACAAACAAGAGATAAGTAACATTTAAAAATTCTTTTTTTTTAAACAAGCTTTAATAAAATGTACCATACGAGTAATGGCAGAACTCCACGACTCCAGGAAGTGGCCCCGAAGCTTGCCATAACCTAAGGGACTGTGGTGATTTACAGGCAACGTGAGTTGAGCGTAGACAATTAGACCCAAGCCGAAACATCACATATTAAAAAAGATTGCTTAAAAATATAAATATATTTTTCTTTTTTAATGATAGAATATAGTATTGTCATCAGTATGACATACATATACCAAGTTTGCAGTCGATACGACATTGGAAAGTGTGTTAAAATTCAGTTACAAGATTTGAGGATATGACAACAGACAGAGTTGAGGATACAAGAGGCAGACATTGAGACATACAACGCGTGACAAAATGAGACCACATATTTTTTTTTACATTCAATACGTGTCTCATGAATCGAGACACAGGGATTTAACAAGGTTCGTGCATGCACCATAAGTAAACTTGTGGCTTACCTGTAATACGTCAAGGGTCATCGGGATGGACTTCAATTCCTTTAAAAGATCCAATGCTCCTGCCTGCATTCAAAGCATGCAACATTAATAAATATGCTGCATACATCAGATGCCTTCCCATCAAATTTGACAAGCGAACCTTTTCATTTAAATTGTATTATATGGACTAGGATATATATATAAAATGGTGGGGGCATAACAGTTGTTTTGAAAAATCTAACGATTGAATGCTTGTCGTGGTTGACTCGTACCAATCATTTGGGATTCGTAAACTCAAAAGTAAATCTGTAAACTCCAACACGAAGTGTTTATCGAAGAGCAGTTGTTATAGACGAGACAACACTGGTTGCTCATCACAGGAACATCACATTTCCACCAATGACTCAAGACAAATAAAGTAAATATCACCCCCCATTACAACAAAGAGTTTTAAGGGTCACTTAGACCCTTAAATAAAACCTTGATACATCGCCCATTAAGAAGTGTCTTAACACAAATTATGGACTAACAACTGAAAATGAAGTATTTTAACAAATCATGAAGAGTAAAAAGTGACATTTGCTGATTCAATTGACCTTGAAACAGATCCTGTACCAACATTTGTATCTAATGCCTAATACTTAATAATACAGTACTAGGTATCAGCCACATTCCTTGATACAAAATTATAATGGACAATGCAATAAAAGTTAGGGACGGTGTAAAAAATATATCTGAAATTACAAAAAACATGGTGAAAAACGAGATGAGAAAACTGCTGAAAATTACAACCAAAATAACGAATGCAGACCTCTATAAAAACATTAAATTGAGAATCAGAAAACACAAGTGACTGAATTTCAAGAGCATGGGAGCACGAAAGCAGCAAAAAAGCAATGTAACTTTATAAATCACTCATAACTTTTAGCATGATGCAACCATGAGATAGAAACCTATTTTCATAAAAATAGCAAAATGAATACAGATCTGTTCAGTAATAAAAAAAAAATCCCAAATCCCACGTACTGGAGGGAGAAAAATTATTTGAGGATGACGATGTTCCACTAGGACAACTGTGGACATCGTTAAGGAGACCAGGTGTTGAATCAAAATTAGTTTACCTTTTCACTAAATGTTTACAGATGCACCTCAGATTAGCACGGTTGGTTACGTACGGTGCGAAAGAAGTTCAACAAATATAGTCCTGAAATGATGGCGCATGCTTCAATTTCAAAAGACGATAACAATATTTCAATTGAAAGACCCATTTGTTTGCTATCGTAAATTTACACAAGTTGTTCACAAATATCACTGGACAATAAATGGGCATCTTAGAGACAAACCAGCCATGTGAGCAATGTTAATTGAATTAAGATCGTTTTAAGATGGAACACAAAAATCAATAAATTATAGAAAAGATATATTTCAAAATCCATTTTGCTCGACTTTTTTGATATTATGGAAATGTACTGGATTTAGTGAAAACCAAAGCTCCCACAGAGGCCTTCATAAAAAAATAAAACAATGCATTATGGTGGAACACAAACTCCGAGATTGCAATTAACAATATCCAAAGGTATGATAATTGTTTTTTTACCCTTTTATCTGGCAACAAAACTGACACCTTTTTTTTACAAGGAGTCATGTTTGCATTGACCACAATACCTGCGGTCGGAATGCAAACAAAAAACACAACTCTGATAATGTATGCACTGTCCTTGTGCGCCTTTTGGCGTCATCTGGTCCAACCCATGTGAGACTAGGCTCTAAGGAAAGCTGTCTCGGGTGTGGACCAATCAACTTCAAGGACAGTGCATACATTATCAGAGTTGTGTTTTTTGTTTGCATTATGACTGCAGGTATTGTGGTCTATGCAAACATGACTCCTTGTAAAAAGGTGTCCGTTTTGTTGCCAGATAGAAGGTAAAAAACCAATTATCATATTTTTTTACTGGCAAATGAGGTTCCAATGGTGTAAAAAACTCGACGAGACTTCATCCAGCTGTAGATTTACCAGAGGGCTGAACATTTGCGTGACAAATGCTTATTAAATTAAGTGTAAAACGAAATACAATCAAGCGATGGCAATTAAGACTACTGGCAAATAACATGGCATTGTATAACTTCACAGCACTTGAGCTGTGCAACGCGTGAAAGATATTTTACAATAATCACGTTACTCTGTGCTGATATTTCGCGATGTGCACCGATCTATTCATAGTTTGGGGGGGGGAGGGGTGCGTCAAATACAACGCGTTGGACACCAGTGCGCATGCGCCGCTGGCACACTCGCGCGTTCCGCAAGACGGGTTCCAAATTTGGCAACGCGATCGTCCTGCCACTTTCCCCATCGTAACGTTCAACGGCGTCGCGATTTACAAAACGTATCGCGCTCTATCGAGCAATGGCAGCACATATGAATAACGCGTTACCATGTATACAAAATAAATATCTAAAAATAAAAGGCTCAGGCAATAAAGTCTCCGCGGAGCAGGCGCAACAGTGAACACATTAAAGCATCGCCTCGACAAAGCGCGCCGACGAATTTTCGAGACATTGGGGGGAAGCCCCTCCCCCTCTACCCCCGACATCGGCGCGCTCATTGGCCGAGCGTGGCGGGCTTCGACCAATTAGCGCGCGAGCCAACCGGCGGCCCCGCATATCCGTAGTGGGGAATGTGGAGCACGGGGTGGGGGGGTTGTGGGGGGTCTTGGGGGGGGTTGTAGGGGGGGTCGTGAGGGGGGGTCGTAGGGGGGGGGGTTGTGGGGGGGGTCGTGGGGGGGGGTCGTGGGGGGGGGTCGTGGGGGGGGGTCTTAGGGGGGTCGTGGGGGGGGGTCTTGGGGGGGGGTCGTGGGGGGGTTGTGGGGGGGTTGTGGGGGGGGTTGTGGGGGGGGTTGTGGGGGGGGGTTATGGGGGGTCTTGGGGGGGGTTGTAGGGGGGGTCGTGAGGGGGGGTCGTGGGGGGGGGTTGTGGGGGGGGTCGTGGGGGGGGGGTCGTGGGGGGGGTCTTAGGGGGGTTGTGGGGGGGGTCGTGGGGGGGTCGTGGGGGGGGGTCGTGGGGGGGTTGTGGGGGGGTTGAGAACCACTGGCTTGAGGGGCGAGTTGGTGGAGGGGCTGGTGGGGGGTAAGAGGGGTTGGTGGGGGGGGGCTGGTGGGGGGGCTGGTGGGGGGGAAGAGGGGTTGGTGGGGGGGGGCTGGTGGGGGGTAAGAGGGGTTAGTGGGGGGGGGCTGGTGGGGGGGGGCTGGTGGGGGGTAAGAGGGGTTGGTGGGGGGGGCGAGGGGTTGGTGGGGGGGGCTGGTGGGGGGGGGCGAGGGGTTGGTGGGGGGGGCTGGTGGGGGGTAAGAGGGGCTGGTGGGGGGGGGCTGGTGGGGGGTAAGAGGGGTTGGTGGGGGGGGGCTGGTGGGGGGTAAGAGGGGTTGGTGGGGGGGGGCTGGTGGGGGGGGGCTGGTGGGGGGTAAGAGGGGTTGGTGGGGGGGGGGCTGGTGGGGGGTAAGAGGGGTTGGTGGGGGGGGGGCTGGTGGGGGGGCTGGTGGGGGGTAAGAGAAGTTGGTGGGGGGGGGCTGGTGGGGGGGGGCTGGTGGGGGGTAAGAGGGGTTGGTGGGGGGGGGCTGGTGGGGGGTAAGAGGGGTTGGTGGGGGGGGCTGGTGGGGGGGGCTGGTGGGGGGTAAGAGGGGTTGGTGGGGGGGGGCTGGTGGGGGGTAAGAGGGGCTGGTGGGGGGGGGCTGGTGGGGGGTAAGAGGGGTTGGTGGGGGGGGGCTGGTGGGGGGTAAGAGGGGTTGGTGGGGGGGGGCTGGTGGGGGGTAAGAGGGGTTGGTGGGGGGGGGCTGGTGGGGGGGGGCTGGTGGGGGGTAAGAGGGGTTGGTGGGGGGGGGCTGGTGGGGGGTAAGAGGGGTTGGTGGGGGGGGGCTGGTGGGGGGGCTGGTGGGGGGTAAGAGGGGCTGGTGGGGGGGGGCTGGTGGGGGGTAAGAGGGGTTGGTGGGGGGGGGCTGGTGGGGGGTAAGAGGGGTTGGTGGGGGGGGGCTGGTGGGGGGTAAGAGGGGTTGGTGGGGGGGGGCTGGTGGGGGGGGGCTGGTGGGGGGTAAGAGGGGTTGGTGGGGGGGGGCTGGTGGGGGGTAAGAGGGGTTGGTGGGGGGGGGCTGGTGGGGGGGCTGGTGGGGGGTAAGAGGGGCTGGTGGGGGGGGTGTTAGTCAACAGCGATACAGCTCCACTGCCTCCTGGCGCGCTCATCTCTCTCTCGGGCTTGACCACCTGAGTTGTCACGCTGTAGTGCGTTGCTCTGCAGCTACATCAGCCGTACGAAGAAGACGAAGACGAGGAGGAGACGAGGAGTGTGAGGAGAGCGGCGCTGCCACCCAAAGGCGGGAAAACGACGGCAGCGTTGAGGGGCCAACGCCGCTCGCTGCTCGCTCGTACGCGCGCATGAAAGGCGGGAAGAGACGCACACGACAACAAGAACGTCCGCTCGCTCGCTATACGCACCGTGATCTTCTTTGACACCATCTTGTCCAGCTTCTTCGCTATCCTCACCACCTCGTCTCCCTTCCCCATGGCTGCACGGTCTTGCCAGCCACCGCAATTACTACAATACGCCGCAATGTAAACCCCAACCCCAACCCCGTCACCCCACGCCGCCTCGTACTCGTTATCAATAACACGGCCTGACGATGTAACTTTAGATTTCAAAACTACGTTAGAACATGCAACGAATGGCTAAACTCGGGGCAGGCCGAGTAACTTTGCAGGCGAGAGGCGGCGTCGTGAGGGCGGACGAGAGGGCGACTGCTGCTGCCGCCGCCGCCGCCGTGGGGGCGCCGAGCCGGGGCGGGCGACGATACCCACAATGCCGCGCGACACTCAGCGAGACGCCGCCATTTTTTTAGAAAGAGCGGTGCCCCCAGGGCGGATTGCGGCGAGCGAAGCTTCGTGTGTGGGCGGAGCTGCGTGTGTGTGGGCGGAGATTCGTGTGTGGAGTGGGCGGAGCTCTGTGTGTGGAGGCGGAGCTCTGTGTGTGGGGGCGAAGCTTCGTGTGTGGAGTGGACGGAGCTTCGTGTGTGGGGGCGGAGCTGCGTGTGTGTGGGCGGAGCTCTGTGTGTGGAGTGGGCGGAGCTCTGTGTGTGGGGGCGAAGCTTCGTGTGTGGAGTGGGCGGAGCTCTGTGTGTGCGGGCGGAGCTTCGTGTGTGGAGTGGACGGAGCTTCGTGTGTGGGGGCGGAGCTGCGTGTGTGTGGGCGGAGCTTCGTGTGTGGAGTGGGCGGAGCTCTGTGTGTGGGGGCGAAGCTTCGTCTGTGGAGTGGGCGGAGCTCTGTGTGTGCGGGCGGAGCTTCGTGTGTGGAGTGGACGGAGCTTCGTGTGTGGGGGCGGAGCTGCGTGTGTGTGGGCGGAGCTTTGTGTGTGGAGTGGGCGGAGCTCTGTGTGTGGGGGCGAAGCTTCGTGTGTGGAGTGGGCGGAGCTCTGTGTGTGGGGGCGGAGCTTCGTGTGTGGAGTGGACGGAGCTTCGTGTGTGGGGGCGGAGCTCTGTGTGTGGAGGCGGAGCTCTGTGTGTGGGGGCGGAGTTTCGTGTGGAGTGGGCGGAGCTTCGTGTGTGTAGGGGCGGAGCTCTGTGTGTGGGGGCGGAGCTCCTTGTGGGAGGGGCGGAGCTCCGTGTGTGGGGGAGGCGGAGTTCGCGTTAAATGAGGCGGGGCTTACGGGGAGCGGGGCCAGATTTGGGGTGTGGCTTTGAAGAGGGCGGGGTTTGTCGTTCAATTGGGATGTGACGTCACGTCAAGTTCAAGAGCGGTGATAGTTATATGGGCGTGGTTAGACGTAGGTCACGTGCGCTCACCCCCAAATCCCCCCCCACTTACCCCTGCACCCCCCACTTTACCCCCCACCTACAAGACAATCCGAATATTTATACTGGTAGGAACCTCCTGGTTACACCAGCCCACAGGGGATTATTGTGTCCGTCCGTCGTGCAAGGAGGGGCTGGGAGGGTGGGGAGGGGCTGGGTGGGGAGGGTGGGGAGGGGCTGGTGGGGAGGGGAGGGAGGGGAGGGGCTGGGTGGGTGGGTGGGTAGGGGCTGGGTGGGGAGGGTGGGGCTGGGTGGGGGTGGGAGATGTGGGGTGGGGGGTGGGGAGGGTGGGGCTGGGTGGGGGGTGGGAGGGGTGGGGCTGGGTGGGGAGGGGCTGGGTGGGGAGGGGCTGGTCACCCCGTGGTGCCCTTATAAAACTCAACGTTTAACCTACTCACGCCGCCCTCACAGTCGGCCATATTTGCGGAATACACCACGCCGCCGTTGACCCTGGCCATTGACCGAGCAACCCAATGTTCCTACCAGCTCCCTCCGCAGGAATGTGTTACTGCAGGAGGAATCCGATGAGCTATCAAGCTCTTCTCTTTTACAGATGTCCAGTAGGGGCAGGTCAGAACGTTACAACAACAAACAATACAAAACACAATAGGAGTGAAAAGTATAGGAAAGGCAAGGGGCCGTCCATAAATGAGGTCACGCACCTAGGGGGGCGGGTCAGACATTTGTGACGATGTGTGACGAGGGAGGGGGTTGAGAAATTTGATGTCATATCAAAATGCGCAATTTTCAATAAATATAGATAACACGTTCTACTTAATTAAATAGACTTTTTGATAAATGATTTCTCCTACAACATCAGAGTGCAGCGCCACATTAAATACGCACTGCAATGACAATAGTTTAAAGCGATTTGAAGCATGTTTTATTTTTTGGGAGGGGGAGGGGCAGAGCTTTGTGACGTCATATTTGAGGGGGGGTCTGACTTTTTGTGACGCCGTGTTACGATTGGGGGGGCGAATCAAAAATCGTCCAAAATCGCACAAGGCCTTTTTTTGGAGCGCAAAAAATGTCGCCGTTTTGGTTCAACACAGGCAAAATGTTGGATCGGTTTCGAAATTCAATGCTTCATCAGCAAACACCGTCGTTGCAAGCAATGTCTGATGAGTCTTGTTTACGCTGAATTTGCGTCGTCGTTGAATTCATGCACTCGCAGAAGGCCGATGGGTTGTGTAAAACAAATACTTCATTGCTGATGACATTAGGGGCCGTCCATAAATGACGTCACGCGATTTTGGACGATTTTTGACCCCCCCCCCTCCACAAATGTCTGACCCCCCCCCCCAGGTGCGTGACGTCATTTATGGACAGCCCCATAGCTCTTTTTCACAGATGTCCAGTAGGGACGGGTCAGTAAATTACAACAACAAACAATACCAAACATACCATAGGAGTGCAAAATACATGAAAGGTAAGTAGGCCGCGAAAAATAAATAACTTATACACGTTCAAATTGCACAAGTACATACATTCTTGCCGATTTTTAAATCATTTATATTAAGTTCGCTTGCTTGCTTGCGTGCTTGCGTGCTTGCTTGCTTACGACCTTGCAAATCTTTCGGTCGTTTTTTAACCCACTTCCCGTGATCCAATCGAGCTGACATTTTCCACACAGACTCGTTGTGCGTGACAATTAATTTTCGCGAAAATTTTTTTCCAAAATGTTACACTGTTTAGGGAATTTTTTAAAAATATTTAATTACCAATTGCTTAATGCTGGCAGACAATCATCTGACCCATAGGTGGCAGCCATCTCAAGCCAGAGGACGAGAGGACTCTAGCCGTCACGCATATAAAGGATTTAGAGTGAAAAACTTTGTTTTTACGGGTTTCTTTTTTAAACACTAAATGCAAGCTTGGGCAGGGTAGCAAAACAACAACAATAACACATTCTATGGGTCTTTCGGTAAAGTCACGTAGATAGAAAAATAATTTTAAAAATATCACGACGTTTCGATCGCAACACAAGCAATCGTCTCTCGAAACGTCGTGATATTTTTATTATTTTCCTATCTACGTGGCTTTACCGAAAGACCCATAGAATATTTATTTCTGCAGTCACGAAAGCTTTAAGTCAAGATTTAACAAATACACTGTCTCAGACCGCACCAAGAGAGCACATTCCATCAATAAAATCGCACATTAACACTTAAATATTTCTTACGTACCAGTTATCTCCCCAATGGCCCATTTTTCATAGTATGACATCCACTGCTATGAAGAAGGGTCATTGCCCGAAACGTCTCCGATTATGTTATTTTCATCTTAAGGGTCGGTATTGACGCATGTTACCTTGAGCTCAACGCTGGAGGGCAGTGGAGAGTCACTAGACACGTGACACACGAAACATTCTTCACTCTTCAGTTGTCATACGTCACACGATAGAACTCGGAGAGTTTTCTGTTCTAGCCCACGGTCAAGTGATTATTGACCACATTCCTTCAGCTCGTGAAAAGCACTTACAAATACAGTGTGGTTGCTAAACTGATGGATGTGGGCCTCCCCACACCATTATGTGATCATACCTCAAGCTGTTGGTGCCCCTAAATAAAGTCCCTTTTGGATGGTTATTTTATTTTGTTGTTCAAACCTGTTTTGTAGACATTGTACGCTTATAGACGAGGCAATTGCAGGACTGTTGGAGAATTTACAAAAAAAATAAACCGATGGAAAGTGTGTTTTTAATGATTGAAAGTCAAGGCCAACGGAGCCATTGCCAGCAATTCCATCTGAAAAATTATGACCCTCAACACATTGTAGAATGTCCATCTGGAATTGATTTTGTCTAAATGCTGGGTTCCCACCAGAGAATATTCACAAGCAGCATGCGGGGGACACATCATTAAGCCTCGACTGGAACGCGGCACGAGGGCCATCTTCCCACAGGCCACACCAACTCACGTGCCCTGCCAGGCTTCAATGCTATACTCTTAGTTCTTTCGGTAAAGTCACGTAGGTAAAAATTAATAAAAATAAAACATTAAAAATCACGACGTTTCGGAGGCAACACAAGCTTCCGTCTTCAGGTGAAACAGTCACAGAAAAATATCTGTACCTTATATAGTGGTTAAGGGGGGATTAATTTTTACCTACGTGACTTTACCGAAAGAACTAAGAGTATGAATCCTTGCAGTCGCGAAAGCTTCAAATCTAGAATTAGGCTTCAATGCTGCCACATACCCTCCTCTTTTCAGCGTGCATCTTCTGCATTCTCTTCCTTCCCTGAAGAGGCACCTTGACTCGATTACGTTGTAGATCAGTGCCTCTCTATCCGTTGCGTGGCATTTATGCGGCAGTTTCCTGAGTGGTGTTACTGCATGTTTGGCATGGGCCCTGTTGCAAGGAATGGAAATGGAGATGCCCTCTCCACTAACCCCCCCCCCCTCTTTATGTAGTCCGGCGCCTGGGCCTCTCTGGCCCCAGAGTCCCCGTGCGGTGGAACTGCCGACACACTTGATTGTTACAGCAACTGATCATGCAGCAGCCTCCTCCTCCCTGTCAAGTTGTCAACCCGTGTGTGTGTGTCCACTTATGGGCACCGCTTGCTCCAGCCCTGAACACGTGTTCCACCTTCTTGGTTCTTTCGGTAAAGTCACGTAGAAGGGAAATAATAAAATAATAAAAACACAACATAATTATGTTTTATAAACATAATTATGTTTTATGTTTTTTTTTATTTTAAAATAATAAAAATAAAACATAATTATGTTTATAAAACAAAATTATGTTTTATTTTTATTATTTTATTTCCTTTCTACATAATTATGTTTTATTTTTATTATTGTATTAATTCCCTTCTACGTGACTTTATCGAAAGAACCAAGAAGATGAATCCCTGCAGTCACGAAAGCTTTAAAACGTGTTCCACCGTCTCATGAAGACACGCATTTAGCAACACTGCCCGGGAACAAGGACGTTGAACCGTATTGCTGCTACACGTGCAACTGGTTGTGCGGTGTTAAATCGTCTAGTAAATGTAATGTTATTGGCATTAAACATAAACCATAGTAAATTTGCTTTTTAAAGATTGCAGAGCCTGAGTCAGAGCCCTTCAATGTGCCGTGGTAGGCATATAATTGCCCTGTATAACCCAGCACCAGTCCTTTATACATGTGCAGTACTGCTATAGGGTCCTCCGTCTAACACATTCCTGCGGAGGGAGCTGGTAGGAACGTTGGGTTGCTCGGTCAATGGCCAGGGTCAACGGCGGCGTGGTGTATTCCGCAAATATGCCCGACTGTGAGGGCGGGCACAAGCCGGCGTGAGTAAGTTAAACGTTGAACTTTATAAGGGCACCACGGGGTGACCAGCCCCTGCACCACCCATCCCCACCCAGCCCCACCCTCCCCACCCAGCCCCTCTCTCGCCACCTAGCCCCTCCCTGCACGACGGACGGACGGACACAATAATCCCCTGTGGGCTGGTGTAACCAGGAGGTTCCTACCATACATTGCTGTTTACACATCGAAGGGATGATATGAATGTTCATGACTTTTGGATATGCAGTTTGCACAGGGAGGCATATTATTGTAATTGGTCTGAGTTGCATGTCTGGTTTGCGTTTGTGTTACCCATTAAATTGCACTTGATTAATTATTTGACTATTGCTTGCGTGCTCTGCTTTTTGGCAGCAGTTTTTGTCATTCTTTTTTTTGTAATATGCTGCGACGCGTCGCAAGTTGATATGACATTTAAATATTAGATGAAATAGAGAATGGGTACAGATGTGTGTGAAACTCATTTCCTACCCTTTTTCTGAGCACCGTGACCATTATTCTTTAAAAACGAAAGAGGTGCAACGTGAGAGGTGCATTCTCACGTGTGTAAAAGTTTGAAGTTAAACAAAGTAAGACAAATACAGTAATTTGCCCAAGTCCCCACAGTATGAGATTGAGAGGGTCACGTGGTCCACATGGAACCCTTCACCCAACAGTTCATCAAATTGGCTCCACTATGATCTCTGTCGATGTTGAAATGCCAGAGTCGGTGGCTGAGGATTTTTGTTTGAGGATTGGGGCTGAAAGTGTATTTTTCTTCATCATATTTTATTTTGTGCTTCACTTGATCCTTTCAGCAATTGGCACAGAATAATGTTTAAACACAGCATGTGTGATGTTCTGCTTAAGAGAATTATCGCGGGCAATTCAGTAGCTGAAAAATGTTTAATGCTCAAACTTGGTTGCTAGGTGTTATTCGTTATCCATTCATTCCCACCACAGGTCACTTAAAGGGCTGTAGCGGCCAAGTGGACTCAGGACATTATAGTTAAGGAATGGTGCACCAAGTTAGAAGTAGTTTAACACATAGGCTTTCGCGACCAATATATTTACGCGATCTAACCCAAAAAACCTCTATTATGGAAGTTAGAAATAATATACACACAAATACGACAAATACTTTTGGCATGCAGCAATCATTCGCATTCATGTAGTGAGAGTTTTTTTTAAGTTGTCAAAAAAAGAAAAAGTTGAATATTATTAATTAATCCCAGAAGGGAGCTTGGACAACTGCACTGCACTGATGATGTCACGAGTTGAAGACATCGTGTTCTTTTTAACATACAATGCCAGTAAAAAAAAAACAACTATAATAGGCATTCCGTATTGTTATGATGAATGTGTTCATGATTTTTTTGTATTTATTGAAATCTGTTTCTATTTGTAAAACGTGCTAGGAATGCTAAGAAACCCAATTCAATTATTGTTTTTGGCTACGAAATGTTTTGGATGTCGTATTAATTTGAATATAAACATAATGGCGTATTTATACTGGAGCGAATGTTAAGTTTAAAAACTATGTAGAACATGTAAGGATTTCGAGGTGACAGTAACTATGCAAACACTCGTGCAATTGACGCGTGAATTCTTAAGTCAGCTGCACGCTTTAGTCTGCCTTCTGCCATCACTCCATGAGAATGTAGTTCAAAGCAACCCGGAACATAAAACAAAACTGCACGAGGACATGCAGTAAAAACAACAAAAATGCAAATCCTTACAAGCGTGTTCCAGAATGATTCGCATGGTTTAAAAGCTACTGCCTTTTGAATAGAGCACGTCGTTTTTATAACAATGTACTTAAATTCAATATAATATATTTGGGTTTTTTGGGAATGCTACACTCGATATAAAACAGCTGTCATTTCAGCAAAAAAGGTCACCTTTAGGCATGTGCCTAAGTCTTTAGAATTGTCAATCCACTGCTGGATTAAGGCCTCCGCATACCATATCGGTCGTTTTACCATACTTCACCACGCTGGTCGGTGCAGGGTTGGTGAAGAGAGGACCAGTACCAGTTCAGATATCACTGGGCACGATGTGAGAGCCATGAATTGAAATCGAGGTACTTGGTTCAAAGCCTGCTACACAATCCACTGCGCTGCTGCTCCCCGAAGACAAATGCCGTCAGTTTGCATGCGCGTTTGTACAACGGTTTACGTTTGGATAATCAGTGTGGCATTAGTGTTAGATTGTACGACAAGATCGTTTTAACAAGCACCCTACACACAGCAAACCTGGCCAGTTTCAAATTATTAACACTTATTATTAGTTAGCAATTTGCAAGTACAGTATTGAAGCTTGCCTTACAGCTTTCGTGACTGCAGGAATTCATATTATTTGGGTCTTTCGGTGAAGTCACGTGACTTTACCGAAAGACCCTAAGAATACAGTATTGAAGGTTTGCGATGAAATCTCGCCATTATATGAATGCTCATGTTATTGCACAAACATCGACTCCCTTTATAAAAATAGACGGGAGCCCGGATGGCCTCGTCCGTTCCCTAATTATGAAGGTGCATTATGTTTCGATTTAAAGCTTTCGTGACTGCAGGGATTCATCTTCTTGGTTCTTTCGGTAAAGTCGGAAAGACAGACCTGTTCTTCACCTGAGGACGGCTGCTTGCGTTGTGGCCGAAACGTCGTGAGAATTGTATTTTACTGTGTTTTACTTTTATTATTGTATCATTTCCCTTCTACGTGACTTTACCGAAAGAAGAAGGTGCATTATGTCTGGCCTGTTGTCCGTTACATATTTCCCCTCCATCCTTTTCATGTTCCAACTGCATTCTGGGTTCTTGACAAACAATAAAAAAGACATCCTTACAAAATGATACGAAAATATATTTAGAAAAACTTGTACAAGAGAAGTGTGTGTACCTCAGTGAGATCTTGTCTTCTTAAATACATGTCGATGAATGAACTTTATAAAATAAGTGACTAGTTTCGGCAGCAACTTGAGCAATACAGGAAGGCGATCGTGTACACAGGGTACTCATACCGGATTATTTTTGATTGTGACGGTAAATGCGGATTACACGTATGTGCTGTATGTTGGTTAAACTTCTTTCGCACCGGTACGTTGCCAACCGTGCTAATTTTGAGGTGAAAAAAAAATCGTGATTAGGACAAACATTTTCATTTCATGAATAGAAGTGTAATAATGATAATGATGAAAACAATCATTTTGTAATTAACTAATTGGAAAATCATCATCAGTGATGATGATGATTTGAACAATATTCTTCTCTTGCAACCAATCACAGACAACCAATCGCCCCATTAAATGTTTTTTGTCCATTCGACCAGGTCAGGTCATGCCCTCTCAAAAAACAGACTTGCATGTTGAAAAGGCAAATGTTTACATGTTTGGTCAACTGCTCCACCTCGAACCACTCTTGGCTCTCAAGCTATAAAGGCAGAAAGACAAATATATGTTAACAAATTAATGACAATATTATAATGGTGCAAAAGGATACCTGAATAAAATGTAACCCTTAAAAAATTCAGCCAACAAGGGACACACTCATTAAAATAAAAAGTCATGGTGACCTATAGTAACAACACGAACCTTTGCGCTGTTGCACAGGAAAATACTGGCACAGAGTTTGACAACGCCCAGAATGCAGTTCGCATGAAGTAACTGTGTTCAGAGGCAGATGTGTGTGGTCATTGATGTGTGTGTGTGGTCATTGAACTTTCATCGGTTCCCCTTTTAGACATTCGACGATCTGGAATTCCGCCTTTTGTCAAGAGGCCAAATACCATAATTTGAGTGAAACTCCCTCACCCCTCCGCCCTCCTCCCCCCCAACTTTGGTAAAGACTTTCTTCATCTGGCCTTGCCTGTGGCTGGTCATCTGGGCTCTGGCCACGAGAGGCCACAGTCACAGACGATCGCACTTAACCCCAAGGAACCCGAGACATTTATCACGGCGCTATCACAAAGTGACCTCACCGAGAACGAGGCAAGGCCCACGACGCACAAATTAGTCGAGGGCGCAAAGTGGCGCAGAGAAATGATGCGGGCGTCAGGCTTTTGATGCGGTGTTAAATGTTCTCGTTTGTTTCAATAACAGGCGTTTATGGATCGCAGCCGTAAACCTTCGCAAACAACATATCCCATGTAACGGCATGGGGGGGGGGGGGAGAGAGAGCTTAAAAATGACGTACATTAATATTTTACAAACCCATGGAACTTGTTTAAAGGTAAACTCATGCCACGTCAGTGAAACTGACATAAATTGTCTTGGGAATATGCATTACCCCTTGCGGGAAATCTAATTACGCAATGTGTTCAAGATAATACTAACCAGATTGTGTTTCCCCCTTTGAGGAAAAGCGGGCATTAACAACCAGAAAAAAACGAGCCGCTTTTTAGGCAGCTCGTTACACGTGTGTTCGACGTGGTTTTGCAAAGTCACCCTGACTATTCCAGCAGCAGCAGAAAAAAATGGCACGCATTGAGACAATATATACGTTGCGTACATGTGCATATACGAGGAGAAAAAATAAATATACAAAATGTTTTAAAAAACAAGACAATAAACTAAGAAGGCCCAAAAACCCAAAGGGTTAAAATCTGAGGGCCCGTCTGTACGTGCTATGCATGTAATAACTGATCAATCCTTACAATGATGGGTTAGTGTATAAAGTAATGGTAGGTTATTTTTTATAGCCTGCTGGTCAAAACTTGTTCGACCATATATTTAACATTTAATGTGTATATATATAAAGTACAAAAACATGCCGCACAGCCCTATATAACTGCTTGTGAGATTACCGGTCTTTTGATGTTGAAATCACCTTTCCATATACACAGCACATATCTCCCCATTGCGTATATTTCAGAAGGCCTTACGGGTGCTTTATTACATATTTGCACATAGAACGTGTGGCTTTTGAGAGAGGATACAATCGTGTTTTACATTATTCTCTGGCACGAGACAACACGAGTGGAGCGCATGTGGTTTTAATGAAATCTAATCGACGTGACGCGCTTGCCATAGGTTCAACTGACAAAGCTTCCCAATCTGCATTGTGCTGCTACGTTTCTCTATCATGTGGCGCCGATCAGATAGTTGGGCATTTCCCTTAAATGCAATCTGGGCAGTGGAGGAACGTATTTGTTTAATTCTCTGTATAAACCAATGTGAGAGAATTAAAGAAACAACCCTCTCATTTGACATTCCAACATTGAGCCTCAAAAATCTAGTTGAGCAAAAGCAGGTACCTCTTTAGGCATACCATGTACAGTATTCATTTCTGAGCTGAGTGGACTTGTAATGAACTTCTGGTAAAGATACCATGGAACAAAGGAGGAGCCCATCGACTCGTTGGTCAAATTAAAGGCTTCATCTGGACTCAAATTAAAGGCTTAACATGAAACAGAAGAGGCAGATTGCCACATTTCTTTGGCTCGGCAGCTGCGATTGATGAAAAGGTTCGACTATTATACCGTCTAGGATTAGTTGCTACCTGCTAGAATGAGTGTGTTGCATTGTAAAGGCACTGACCGATTAAAGTCTAAAGCTTTGAGCAGCATGTCCATGGTATTCACTCTTTCATTGCCTTAGCTGCTGCTTCTTGAAAACGTTACCTCATTGCCACATTTCATTCCTAGTTACAAGCGCAGTCTTAATCATCAGCAACATCTGTGGCTATAGGAGGAAGCTGCCTTGCCTGTTAAAGCCATGGCCGGATTAACAAATAGTCATTGACAGCACCAAACTTCCCGTCATGTCTCATTTATTAGTTGAGCGAACACCCATAGATCGGCGACCAGAGGAAGGACCTGTAGCCCAAAGCAACTAGGTGTCCACTGTGCAACAGTTTGCAGCATCTGGCAGATGTAAGTGTGCATGTACGTTTAACTTCTTTCACACCGTACGTAGCCAACCGCGCTTATCGAAGGCGTGGGAAGCTGTGGCAGGGTGTGATAGCAAGCAGCAGCAGTAGCTGCTGCGATGGCTCTTTGCTCATTATTCAATACGTAATAATGGTAATGACTGCATCAGCAATCTTCATGGAAACAGGCTTTGGGCCTAGGGTTGCCACCTCAAAGGTACATAAAATGGGATATATCATGGGAATATTTCATAATAGCGGAAGAGGGGAGAACTACATGTCTATGCGTCATCTTGAGTGCTATATCATTACACAACTGACAAAAAAAACGTAACTTTGAATATCATGGTAAATCGTATTAATATTGAAGGACTTTAAAAATATATTTGTCGAGGTAAAACCAAGATAGGTGGCAACCAAATGCATCACATTTCTATTGGATTGTCCACGAAAACTAAAGCCTCGTAGATTTCCAGAGGGGAAATGAGCAATATTAAAGCTAACAGCTTGAAATCTGCAATGCAGTGATGCCACCGTGTGAGGCTGTTCTTGAGTTCCCTGTTAGTCTTACTTGCCTTGGAATATGAGTTTGCACATAGGCAGGCTTGGCAAAAGCTGCAGATGACGTCCCAGGCTGGGTCGACACTGCTCCTGAAAGGCATCTTACGTACATTTTAAATCGGCTGTCTTGGTGGCATGACATCGTTACAAGTGGCATAGCTGCATCAGTGGCGCAAATGACTGATAAGTCAACGCTGTGAAGAGGAAGAATGAGAGCTTTGCCTTGCTCGAGAGTAGAGATGAGCCACCCTGCACTTGGGAGCAAGGATGCCGTTTGCCAGAACACTCTTGCCGTGATAAGTTGCTATATCTGGTGCACACATTTACGCAGAGAATAATGGGGAAAATATATTACTGTCAGTTGCGTTTACGTAAGCCAGCTCTGGTTTATGTTACAACAGAGAAGCCCTAAGTGTAAAACCACATTAGTTCGTTGCAGCTTAAGAAGTAAGAGTTATTATAATAATAGTTTTCCCCTTTTTTCTGGCAACAAAACTGAAACCGTTTTACGAGGATTCATGTCTGCATTAACCACAATACTTGCAGTCAAAATGCAAACAAAAAACACACTCTTGATAATATATGCATTGTCCTTGAAACTGATTGGTCCACACCAGAGACAACTTTCTTTTGGTACTAGCCAATGAAGTCTAATGATGTATATGCTTACCCCGAGCCCTCATTACTTTGATAGTGCATTGTCTTTGAGCTGTACACCTTTTGGCGTCCTCTGGTCGAGCACCACTTGAGACGAGGCTCAAAAGAAAGCTGTCTCTGGTGTGGACCAATCAGTTTCAAGGACAATGCATTTATTATCAGTGTGTTTTTTGTTTGCATTTTGACCGCAAGTATTGTGGTCAATGCAGACATTAATCCTTGTAAAAAGGTTTCAGTTTTGTTGCCAGAAAAAAGGGGAAACCCCCTATTATTATATTTTGGTACTGGCAACGGAGGTCTAATGATGAAGCAATTGTTGTCATAAAATGTTTTACCCATCGCATTTGTTCTGTGGTTCGGTATTACAATTCCTATATCTTACTGTACAAGGACCGTAGTTGAGAATTACAGGCAGGGTTTAATTTCTCACTGAATATATTCCGGCACAAAAGAAAAAAAACAAAGAATAATCACAATATTCTTACAAAATGTTTATTCATGAAACAAAGGAAGCCAACTATATCATGTGCTAACTCAAAATACACAAATGTGATTTATTGATTCGTTTTGTTCGGTTGTTCTGTCATATTTTACATATATTAAAACAATTACGGCAGTGTTTTGGCACTTTTTTTGACCGCCTCGAAGTCGCACAACAAGCCACTACAATCCATGTGTTCATTCAAAAAGTCAGCAGTGATGAATTACGTGCCGTTCAGTGGCGACTAATACTCGGGAACTATGAAACAACCTGCATTGGCTGGGCGCACGACAAGCCACAAGGCTAGTTTTTTTAAGATATTGCAAAAGTATAACACATTCCAAGAAAAATAGTCAATGTTGGACCAAAGTTGGTATGCGAATGGAATCACATGCCAACGTTGATCCAACGTTGCACGTTTACTGGGTTGCAATCGTACAACCGCATCGGCTTTTGCACCGTTCAGTTGTGTGACGCGTCTTCAGGTTGTACGTACGATCGCACCGTACTTGTCCAAACGTGCTCATCGGAGGTGGATGACTGGCATTTACAGAGACTGGGCACAAGTTCGGATCCCCTGAAGAAGTTCCCAGCACGTGGAGTGGAATGCCTGACATCGTGCCGAGCAATGCGCGGTACAACCCAAAACCACATTGACGAGCTATTTTACTCTCTTTGGATTTCATTTTCAACGCAGGAATTCATTGCAGCTTCACATGGCGCCAACCCATTTATACTGCTACTTAGACGAGAGTATAATGTCCATAAATGCATGAGAAGAATACATTGCTGCATGTCTCAATATCTACTGCGCATCGTTTAGCATTGAAACCAACTAAACCAGTGTTCTCCATTGCAAGGCCCAAGGGCCACTGGCGGCCTTAGTGGCCTTTAGTGTGGGCCCTGACGTGCGGCCCCCGACAATGCACAACATGTGAAAACACCCCCCATCATCGTGCTGTCAAACCCCAATGGTTTCAAATGTGTGGCGGCCCTCACACTGAAGGGGCCCCCATCTGAAAATGTGTGAAGAACACTGAACTAAAGAAACGTCAAATACTGGGTCACGGAAATAGATTAACTCTGGCACATCGAGCTACGTAGAGCCACAGCTTCAGGAAATATTTTGGCAAAATATGAAATGTGTCAAGCACCAGCCCATCACAGTTACGATGGAGACATTCATAGGGAAAGTTGCATTTTTAGAAGGAACCCCTTCCACGTATGCCTCTTGCATAATTTTTCTAAGGCTAGATGTTCTGGAAAACTAGCATATTTAAAAAAAATACATGAAACCGCCACCACAAGGACACCTTGTTTGCTTTAAATGCATAACCATACAAATACAATTTGGCGAAGGCTATTATGGCATCTGTAATCTATTGAAAACAGCAATATTTCACATTTGAAAGAAAAGTAATCGACTTTACTCCGTCAAGTATTTTCCATCATAACAGTTCCACACTGGAATACTTTGAGTAAGGAATACTGTACCTGTTATACGCGTACTCTGTGACGATGTTTGGCCGCTGCTGCACGTTCGACTTACTAATGCGTAAAAGCGAGAGCACGTGTCGCGACCTGCGAATGGAGCCTGGCAATGCTTTTGGTGTTTATGACGAGCAGCGCATTGTATGCGCGCTAGCAAGCAACATATACTCGCCAGGCTAATGATGCCAGCGGTCCTGAAATGTATTATCGACCCCCACGAGCTAACTCGATACACTTCGTCGTGGCTAATTCTCCGAGCCGAGAAACTTATAAACGTTTCAACTGATTGCACTCGCTGCGGGATTTTTTGTTTCTCTTCTGGCAGGAGATGATGTCACGCCTGGCGTATGAGCAACGTGCTGTGTTGTTCCAGCACATTGTGTGCGACTCGCCATTCCTGGGCACATCTAGCGGCGGGTTTTTTTGTTGTTGCGGTACACGCTTCAACGCAAGCGGCCAATTGAATCGACCAGCCGGTCCAGTCCAACGTGTGTTTTCGTGTGATTGTTGTTTTGTCTGCTGCAATTGCCGCTTAACGATTAAGCGGCAGTCTGCTGGAATGCATTTAATGTGACAGGGGGAGAGTGATTCTTGTAAACTTGAGAAAGAACTGGCAATGCAATGCATTGTTTTGGAAAGATGATGATGCACCGCGCGTGGATTAGCCGATGCTGAATAATGTTCTTGCTTAATTAAACGGAGGCTAACGCAGCATTGCAAATGGACCAAACGGAGTGTGCACAGTACATTCACAGCAGAGGCAGTTTTTTAGGGCAGTGCTTTGGGGGATGGAGCAGGATGAGGATGGAGGGGAGAAGCAGGGCAGTGTTGTTTTTTAAAGAAACAGAGAGACCAGCCGCCCCTCTCCCTTACGCTACATCCACCCTTCTGTCACCTTCTCCGGGGGCAGCCTGTTCTACACAGATGGGGCAGCAGCTTCCTTCCAGACGCTCTGGAGAAGGGCAGTTGATGGGAGGACACCTCTCCACGTGGCAGACCACCTCGCCTCTCTGGAACCCCAGAACAAAAACAAAACGCATCACACGTACGTATGTACCTTGAACTTCTTTCGCATTGTACGTAGCCAACCGCGCTATTCGGAGGTGCAGGGGAAGGACAACACACATGGAGACCAGCAGGAAAGGACAACATTGATGCAGCTTATATCTCATACAGATGACAGGAAGTGACGTTTTAAAATCCCATTATTACATGGGGTCGGCTGTTTGGATTATATTTTTCCACTTGCTTCTGTTCTGTGCATCTTATACAGTCACATCCCCACTGTGCGCCTCGTAACTTGCGATCAAATTCATGAGCATGAATAAACTGATGTGAAATCTATTTTTTTCTCTCCTCAATTTTATCCCAACCGCGCCGCCGGTGTCAAATCAAGAGAGGAAGCGTTCGCCGAGACCTCTCTCGCAGTGCAGTGCCACGCTTCGTTGTAGAGAACGGCCCATGGAAGTGGACGTCATAGATCTACCGCTGAGATCCCTTCAAGTGTCTCCTGTTCCACACGAGTGTGGATTTCCTCTGTTGTTATGACAAAAAAAAAAGCCTCGCCATCGGAAATCGCCTTTCTTTCAGCTTGCCTGAGACGGGTAACCACCACTATTGCCTTCTTCCTCATCCCTTCATTTCTGACCCGATCCAGTCTTGTTCTCGCTGAGATTCCATCCAGACAATTGATTCACATTTTATAAATGAGATGGCTGGGTCACTGATGGGAGATAAAGTTTGTCAGTGTTGCCGAGTCAGAACATGTGTGAGGTCCTGGGATTTTATCCAGGGGTGGAATAAATATCTGGCTGGGTAGCTCAGGGGATGATGGATAGAGCATGTGGCTTACATTTGAAAAAGTTACAAGTTCAAATCCCAGCCTCGGCCAGTTAAGCCCATCATCCCTCTGAGGTCAATAAAATTTAGTACCAATGTGCGAGAAGTCAACAGCATTTGTGCTATGGATTAACTAGCCCGGTCATGTGCAGTACATATACAGCCCCTTTGCCAAAAAAATACTTAACCAAATGCTGGTCAGTGCGGGTTAAAGGCAAGAGGGAGCATAGGCATGGAAGCCTATAAGTACAGTACAATAATGGAATCTGCTGCACTGCCCTCTGCTGTCGACCACCCAGGCCAGGAGT
Source organism: Lampetra fluviatilis (assembly GCF_964198595.1). Classification (NCBI taxonomy): domain Eukaryota; kingdom Metazoa; phylum Chordata; class Hyperoartia; order Petromyzontiformes; family Petromyzontidae; genus Lampetra; species Lampetra fluviatilis. The sequence goes on from NC_136288.1 coordinate 3,190,072, forward strand.
GTATAGCTCATAACGCCTCCCGTAGTGAATGGTGGTCACCCATCAAAGCACAATTCCCAATCCACTCTGCTCGAGATCGGGAGAGATCGTGCATATTTGTTGAACTTCTTTCGCACCGTACGTAGCTAACTGTGCTAATCGGAGGTGCGGGGTCAGTGGCATTCAGGGTGATTTGGTCGTAGGCGTGAGTTAACCCATTGGAGGAATAACGGTTCCAGTGGCCGGCGATACTGAAGGTGCAGAGTGTGTCCTCGTCCGCCCTGTGGCATCGAGGGCGGTGGGGTTAGAGGGGGCTGAGCCCGCCTGCTGAAGGCTCAGCCCTCGTCAAGTCAATAAAATGTTGGTGCAAAAAATAACACCAGCGGCGGTTGACTTTCAGCCTTTCTGCATATTCAAAGGGATGCGAGTGCAAGCGAAAGGCACAACAGACACAATCGTATCGTATCAATACCACGACCCCACCTGAGTTTTGGTATGCCCCTCCCGCACCCCCGTTTAAACAAGGTCACGCTGAAGGCGAGTTGAAGGCGAGTCTCCGTACCTCACAGTGGCATTCGCTGCAGGCATCCCTGTGCCAGGTCTCCTGATGTGCTCGCTCCTTCCCGTCCGCGTTCTTACATCGGCTGCCCTTGTGCAGCGCCTGCTCCAAACCACTGACCTGCAGTGCACAACAGAACTGAATTACAGCCGGAGCTGTACGGGGCCGAGCTACAGAAAATATTTCCGCCCCAACCTCCCACTGTCAGGGTCCAGGGGTATGCGGCGTTGTGGGGGGGGGGGGGCTGGGAAATATTCCACGAGAAATGAATCTCTGTTGCACAAATAACACGCCAGTATAGGAAACGACCACAATGCAAAATGACGCCAGTTTGTATGACTGTATTATCATTGTTTATCCACTTGTAAGGGATGGCGAGAGGCAAACCCTATCTTGAAATAAATATACACTCACCAAGTTTAACGGCTTGTGAGTTCGAATGGCGTGCTCGTCTCTCATTGGCGAGGAGCCATGACAAGGGGAGCCGACGTAGGGCACACAATCGGATTTGAAAGTGGAGGACATCCAAATCGGGATGGTCAACAGGGAAAACTAAATGTAAATGAGGGGTTGGTCAGTAGACCGTTCGGGGATTGGTGGAGAGTCATGGAAAGTTCCCAAAAAGGATGGGGAAGAGAATAAAAGGAGGGATGGACGGAGGGTTTGGAGCGCCTGAACGGAGTGATTCCTTCACGTGTGACGCGGCATGCCGAAGACGTAAAAGAGACGGAGTTCAAGACTCACCTGGGCTGGAACTCCTTTACACGCCCCATGAACTACACGAATGTGTGGAGGCGTGCGTGTTGTGCCGCATGTGCTGTTTGAGGTGAGCGAGAGCAGGCCAGACTGAGTTCGCTCTTGAGTCCTCAATCAGTTCACGTGCAGGTGCGAGGTGGATTAGTACCTCACAGGATCATGAGAGGCGGAGGCTTGGGGAGGCCTTCACACAGCTGTGGAGTGACCATGACTGATGATGATGGTGATGATGATGATGGTGATGATGATGGTGATGATGATGATAATGATGATGGTGATGATGATGGTGATGATGATGATGGTGATGATGATGATGATAATGATGATGATGGTGATGATGATGGTGATGATGATGATGATGATAATGATGATGATGGTGATGATGATGGTGATGATGATGGTGATGATGATGATGGTGATGATGATGATGATAATGATGATGATGGTGATGATGATGGTGATGATGATGATGATGATGATAATGATGATGATGGTGATGATGATGATGGTGATGATGATGGTGATGATGATGATAATGATGATAATGATGATGATTCGGCCTTCAGTAAGGAAAGGGCTTTCCACCTCCCCCGGGGCATCGGTGATCGTGGTGGAGCCGGGGGCTGGAAGGAGCGAAACCTCAGACGACAACCCTCACCTGCGAGCGCAGCTGCTCCACCGTGCGCTGCAGAGCCGACACGACGGCGCGGAGCTCCTGCAGACTCGAATCCTCTTCCCGCTCCTGTGTGCGCTGCGTGACATTGTGCTGGGCGGGGCTGGGAGACAGCGAGGTGGTGCGCACGGTACGCAGGGGCCCATCACCAGCATGCCACGCCGCCGGGAGGAGAGAAAAAAAATTAACCCGTAAAAACAAAGTTTTTCACTATAAATCCTTTATATGCGTGTTCAGTGGGCCACAACCCAGCCCACATTGGTCTTTGAAACGGGCGGCTAGAGTCCTCTCGTCCTCTGGCTTGAGATGGCTGCCACCTATGGGTCAGATGATTGCCTGCCACCATTAAGCAATTGGTAATTAAATATAAAAAAAAAATTCCTAAAAAGTGTAACATTTTGGAATTTTTTTTCACGAAAATAAATTGTGACGCACAACGAGTTTGTGTGCAAAATGTCAGCTCGATTGGATCACGGGAAGTGGGTTAAAAAACGACCGAAAATTTTGCGCGGTCGTAAGCGCGCAAGCAAGTGAACTTAATATAAAGGATTTAATAAAAACAGCAGTAGGCAAGGGCAATTTGTATAATTTCTACATGGAAATTAACATTGTAATCCTATCACATTTCGCTCAATGGCAACGTGGGAACTTCCAATTGATGTTTCCCAGTCGCACGCGTAAACTTTGTTCTAGGCGGTGTGCCTGGTTCACTCTTCCCAGTAGTATTTGTTTATTAAACGAGAAAACCATGAACTGGTTTTGAGCTCATGAAACGATGTCTGCGGATGCCCCGGGCACAATGGCAATGGCAGGAGCAGCCACCCACCCAGGGATTCTCGCCATAACATCTGGCGCATAGGTTACGTGCAGATATCTGGACGTCACAGCGTTTGGCGCTCTCCTCTCCTCCCATGCACGCGTTTTCTCAACTCAAACAAGAAAAGCGCCAGACCATCACCGAGAAAAAAACAAGAGGCTTGATTCTAATAGCGTATAATATTTGTGTAAAGTTCGTTTAACATTGACCGTGACGACGTGTATCCCCCCCCCCCCTCGCCCCAAGGTGCCACAACTCGGTTGTAGGCGACTCACCCTTCGCTCGTTTCCTGCTCCTCATTCCGGTCCGCTGGCCTCTCCCCCGGGTAGCTGAACTCCGGCGAGCGTTTGCTCCGAAAGTGGTTGGAGATGGCGTTGAACTGTCCGCGCGTCCGGCAGTCTAATTCGCCCCAAAGTGAGACACAAAACGAGGGGCGGGGGGGGCCGGGAACAGACGACAGTGGTCGCGCTGGGACGTAGAACAAACCCGAGGAGATCCTCAGGGTCCCCAAGCAGCTCAAGGGGATCCCGGACCCATTAAAACAAAAAGGCAATGGTGGATTAAACATCATCTTAATTTCTAATCATAATAAACATATGCTAAATCCATCTCTCTCATATCTATCTTGTCTACCTCTCTCCCATCTCACTATACCTCTACAGGGACTGTTCTACTTATGGACGAGTTAGGTTCCAGATGTCTGTTCGTAAGTCGATTTGTTTGTAAGTCCAACTTTACTCCTGTCGATTCCAAACATGTTGTACGGCATGTACACGAAACACGAGGAATGGCTTTAAATGTTGTATAATCTCCTGTAGATGAAGATGCAACTGGTTCTTCATGTTCTGCAGATGTAGATGCCACCACCGCCATCTATTGCGCGGCGGTTGTACTTACGAATCTCGGTCCGAACAGGCAACTGGACATACGGACCAGGTTTGTTCGTATCTCTAAAAATTCGTAAGTCGAATGTTCGTAAATAGAGGAGACCCTGTATTTGTCTCAATTTCTTTTACCTCACACCATCTCTATCTCTTGTCAATATCGCTGTTATCATTTTACAAGGATTGGATAAATTGAAAGGGATAAGCGTAAGGCACCACCATGGACCAGCTACCACCATCGATGGCCAAACTTACCACGCGTCCGTTAACAGGCCCGGCTGGGAGGATGGCAGCTGCTTAAACGGGTTTGTGTGTGAAAAATGTAACAACAGCAAAAAAAAAAGTTGCACGGAACGAAATGTTTTTCAACAAAACTCAGCTGCCGCGTGCCTCCCTCTGAATCCCGTTGGGCAATTAGCACCGCGACTGAAAACTGCCAAAAATGCTCTCCTTTTAAAATGAACGAAAACAAAGCAATGGAAAAAAAACCCTCCTTTGATTGATCCCTGCTGGACAACATCACAAGTCAGCAGTACCACGAACCTGCACAAGCCACGGTGGCATAGTCATATTGTGTGTCGCAAACGCAAATTGCTCGGGCCCATATATGTCAATCGTGTGTCGCGCTTAAATACGAATGATACAATACATATCTGCCGATTTTAGGGGCTATTAAAAGCAACTAAATACCTTATGTCTTCCCCGTTTCAATTACGTTTAAACGTCTGCGGTTTATAGTAAATTACAATAAACTAATAAACCGATTTTGGACAGCATCATAGCACGGGTCACACACACATAAGTGGTCATCCGGATATGAGCAAAGAATAACTTCCCACCGTTATCATAATAGCAGAGCATGGCTAACATCATTGGCTTGTGATGTCCGAACCTGTCCTGGGCCCTTCTCCATTCACAAACTCCCAATGCCCAGTGTGGTGAAGTATGGTCAAATAATCCCTTGCAACCGACGCGGCGTGGAAAGGCCGTCAGCTAACAGTGAATTGACAAAGGGCTGTAAATGATGTACGAGTATTACTCTTGTGCCTGGGAAACAATACAGAGTCAAACACAAACGGTCAAACATGCATTCAGCCATTCATGGTGTCACCCATGAGATGCTCTTCATGCGGGTTCATGCGAGTCTAACGCTGAACTCTAAACACACGTCCACGCCTGGCTTTTCATAACTGTCAAATTAAATTCAACAATGTAAATGATCAAATCATAGGTGTGTGTGTCTGTGGTTTTATGAGCGGTAGTCCACCGGTTAACGTGCCACGCTACAAACCCAGCGAACCGAGTTCGATTTTCGCTCACATCCAACACCGGTGATAAGTATCTGAACCAGTCCTGGGCTCGCTTGGATGAACCCTGGTGGAGTGTGTAAATATTGCCACTCAGGAGACAAAGGCGGCTAGGTATGGTGCTGGCCACCCACCCCCTCGTGTGCTGTGCTCGCCCCAACCGTCAGTTGTGGGTGAGCTGAAGCAGAGAACCAAACGTGTTCGGCAAAATTCTAGAACGCCCTGCACCATAAAACCTGCGTACCATGGGCAAGCTTATAATTGAAGGTTGGGTGAGGACTGTTCATCTGCAACGCACTCAAGCCAGGAATTCAGATAACGCGCTGGTGGTGGTATGTGCGCCCAAATGGCTTTCAAGAGGCTGTCATAATTTGAGCCGTTTGCACTGTGGAGATTACCTAACAGTCCGTCAGATTTGAATCTGTCTCAGGATTCCTCAACACCACATCCCTTTGTCTGCAGTCCCGTTTCACTTCTGTGAGGTTCAATTCTCACGCGCATCGATACGGGTTGGTCATCAGCTTTAATGGCTGCTCGCTAACAGCGCTTGCCACAACAGTCTAAAACGCTGAACAAGAGATGTGTGTCTCCGCTAACGCACTCCACGCGAGTGTGTTTGCATTTACAGTGTAATCGTTCTTTAAAAAAAACATTTTACAGTATTCGAACTGACATGCGCGTTTCTGCGTTTCATTTCAAGGAAAGAAACTCAACTTTTTGCACGCCACGCTCGACCGCTCAATCTTAAACGGCAGTGACAGCCGGCACTTATCAGCTCACGGGCACAAACTTTGCCAGGGCTCCGTTCCTCCAGGGGATGGAAGCAACGGCGCTTTTCGGAGCCAAACCTAAAAAAAAGCCCCCCCCCCCCATTGTGTTCCACCCCGAGACCGTAAAGTGCCCACCGATGACGCACTTTCTTCAAGCGCCGCTTATTTACCTCTTGTTTCTTTTGCTGCTGCTGTTGCCGTTGGGGCACTTAACGCGAATCACGCAAATGTGCGCCTTGGGTAGAAACCAAAAAAAGGGGGGGGGGGGCGGGGTGCGGGTGGAAAAATCCACTGACCTTTGCGTTATACAAGCGTCTCCTCGAATCGGAATGTGCAGTGGGGTCGCAATTTGCGATCGACAAAAGAGCTTTGTGTTTTTTTCCAATCAAAAGATGAATGACTTTCCCCGTGCTCGGAAAATGAGCGCTGGGCGTCGCTCATCGCCATTGGTGGTCGCCGAGCCTGGCGGTGGAAATTCCAAGAGGCTGAGCTAATCAAGTGACCAGCGCTGGTCACGACAGTCCAGCGAGGCTGAACGGGGAGACATTTTGCCTCGTGTTGTTCGGCACGATGTCCGACGTTTCACTCCGAAGCCCACGCAGCGAAACGTCAGAATTCAAACGGCCAACGGAGAGTCACGGAGCAGCGTCGCGAAAGCCTACGCGGAGGCGATCGCTGCCTTTGGCCGCGCACACAACCAGCATTAATAACCACCGAGACCACTGTGGAAATACTAAGGAACAACAATGACATTTCAAGACAAATATTCATTTGTTTAGCTTCCTGGCATATGCAGTAAAGTTGAGAATAGCCATATTTAATTGCCAAGGATCATGTTAAAGCAATAGCTTTAAACATAGACCCCCATAATGCTCTATGACAAGTGCCTGCTGAGTATTATACTAAATTGATTTGCACTTAACATACCCAAATGCTTTCATTGCGTGCTCTTGCCAATGACATCTGGCAGCCCGTAATTGTGTGTTGAGCAGGTGTGCGTCAGCTGATGAGACCCAGAAGGTTAAACCCGGTCCAGGGCTTGCCTTGAATGAATGCTAATGACACACATTGGTCCACAAAGTCAATAGGGCTATGGACGAGAACATATTTAATATTCTATCTTTATGTGAATAGATGTTTAAATGTGTCTGTGTATGCTCCAACTTCACGTAAAATAATAACCTTCACGAACCTGCTTCAGAACCTCCCTTAAAACAACCCCCATCACTATCCTTATCACTACCCCTATCACTACACCTACCCCTATCACTACCCCTTTCACTACACCTACCCCTATCACTACCCCTACCCCTATCACTTCCCCTATCGCTACCCTTACCTTATCACTACCCCAACCCCTATCACTACCCCAACCCCTATCATTACCTCTATCACTACCCCAACCCCTATCACTACCCCAACCGCTCCTTGACCACTACCACCTGCTCTGTCACCATGACTACACCACCAGTTTTAACAAGAACAACCGCACTCTTTATTTCATCATCTTCCGTGCCATTTTACGATTGTTGCGAAGCCGCGAAGTCGGTAATCTCGATTCGACCAGGTGAGAACCCACCAAGACTGCATCGAATTCAAAAGCACGGCCTTTGCTGCGACCTGCCGAACTGGAGGCAAGGGGAGACCATTTCAATGCCTCGTGCCAAAGGGGCCGCCGTGAGCGCTCGGGGTGGCTCCAACTCCTCCACGCTCGTGAGCCGCCCCAGACGGAGCCCGTCCGAACCGGAGCCAATCCCCTGGGAGACGCCACGCGGCACTGGCGTGGCTACGGTGTAGCGATGCCGGCTCACAGAGCTTCCAAATGCGGCTGCATCTCTAGGCGCTGTACAGAATTCGTGGTGATACAGTGAGGGAAAAAAGTATTTGATCCCCTGCTGATTTTGTACGTTTGCCCACTGACAAAGAAATGATCAGTCCATAATTTTAATGGTAGGTTTATTTGAACAGTGAGAGACAGAATAACAACAACAAAATCCAGAAAAACGCATGTCAAAAATGTTATAAATTGATTTGCATTTTAATGAGGGAAATAAGTATTTGGCCCCCTCTCAATCAGAAAGATTTCTGGCTCCCAGGTGTCTTTTATACATGTAACGATCTGAGATTAGATTAAAAGACACCTGGGAGCCAGAAATCTTTCTGATTGAGAGGGGGTCAAATACTTATTTCCCACATTAAAATGCAAATCAATTTATAACATTTTTGACATGCGTTTTTCTGGATTTTGTTGTTGTTATTCTTTCTCTCACTGTTCAAATAAACCTACCATTAAAATTATAAACTGATCATTTCTTTGTCAGTGGGTAAACGTACAAAATCAGCAGGGGATCGAATACTTTTTTCCCTCACTGTATTTATTTTATAGCGAGAATGAGGCAGTCAGAGGGGGGGGGGGCCTGGAGCCTGGACTGGAACAGGGACAGGGGGTCGACAGCACAAGAGGCTGGGGGGAGTTTCAGACCGTGGGGAAACCGTGAAAGAGACAAAGCTTCATGGAGGCCACTCATCGCCATCAGCCCTCTGCGTATCGCTAAACCTAACCCCAACCGGACCCTCTCCTCCCCATGAGTCTAGCAACCATGCCCTCCCCCAAGAAGACAACTTAGCACTCTGAACAGAAGGAAGAAAAATCATGCATACGCGTTGACTGTGTAACGCTTTCCGCCACGTGTGTGTCCTCGGAAGGATTTAACTCGAGTTGATAATAATGCGAGCAGCGAGTGTGAAGGAAGCAGCACGTCCATGTAGCGTAAGTTCATCATGGGAACACAACTTTACATGGATGCTTAGTTCACTTTAGATCACGATTACGAGCATTATTGTTCCTTCCAGCTACAGACAAGTGGCGCATTAAGGTTTGATCATATGTCGTAAAGGCTTAAAATCATACGTCCATTTAAAGGTTTTAATTTGTACTGTGCACGGTTTCCTAGGGGAAACCACAGACGGGTGGGAAGGCAGCCAACAACTTAATTTGGGATGTTTCTCCAACTCCGTCCGTGTGGGAGAAAACCGGAGCACCCTGAGAAAACCCGCGTTTGTTCCAAACATGACTCGCTACGCAACTCCGATTGGCACGGTTGGCTACGTACGGTGCAAAAAAAGTTCAACACACACATAGCAGGTGTCAGCTCACTTCGCACCGCCCGATTTTCTGCTACACGACGCGACGACGCGGGGTCAATCCTCTCTCACCTTCTGAAGCGCTCGCTCGTCACCGTGGCGTGCGCGATGACACCACAACCACGTGACTTTTATTTTGTATTGTGCGCGGTGCTTTTAGCGCCACAGCGCGTCGATTTGTAGCGTTTATTTTCATTTGTTTGCTGGTGACTGTATTTCATATTGAAATCGCCTCCAGTGCTTTTGCTGCTGGCGGCAATAAAAGTTGTTTCAAAGTCAAAAGTCTCTCCACCACGTGACGACGCGGGGACAATCTTCCCTCTCTCTCTCTCTCCGCGACACCTACCTTGGCAGCAGTCCTGCCACATGCGCAGGTCGACGCTGGGCAGGGTGCCGCAGGACACGTAGCCCTGCGGGTACGCGGACACGGCGAACGCGTCGGGCGGCACCAGCGTGATGGCGTCGCCGTTGTCGCAGAGCACGCGCGACAGCGAGCTCTGGTGGATCTGCGTGAGCTGCGCTGGGGAGAACACTCCCGGGTTCTCGTACCAGAACCTGACGCACGCACGCACGAAGACGAGGATCGCCGGTGTAAGAGTGCTTTCCTGAGTGTCGAACCAGGAGATGGAGGGCTGCGTTGGCGGAGCGGACGTGGAGAAGTAGGCCCGGGATAGGAATGAGCGAAGAGGTTAAGGAAGGAAAGCCCTGAGTGAGTGGGGATAATGGCAGGATACATTTAGAGATAGCGGTGCCGCAACTTTTCTTTTTACCGCAGGTGGCATCAGTTTATTATGCTCTGGCCCCTTAACTATAGCAGCTGCGGCCAAAAGTTGTTGTTTTCCAAAATGCATGTGGTTGTGGTTTACTTTGGAGAGTTCAATATTACCGCAAAAAGTCGAAGGCCCCGGTTCACGACACGTGTTTCAGCAGTTTCCAGCACCACGTTAGTGTCTCAGTGCCCAAAAAAACATCTTGTGATGCTCGCCTCTGTTAGCAGTTCTAATTCAGAGGTAGGGATTCCACATTCCTATAGCAGGAGCACGTCTCTCGACACAGCAGCGAACCAATGTGGTATTAATTTTATGGACTCCAGAATGAAAGATGAATTCAGACATCCCATGGCCGAAATTGAAATGGAAACATTCTAAATGTAACCAGAGTGCTATGTCTTAGCATCCTGGTTTAATTCAACTCAGTTTAGTAACACGAGCTTTTTATAATTTCTTTCTTAGTTTCTCCACACATTTATCCTGCACGTACTCTCGGGGTCACATCATGAAGCAAAGAATCAATGCGGATCTCTCAAAGCAATACAACGTTTTGTGCTAGGCAACGCACGTTGAACTTATTTCACACCGCACGTAGCCAAACGTGCTTATCGGAGGTGACAATGGCCCACGGCAGTGGATATCATAGAATTACCTCTGAGATCCTGCCAAGTAATCTCTGTTCAACACACCCAACCGCTCTGCCACTGAGAATACTGTTTGTCCCATGACAGTGAAAGTGATATTTTTATTTCTCATCGTTGTAATTTAGCCAAATTAAGTCAGAACTATTTGAATGTGATGGTTTATTCACAGTCATAGATAAATTTGAGCTGGGACCATCCATCCATTGAACTTGAGAACCCTGATTCACTCAGATGTGACCGAACCCATCATCATCAGCGAATCGCCTGTACGTATGTTGAACTTCTTTTTTCGCACCGTACGGAGCCAACCGTGCTCATCACCGTCGACAAGCGATGTCTAGCACTACGCACCCATCCATGTACACCATTTGCCACCACCGCCAACCACCGCACCGTCCCCGCTGTACCTGTCCCCATCCCTGAGGCGGCGAAACTGCTCCGTGAAGAGGCACAGGAGGGTGGGCCCCACCAGCGATCCCGGAATCACGTCCTCCGCGATCAGGGCTGGCCACAGGTCAATGTTCTCGGGGGTCCCGTAGAGCCTGAGCAGGGAGAGACACAATTACAGTCGCGCACCCCGCCACGACGCGGGCCGCCGTCGGCCCCGATCGCCGCGCGACGGCGACGAAGGCTGCGGGGGAAGTGGGGATGGCAGTGCGGTTTGCCGCCTCCAGCGTGCGAACAAACAAACAAAAAAAAACGCGACGTATCACGGGAGGGAGAATGTCTCGCAAATGCCGGGCAGGGGAGAGAATTACGTTCGATGCGCTGTCGTGAGCGGTGTACGATTACGCGACGTTTAAAGTCTCGCCGGGACTTATGGAGTTCCCAGGAAAAATGTCCGCAACCCCAAAAAAAGGACGATCCTGAGAAAACCAGGACAGGTGGAAACCCTGGATGGTGGTTTCAGTGGAGTAGCGTGGTTTGTATAGTCCCCGGTGCAAGGAATGAAATGGCACCAGGCTGTTCAATTTCCCCCTTCTTTGTAGCCCGGCTCCCCAACTCGTCGAGCCTATGGGCCACCGTGCAATCGCACCACCTGCACATTTTTTAAACAAACATAAATCCAGCGGATTACGTAACACTTTCCAGCATGCGTTTGGAAGTATTTATTTCGCAGTATGGAAATCGCTTTCAGGAAAAAAAGTCCGTGTGTACATATGAAAGTAGTCCCTTTTGCTCTGGTTCATGTTAAGTTTTGGCCAACTTTTAGATCAGTTTTGATTGGTTTTCAATAGGCTACGTCCCTCATAGCAACCCACTGCTGCCCCCCCCCCCCACACCGAACGGACAGACACAGCCAGCGCATCATCTCGTTCGTGCCGAAACGAACCAACGAACAAGCAAACAACAGCGGCGGCATCTCTCACTTGCGCATCTTCTCCCTGACCACGGGGTCGCGGATCTCTCCGCTCAGCCCCTCGAAGTCGACGGCCGCCGTGAGGTTGCAGAACTGGCGGTAGGCGGCGTAGGAGGGCAGGCCGTGCTCGCGGCCGCGCTGCACGTTCATGGAGGCGAGGTCGAGCGCCACGCTGTGCGCCATGTGGAACAGCTTCTCCGTCAGCTCCAGGTTGAGCATCTCGGAGGGCACGCGCTTCTTGGCGGGCGTGGCGAAGAGGCCGCGCAGCAGCGGGTCGATGCCGCCCTCGTTGACGAGGCGGAACGGCGAGAAGAAGGCGCGGTGGAGCGGCAGGTGGCCCTCGGGGATGGGCTGGAAGGACTCGTTGAGGCGCAGCAGCACGGGGTTGATGAGCGTGTGGCCGAAGCGGAAGGCGGCCGTGGCGAATGCGTTGAAGATGGCTGAGTTCACGGAGGGGTCGTAGCCCGCGTAGGGCCTTAGCTCGGAGCGCATGGCGTCCGTGCCCAGCACCTTGGGCAGCCAGTGCGCGTAGGTGATGTGCTGCATCTGCGCGCCGACGATCTTGCGCGACTCGTGGAAGATGGTGTCGCCGTCCCAGTGCGGGTTGAGCTGGCGGAGTCGCACGAGGGTGCAGGCGGGGGGAGGCGGGGGGGGGGAGGAACGGGAGCGTGATTCCGCCGCGCGAGGGGGTGAGATGAGACGCGTGGGCTGAGGACTGCGCCGCGTCTCGAGACGATGTCGTATGTCGAAAGCATGCAAATCCAAATGACTGTATTTGTAATACTGCAGTGATGCCAAAAAATAGATGGCCATGTGACAAAAACTGCTGCAAGCCAATATTTAATATCTGGGGGATTATGACAATGGCGGTGATGATGATCCTGCCAAGAACGATAATTGACCCCATGACAATCAACGATGACGACAACGGGAACACTGATAACGGCAGCAATGAACGACGATGACAATGTTGATTATAACCAAGGTGACAACAACAATAAGGATAACAACATCGACAAGACAATAACATAGCATTGAGGGCAGCGATGAAACCTGCCCGCAACACCACCACCACCACGATTGGGGGGTGGTGGAGATCGGAGGAGGAGGAGGAGGTGGGGGCGACACCTGCCGTGCCCCCCCCACTTTCCCCCACACGCGCGTCACACCTTGAGCAGCCCGGCGGCGATGCGGTTGTGCTCGCGCATCCACAGCGTGTGCATGGAGGTGAGTCCCAGCTGCTCGTTGGAGCGCTGGTCCCCGGCGAGGAAGCAGGGGATGGGGCTCTCCCTCTCGTCGCGCATGCACTCGGTCGGGGGGCCCGTGGCGAAGGGCAGCAGGTGCTTGCCGGCCGCGCCCACCGCGATGCCGCGGCGCAGCAGGCCGCGGCGCGACGAGCGGTCGCGCACGTCGGCCGCCTCGCGCTCCGTGCTGCCGTACACGTTCGAGCCGTCGATGTACGACGTCAGCTGGTTGATCTGCTCGCGGGGCAGCACCGAGCTCATGAGCAGCGACGTGGCGCCGCTGCCGCACACGGGGCTCGAGCGCACGAAGAACATGCAGCGCCCCGCCGCGCCGCCCCCGCCGCTCCGGTGACCCCCGCGGGGGTCGTCCGGCAGCAGCTCGATGGGGAAGCACGGCGGGTCGTCGGTGCAGGCGCGGGCGCACGGCTCGCCGTCCGAGAAGCGCGCCTGGCTTGGCGACACCACCGTCAGGTCCATGTCGTGGTCCAGGAACTGGCCCCACTGCATGAGCATGTGCGTGTGCCGCTCGTCCGGCGTGATCTTCTCGGTGCCCACCAGCTCGGCCGAGACGCGGCGCGGCGTCGGCAGCGGAAAGCCGCTGTGCGGCCGCCCGCGGCCCGAGGCGCCGCCCCCCCGCGGCTCGTTGAAGCCGTTCTCGTAGGCCGGCTCCGCGAGGCGCGCGAAGGCCGTGAGTGACGCGCCCCACATGGGGTGCTGCAGGTTGTTGCAGCTGCCGTCCACGGTGCGGTAGCGCTGGTGGAAGCACGCGTCCGAGCAGCTGGGCGTGCGGCGGTGCGCCGTGCAGCCCGACAAGTTGGCGATGAGCTCCAGGTAGCGCGGGGACACCAGGTCGTTGTAGCGGAAGCCTGCGCGCGGAGGGGGTGGGGGCGGTTCGTGAATGATCGTCTCCGCGTCCGTACGGCGTCGATTAAGCAGCCCCCTCCCCCGGAAAAACTCACGTCTCGCCTCGAACATTCGAAGGGCACTCCGAGCGACAGCGGTCATCTGTGCGGCGCAGGCTAACGCAGCACACGCCTGCACGTGGCCATTAGCCTGCCAGTCCTTGGGGAGACGGGGGCTGATGGTCAATAATTGCAATTGAGTAATTTGCAAGTGATTTTTCATATTTTGGCCAATTTGGACCATGGCGCCGGCTGACATTGATCTACTTTTGTTTGAATAACATCATGGGATCTCTAAGTCCACTGTGAAGCAGAGGGTGCATGCCTATTTATTGTTAATGCATTGTTAATAATTATGGTTAATTAAATCCGAATTCGAACTGCAAACCTCTGCAATGCTCACAATCAGGGAGGCCTTCATCCGGCGGTGGATGGACTAAGAGCTGTACATTTATGCGAATTATCAGTATTGCCATAGCCAGCTGGATGAAGGCCTCCCCAATTCCTCTCGGCATCGTGTAAAAACCACCAAGTACATGCCTACGAGCAGATTATGTCGCTCCATCTCTTTCCCTTGGCTGACAAAAGGCAATTATTCTCAGCGAATGGCCATCGTCTCTTCTAGCGACGTGTCTTGCCCAAGCAACCTCCCCTTGAGAGTCAATAGTCTGTAACTTGTGTATGCTCTCTGATCCACGTGTTCCTATTTCCGCCTCTCAGTGTAATTCTCAGTGTGCATCTCTGACCCATGTGCCACAGGCGGTGACGTTCGCCGATTTCACCAAACCAACATCGACGCAGGCAAGAGGAGCCTCGCCGTCACTCACAGCTTTAACGCCGTTCACACAGCCAACAATGACGCGCGCGCGACATCGCTTCCTCCGACGGTTTAACAAACGAAGCGTCCGCGGGAATCCCCTTGGGAACCCAGTCCGCCGCCGTGGCGCCAGCGCCAGCGTACCCGTGCCATTGAGGTCGACGGTGAGGCCAGCGCGCACGTGCTCGTGCACGAGCTGCAGCGTGCGCTCGAAGATCTCGGCGGCGCGCACCTGCTCCAGCGTGTCGGGGTCGCGCGGGTAGCGGAACAGCGCCAGCAGGTCTCCCGCCGTGCGCGGACGCCTGCGGAGGAGGAGGTGAAAGGGGAGGGGGGGTGAGAGACGGAGACGAGACGAGTCGATCGTCAGTCTGCTCGCCTCCGAGACGCAGCGCGCCGCGATCGCGACGTGACGGCCGTCGGCAAGATTCGCACGAGAGCTGTCGGGTTGCCGAGGCACCAACAAACCGGGACGTATCGTGGGAAGAAGAATGTCTCGTTGTGGCAGTAGAGGAAAGAATTCCGTGTACAAGGATTGGCTGTTATGTCCCGAGGTAGACTGACAGCTTCCCCAGGACAAGCCAGCATGGGTGGCAACGCAACAACAACACGTCGGCGAGCAGTGAATTCATCGTTACAAATCACGCGAGCGAACGTCACATTCAGGCTACTGGAATGAACAAAAAAATGTGAATATTGACTCAGAACAAACAAGAGACTACAGATGAAAAAGTAATATACCGAAATAAGCAAATATTAATTAATGGCTTCTGGGATTACGTTATGACCCCCCCTCCCCCCAAATCACAACAATTTGACACTTTGCAGACCGCTGTGGACAACTTTATCCTGTCTTTGAACCCCTACAGTCTGCGGCCACATTGGGGTCCACAGGATCCCTACTGAAAAAAATCTTCTCTCCGTTCTTTTTTAAAGAGACAACACTGAAACACTGCAACAAAACTAGTTCAATCATCACTGTTCCCGAACATTGGGAGTTTAAAAGACCTTACGCTATATCAACAAAAATAATAATATGCGATGGAATTGATTGTCTAATTGCAGACATTTCAATGCAGAACATTTGCTAATTATCAGCTTCGTGCTTGGACAGACATGGCCAAAGAAACGAATGGATCTAAATTTCGATTTAAAGCTTTCGTGACTGCAGGGATTCATATTCTTGGTTCTTTCGGTAAAGTCACGTAGAAGGGAAATGATAAAATAATAAAAATAAAACAATACAATTCTCACGATGTTTCCATTGCAACACAAGCAATCGTCATCAGGTGTGAAAACCACAGCAAGAACATTTTGCAAAATTAAACACGTTTGTGTTCCGTTGCTCTTTGCCTGCCAAACGTGCGTCCTCTGCACATCACATGCCCTGTCTGTGATGTTCAGAGGACGCACGTTTGGCAGGTATTCACCGCACCCCGTTAACTTTCACAAATGCCTCAAACAACAAGCAAAAACTAAAAGCCGCAAAAAAATGAAGTGCATCTGTAGGACGAGCCAGGATTTCCATTCACGCCCAACCGTTCACCATATGCCGTAAGATACATATTTGTTTTGGGAATAACATCCCTAATTAGGCCAAGGCAAACACGCGGAGCCGACAATGGGGGTCACGGTTAAAGTCCCGCCGGCTGCATGAAGAATCGCTGCACCGCCGCGTTCCCAAACGAAACACAACACCATCGCCAGAGCACCCCCCCCCCCCACCTCCTCCTCACCCTCCTCCTCCTTACATTTTTCTGCCAGAAAATACATTCTCCCTGATGTAATGTTTTCTCCCCCCCCTCCCCCCGAGCCATTTCACCCTGTCCGCTCCACGCGTTGCGAGCGCTGACATCGTGACATCATTGTGAGTCACCACCAACAGCGTGCCGTGTTTCGTCAAAGTTTTCTTTTTTTTGCCCCCTCGTGTTTCGAGAACTCTTGGCATTTTCAGAAACAGCTCGGCCGCAGTGGGGGTTTTTTTTTGTTGCGCGCGCGTTTTATTTTTTCCTTCTCCAAGCAATAACGTTCTCCAAGTTCACAGCAGGTTTCTTGTCGAGTTTTCTGTGTGCCGCTTCATAACCGACCGTGTGACTGCGAAGTTTCGACGCCGCCGTTGGAACTCTCCCCCCTCCCCCAGCGCCCACCACCACCACTACCCCCGAGTTGTCGCCGAAATTCGACCTGATTGACGACCTCCTGATTGACGACGCGGAGCCGCGATTCGTCGCTTGCGATTTGGCTGCTAAAAGCAGCAGTCCGTTGATTCCAATGCAATGCCGTCAATCGTTGGCGGTCACATTTGGTGCGTGAAGTTACTTGGGAGAGAACGATCTGTCAGTCGATTGTGAAAAGGCAATCTATCGTCTGCGACAAAATCAAGCTAACTACGCCCAAACTCATGGGACACTGAGCAGAGTTTAGCGGGGTTGCCACTCGAATGGGTGGCCGCCGGGGCTTGCCAGGTGTTGTAGTTTCAACGAGATTGGAGCTTACTCCAGTTTCCTCCCACGTAAAGACACGTATGCAAGTTGACAAACATCCCAATGCAGGAATCTCCTGAAAAGTAGTCTTGGGACTCACCGAGGCTTTCTTGAGTACATAACAATTGTTACTGTCAGAAACTCCCGTCCGGACAGCAACAGAGAACACAACCAAAACAAAAACCTATGCAGGTGACTTTGTTTGAAAAAGCTGCAGATTCTGTGTTTCAGTGAAATAACTCAATGATTGTTACGATTAATATTTAGGTTTGTATCAAACTAGGACCCATATCTAACAGAGAGGGTGCTTGCCTCTAGCAATGTGGCATTTCACCAGGGATGAAGCAAGCCTGACTCCGCTGATGACACAATGAATGCCGAGAGCAGTTCAGAGTTTGCGAGTTTTAAACCAACGCGACTGAAATGATGCACTGCGAGAAGACCCTACAGTTGATGGGATGTGTATGTTTTCACGTGGAGGGACACACGTGTGCAGAGAGTGAGTTTCACTTCTTTAGATGCCCATCTAGTTTTCTTAATCGAATAATTTATCGCATGACGCCAATTCATTATTCGCTTGTCTGAAGAACTCATTCTAGAGCGCTCCACCAATTTCAACGAATGGGGTGCCAATTGAAAACGTAGGATATGTAGATCACGCAAAGTTGAAACAATTAAAACATTAACAAAAAATTACCCGATTATTAATCGAATTCAGCTCATCAGCCCCAGCACTACTACCTTGTAACCCGCTCTACCGTTTACGATAAGCCTGGCGCGGCACGGGTCCCATTGCGTGGAGTCGTACGGCGGGGTGGATCACTGTGTGTGCCATTGGGGAAGTGCGCGCTCGAGAGAGGGGGGCAGCCACGCGGTGGTTGGGGGTGGGGGAGGGTAAGGAGATATCCGCGGGGGCCCAATAGTAATTTATTTGACGTCGAATTGCAACGGGGCTCCCGCCAGCGTGAAATACAGAACACGCCGTGCTGCTCGAACTCACGCGGCATTTGCAGGGCAAGTCAGGTGAACTCTGGGTAAGCAGCCAGTCAAATTTCGATTTAAAGCTTTCGTGACTGCATGGATTCATCTTCTTGGTTTTTTCGGTAAAGTCACGTAGAAGGGAAATAATAAAATAATAAAAATAAAACATGATAAAATACAATTCTCACGACGTTTCGACAGCCCTGTTCTTCACCTGAGGACGGCTGCTTGCATTGTGGCCGAAACGTCGTGAGAATTATTTTATTATGTTTTATTTTTTTTATTTTATTATTTCCCTTCTACGTGACTTTACCGAAAGAACCAAGAAGATCAGCCAGTCAAAGTTACCGATCTCGTGAAAAAGTGTTTTTTTATATAATCGATTGCAGACTTTCTTATGGGTTTCATTAATAAATAAAACACGCCATCAAAAACAAAAGTGACAAATCTCTTCTTGAATATTTCTGTTCACGGAATTAATTATTAAAGCCACCAGCGCTTGTCGTAGTTTGTGGACAGGCTCAACGAATATAACTCGATGCAAATAAATATATTTAATTGCGGAATGCACGAACCGCTAGCTACGTCACTGCTCACCCCAACACTGGGCGGTGAACTCGGCGACCTGAGTTCAATTCCCAGCCACGGCTGTCGTCAGTGATATCTAGAATCAGTCCTCTCCTTCTTCACCTCACACACTGACCAGCAATGGTGGCGTATGGTCAAATTACCATCAACACTGCGCACTGCATTGAGAGGCCTTCCTTCATGAGAAAACTGACAAGATTACTCCCATATTCTTAGGTTTTTTCGGTAAAGTCACATAGGTGAAAAATTAAAATTAATAAAAGTAAAATTAAAATAAAATAAAAATCACGACGTTTCGGAGGCAACACAAGCTTCCGTCTTCAGGTGGAACCGTCACAGCACGATTGCTGTATCAAGTAATCTTTACTTCTTTACTTGATACAGCACTTGATACAGCTATCGTGCTGTGACGGTTCCACCTGAAGACGGAAGCTTGTGTTGCCTCCGAAACGTCGTGATTTTTATTTATTTTACTTTTATTAATTTTAATTTTTTACCTACGTGACTTTACCGAAAAAACCTAAGAATATGAATCCTTGCAGTCACGAAAGCTTCAAATCTAAGCTTACTCCCGTTTATTTCGCTGGCCTTTGCACACATTGCCCAGAACTTTCGCAGGATCTCATCAGATATTGAAAGGTAAGCAAGGTTACAGCCTGGAGGGTCATTGAATATAAAACCGCCACGAATACAACTTGTTAACGGCTGCGGGTCTACGTGGGGACAGTGAATCAAAATCCATTATTGCACTGTAATTCTATGCTCCCACATCCCGCACCTTCGCCAAATAATCGCCATGACCCCTGGCGACAGCGTTGCCACATGTCCTGGTTTGCCCAGGATGGTCCGTGAATTGGTTTCCGTGTTTGGTGGTGAGAATTGATTTGTAACGAGATCTGGTAACGGTATTGTGTGAACTTTAGAATACTACACTGCGCAGTTTTGATAATACTGTAGACCTCGGCTGGCTGATAAACATGTATGTGTGTCTGGGTGTGGTCTAAAATGGAAAAGGTGGCAACCCCCGTACGGAGGTCCTCATGTAACTGCGTGTCTCCAAATGCACGTGGACTGAAGCCGGCTGGTGTAGACCGGGCAGGGAGCCACCTCACTTGTCAAAGAGCTCGCGCTGGGTGGAGTTGATGGCACTGTTCACGCTCCGGATCGCCTCCTTCAGGGACTCCTCCACGAACGAGTCTCCCGAGCGCACCGCCTCAGGCACTGCGGCACACGGGGGAGAGCGCGGCGAGCGTCACGAGCGGTGCCTCATTCTTGACCATCCGAGCGCTCAAACAAAACCAGTGACATGGTGCGGGTGGTATGGGTGTTGAGAGTATTTGGCTTCATATTCTTGGTTCTTTCGGTAAAGTCACGTAGAAGGGAAATAATAAAATAATAAGAATAAAACAATTACATTCTCACGACGTTTCGATTGCAACATAAGCAATCATCATCAGGTGTGAAAACCACAGCAAGAATTTTTTTGAAAAAAGTAGCGGTTAAAAATATTTATATATATGCTGTTGTTTTCACACCTGATGATGATTGCTTGTGTTGCAATCGAAACGTCGTGATAATTTTATTTATATATTTTCTATTAATCTATTATTTCCCTTCTACGTGACTTTACCGAAAGAACCAAGAATATGAATCCCTGCAGTGACGAAAGCTTTAAATCGAAAAGTATTTGGCTTCTGTACATTTCCACACAAGCCACTTCTTTGAGCTACTATTTGTGGCCAAGTGGCTTATGACAAAGAGCTATACAGCTCAGTGGGCCTTACCTGGTAAAATTATAAAAATTTGTTTTCGTTTATGGGTCCGGGGGCAAGGAATTAAATGAATAAAATGCCACCCCCATCAAATTTCCCAACTCTCTGTATCCCGGCACTTAGGCTTGTGTGGCTCATAGGCCCCTGCACAGTTACACCACCTAAGAACTCGAACGGCACGCCACTGCACCTGTGTATTGGGTTTTATAACTCTGTCGCCACCGCATGTTGTGAATCATTTGTACAATCGTCATGGGAAAAAAATCTATTTGTAGAAATGTTGAACTTCTTTTGCACCGTACGCAATTATAATTCTCGAATTATAATTCTAGAATTATAATTATAATTCTAGAATTATAATTG
The DNA here is from genome assembly GCF_964198595.1 of Lampetra fluviatilis. Classification (NCBI taxonomy): domain Eukaryota; kingdom Metazoa; phylum Chordata; class Hyperoartia; order Petromyzontiformes; family Petromyzontidae; genus Lampetra; species Lampetra fluviatilis. Next base: position 3,210,882 of record NC_136288.1, read on the forward strand.
GCCTTCTGGAATTATAATTATATTCCAATTATTCTGTCCGTGGCTTTGTCGTGAGACATCTAGCTTCCCGTTCGGAGCGCTCACAGAAAGTCGCGTCGCATCAACCCACGTCAGAGACCGGTCTTGGCAAGATGACATCACGGAACAACGGAACTTCTCGAGGTCTCTTCAATCGCCTCTTATCCACACTGGGTGGTGCTGCACCACCTCACCGTGCCCTGCTATTGAGGTGCTCACTTTTCGTCTTCAGAGTTGAAATTCATCCACAATTAATACACAACCACATTTTATTGAGTTTTCCTTGCCACGGTCATCGGTCAATGGGTTGAGGCCATCAGCTCACGATGCTTGAGAGCCTGGTCCAGTCTGAGGGCGGTGGGAGGGGGGTACTGAAACTTGGACTTGAACCTAGTCCAGTCTGGGGAGGTGCTGAAACCTCGACTTGAACCTGGTACAGTCTGGAGGTGGGAGGGTGCTGAAACTTTGACTTGCACCTAGTCTAGTCTGGGGGGGTGCTGAAACCTCGACTTGAACCTAAACTCTCAGCAGTGGCAGCTTCATGGCCTAACAGATGAATCGGCCCCTGTGGCACCTAGCCACCTCCACAATGAGTGGAATTCGGATATATTTATACCTTATATGAGCACAGTCCTGATATAAGCAACACGTACTTAAATTAGCCTGGTGGGGGAAATGCAAAGGACGACTTCTGGTACAAGGACGCTACTCCGGATACAATCACAGCTGGCCTTGCTGCCAAGGCCAGGCGTGCTTATATTCAGCCTCGATTGTATCGTGAAATATGAGGCTCCACTTTGCCCCAAAAGGTGGGAACCTCCCATAGGCTCTATCCCTGTGTGATCCACAAGCTCCCTCCCTACCAACGACGTGTGACGAATACAAACGGCGCACGGGAGGCTTGAATCCACTTGTGTTCATCGCATGGCACGGTCACTGCTCAATGGTTTGAGGCAATGATGAGCGGCTGAGTGGCGAGAAAACCGAGACTCCTGTTGGTGAGCTATTATTTTTGGAAGGGATCTGCTGCCATGAATCACCCAGCAGTTGCGTGTCGTTTTTTTCTCCTTTACAAAAAAAAAGAATCCAGATGCTGGAGGCGAGTGGGGGGGGGGGGGGCCTTACGAGGCACGGCTCCAGAAAATGTCGCCCGCAGCACACGGCGCGTTACGTGTGTGCGTGACCGGTGTCAAGACGCAGGTTAGCGCGGACTCGTTCGAAGACGCAGCTGGTGACACGTGGGGAGTTTTACTGGAGCTGTGTGAGAGACACCGGCGATGGGAGTGCCTAGTCCACTTACTCCCTCCAAAGACCAACACAAAGATCTCCCGTATAGCATCTAACAGACTGCTGAGACACGTGTTGGCAGCAGCATGCCCGGCTGCCTTTGTCTCCCCAGTATTCATGTTTACACACACACTGCACCAGGTACTCATATGGGCCGAGCCAACGTAGGGGAGGCTCACGACCACATCAGATATTCGTCGTTGGTGCTGATGATTATTGATACGTTTCCACTGTGATATTATTTCAGGCTGATGATGACAATGATGGCAATGGTGATAATGATGACATTGAAGACATTGATAGTGGATGATTCGAGGTGATGACGATGACGACACTAATATTGCTGCCAGCGTTAATTCTGACACATAAGCGAATGCTACTGCCGATAACAATGATGATGATGATCATCATCATGATGATTACATTCAAGGTGCTGATAAGGATGACCGTGTTTGTATTCAGAGAGGTGAAAATGATGGCCATGCTGGTATTAAGGATGGGTGATGACGGTAATGATGAGGATGCTGCTGCTGCTCATGCTGCTGCTCATGCTGCTGCTCGTGCTGCTGCTCATGCTGCTGCTCATGCTGCTGCTAGTGCTGCTGCTAGTGCTGCTGCTAGTACTGCTGCTAGTACTGCTGCTAGTGCTGCTGCTAGTACTGCTGCTAGTGCTGCTGCTCATGCTGCTGCTCGTGCTGCTGCTCATGCTGCTGCTAGTGCTGCTGCTCATGCTGCTGCTCATGCTGCTGCTCATGCTGCTGCTCGTGCTGCTGCTCGTGCTGCTGCTCGTGCTGCTGCTCGTGCTGCTGCTCGTGCTGCTGCTCGTGCTGCTGCTCGTGCTGCTGCTCGTGCTGCTGCTCGTGCTGCTGCTCGTGCTGCTGCTCATGCTGCTGCTCATGCTGCTGCTCGTGCTGCTGCTCATGCTGCTGCTCATGCTGCTGCTCGTGCTGCTGCTCGTGCTGCTGCTCGTGCTGCTGCTCATGCTGCTGCTCATGCTGCTGCTCATGCTGCTGCTCGTGCTGCTGCTCATGCTGCTGCTCATGCTGCTGCTCATGCTGCTGCTCATGCTGCTGCTCATGCTGCTGCTCATGCTGCTGCTCGTGCTGCTGCTCATGCTGCTGCTCGTGCTGCTGCTCATGCTGCTGCTCGTGCTGCTGCTCGTGCTGCTGCTCGTGCTGCTGCTCGTGCTGCTGCTCATGCTGCTGCTCATGCTGCTGCTCATGCTGCTGCTCGTGCTGCTGCTCATGCTGCTGCTCGTGCTGCTGCTCATGCTGCTGCTCGTGCTGCTGCTCATGCTGCTGCTCATGCTGCTGCTCATGCTGCTGCTCGTGCTGCTGCTCGTGCTGCTGCTCGTGCTGCTGCTCGTGCTGCTGCTCATGCTGCTGCTCGTGCTGCTGCTCGTGCTGCTGCTCGTGCTGCTGCTCGTGCTGCTGCTCGTGCTGCTGCTCGTGCTGCTGCTCATGCTGCTGCTCGTGCTGCTGCTCGTGCTGCTGCTCGTGCTGCTGCTCGTGCTGCTGCTCATGCTGCTGCTCGTGCTGCTGCTCGTGCTGCTGCTCGTGCTGCTGCTCGTGCTGCTGCTCGTGCTGCTGCTCGTGCTGCTGCTCGTGCTGCTGCTCGTGCTGCTGCTCGTGCTGCTGCTCATGCTGCTGCTCGTGCTGCTGCTCGTGCTGCTGCTCGTGCTGCTGCTCGTGCTGCTGCTCGTGCTGCTGCTCGTGCTGCTGCTCGTGCTGCTGCTCATGCTGCTGCTCGTGCTGCTGCTCGTGCTGCTGCTCGTGCTGCTGCTCGTGCTGCTGCTCGTGCTGCTGCTCATGCTGCTGCTCGTGCTGCTGCTCATGCTGCTGCTCGTGCTGCTGCTCATGCTGCTGCTCGTGCTGCTGCTCGTGCTGCTGCTCATGCTGCTGCTCGTGCTGCTGCTCGTGCTGCTGCTCGTGCTGCTGCTCGTGCTGCTGCTCATGCTGCTGCTCGTGCTGCTGCTAGTGCTGCTACTGCTCATGCTGCTGCTAGTGCTGCTGCTCGTGCTGCTGCTCATGCTACTGCTCATGCTGCTGCTAGTGCTGCTGCTAGTGCTGCTACTGCTCATGCTGCTGCTAGTGCTGCTGCTCATGCTGCTGCTCATGCTACTGCTAGTGCTGCTGCTAGTGCTGCTACTGCTCATGCTGCTGCTAGTGCTGCTGCTCATGCTGCTGCTCATGCTGCTGCTAGTGCTGCTGCTCATGCTGCTGCTCATGCTACTGCTAGTGCTGCTGCTAGTGCTGCTACTGCTCATGCTGCTGCTAGTGCTGCTGCTCATGCTGCTGCTCATGCTGCTGCTGCTCATACTGCTGCTCGTGGTGCTCGTGGTGGGCAGCGTGCCGACCCTTGACGGAGAGCAGCATGCTGGCGGACGCGTGCCCCACGGAGTTGCGCGCCACGCACTCGTAGCGGCCCTCGTCGCCCGCGTTCACGTCGCGCACCATGAGGAAGCCTTCGGCGCTCATCACGAACTTCCCGCTCTCCGACAGCGGCGCCCCGTCCTGCACAGCGGGCACGCACGCACACTCGGTCAGTCAGTCTGTGAATTAAAACAACAACGACACAGAAACGAAGACGAAAATCCCCCGTAGAGTCTTAACACACTTTTGGGGCAAGTGCTGTTTGCGAGCACCTATGAAGGCCGGTACGGCACACGAAGGGGTTGGTGGCCAGCACCACTCCCGGCCGCCTTTGTCTCCCCAGTAGCGATGTTTACTACACACCGTGAGCAGGAATCAAACTCGGGTCACTGGGTTCGCACCACAGCGCCGCTAATCGCTACTCCACTACCGCTCCCCGAGGTTGACGTCTTTTTTTCCACGTTTTTATTTCCCACGTCGACGTTGTTAAAACAGCAGCAGCAACACAACTATTGTAAGGGGGTAAATGTGGAAAGGACACTATAAACAAATTATAGGTCGAAAAAAAATACTATTGGCTTTAACAAATCAGCTAATTCAGCTCATCAACCCCGGCAAAATGTATCCATCAGAAATATCCGGACGCATGTGACACAAATGCTATTTTAAAAATCATTACTACTATTGTGCCAGATGAAGAGGCGTTGGGACCCCGAGGCAAAGGCTCAACGTGACGTGGGGGTAATCTGGGCCCGCTGTTAAGACAGCGTTCGTAGAGGCCCAAATCGATAACAAAAAAAGCAATTGCCGTATAAAGAAAGCATCCAGTACAAATATAAAATGTGGGACGTGACAAAGTCAAAAAAAAAATATTTATTCGAATATTAAAGATGTTTAAATGGAAAAAAACTATAAAATATATAAAATATAAACACTGCAGGCCTGCAGTTACCTGCTCATGCCGGGGTAGGGGCCTCTGCTAAAGCGGCTCTAAAGAGTCACTCTGGCGGCAATCTTGGCCACGCTGGCCAGACCTTTTGTAAGAGATGGTAGTACCCACGCCCTACCTGCTGATCGACTGTCATGAGCCCATGTACACTGCCGGGTGGACAGAGGTGGGCAGAATTAAAATACCTTCACCATTGTTTCAACGACGAGCGATCAAGCTGGCAACCTGTGCATTGCAAGTGCAGCGTGGGTAATATTATCATAGTACGATGTAAACAACTGTATATACTTAAAAAAAAAGGGATTCAATGATTAGCATAGAAGGTTTCTCGTTTCCAAGTTGATTTTGTGTAACCAGGTGAGAATTCAAGAGAACGGGGTGAGCCTCATTTGAAAGAGTCGCCCGATCGGTGACATTCACAGACGCCGAAGATTCCACCGCTCCACGTGACAATGTAGCGAGCACGAAATCACGTGGCCTGGCACGGCACACAGGTAACCACTGAGCATCGTTGTTTGTCAAAACAGCAGCGAAGAGGGTGCACAGGATTCCGCACATTCTGTTGTCTGGACACGTGGCCACGTCTAAAGTGAAATGTGTGGTTCTGATAATAGTAACAACGGCAGTAACGCAGCCCACGTGTGGCGATGATTAGGGCTCTAGCGATGCAAGTCCCCCCACAATTTGATTAATTGTCATGATTACAGTCAAGGTCCAATACTTTTTTTTTTACCGTTTGGTGAAGATAATTCTGGGAAGGGGAGGAGGGGGGGGCTAAAGTTGTGGAACGCGATGTTTTAACGCCCTGTTCCCTAGGCCGGGCCACTTGAGTTCGATTCTCGGTCATGGATGGCATCAGTGGTGAGTGTTGTCTAAACCGGTTCTTCCCGCCCCCCCCCCCTTCACAAAGTTGTACTAGCCAGTATGGTGAAGTACCGTATAGTCATACTAACACCATGGGGAGGCTCTGCATCGCAACAGATCGACAAAGGCTTGAACATATAAATATATACACGTAGTCCCTTCGTGTACTATGTGCTATGTACAAACCCATAAACACACATTGCAGGAGTAAAAAAAAAAGAATGCACATTCACGCGCACGATTTGATACGTGCATAGTGAACGCGAGCATCGGTTTGCACCGACGAACCGATGCACACGCGACACGCCGAGCGCTCGCTCACGCCCTCTCAACGCTCCTCGACAGCGCCCAGGGCCACCGCAGAGTTTCGCGACTCCGCAAAGCCACACGTTGGGCATAGCCCTCGCGACGATGAATTATGGCCAAGCGCATCCACGTGAGCAGCCGGCCGACGCGGTAGGAATGTGCCCCATGGCTCCAGTACCTAAGCAACGTTGGCCGTACACAAATACAACTCGGACCTGACTGACGGTCGTCCTCCGCAGGGAGCGCTCAGATCGCTTCGACGAGTTCCGCCAAACGGACTCGGCAAACGCGCGACTTGAGTTTTGGGGCGCATCACCGAGTGGCCCCGCTGGCTGCTACGCGATTGCGTTCGGATCCAGCGACTGCTTGCAGACCGCTTAGCGAGACGCTTGCAAAAAGAAAACCTCTAATCAGTGACAACAAACGGAGGCCCCGCTGGAACGTAGATGCCAGAGAATTTGGACATCCGAAGCGATTCTCTGGCGCGTCCAGGAATTTCGGTAATGGGCAAATAATTGAGTGCATTCCTTTGCAGAGAGAACATGGAGGAATGACTTAATGAATGGGTATATTCTCTCTTTCAGAAATCCACGTGAAACCCTGTCCCTCTGCGTCTGATTACGGGGTGTCCCAGAATAGAGGGTTTTTTGGGTTAGATCGCGTAAATATAAAGTTGTCGTTGCACCTGCCACCACACGACACAGCCAATAAGTAATGTTTGTCACGTAAACAAAACATGCCCATTCGTTACTAGTTCAGTACACCGGTGTGTTGGAGAGTAAACACACGACATTTACAATTCGAGTACGACGTTTCAGCGGCAATTACAACCAGCCTCATCAGGCGACAGCCAGAGTTAGTGGCTGTCAACCAACCTCATTGAATAGTGCATGTTGTGGGTTTACTCTCCAACACACCGGTTTACTGAACTAGTAACGAATTGGCACGTTTTGTTTACGAGACAAACCTTACAAATTGGCTGTGTCGGGTGGTGGTGGGTGCAACGACACATTTATATTTACGCGATCTAACCAATAAAAAACTTCTACCATGGATATTGGTCATGAAAGCCGACTACGTGTTAAAGTGGGGTGTCCCACATTAGCCGATTCAAATAGCAGGGGACGAGGGCAGGAGGAGCGGTTGTGGCTCTCACATCGGGCACCGCGCCGCGTGAACCGACGTGCGAACATTTAACCGTGACTGCTGGAATCTTCTAATTGTTTTGGAACACAAGGTGGGACACATTATTTATTAATTTACTTTTCTCAAGACATCTGTTTCACTGTAGGGAGACGCCGTGTGCGCGCACGCGCGCGCCGGTTTGCGATGTGCTAAATGCAGCCAGATGTTTGAATGCGAGCACGCGCGTGTTTGTTCTTGAACAAGCTGAGTGCTCTGGGAGAAGCACATTCATTTGCCTCATTCCCCAGAGTAGCCCCAGGCGCGACGTAGCGAGTTGTGTGCCTCGAGAAAAAAAATGCACACAGACACACAGACACACAAAGATAACAATTCCGCCGTATGGGTCTTAACAGACTGTTGGGGCAGGCGCTGTGAACGACCACCAAGGCCGGCACGGCGCACGAGGGACAGTACCGGATCATCCTCGTAGCAAAAGTAGCAAATGCTACGGGCCCCGCACCTTCAAGGGCCCTGCGCTAAATGCTTTCAAGCTATCAATTCCGGTCCAGTGATTCGGCACTTGCTCTATTACTATAGTACTATACCGCCTTCAACTTTTACGAACGACTGGGTGTTTCAGGTTAGCGATTTGTCGTCTTATCTGGCTGTATAGCAAATGAAAAAATACAATTACTTTACTATGCAAGTTACAAATTTGTGTTTTAATATTTGTGGGTTTTTTTATATAGGGCCCCTTTATAACATATGCTACAGGCCCCGCACTAGCTTAATCCGGCACTGGAAAATGCACATAAACAACACAACCCAAAGTCATATCACCCGATACAACAAACATAAAGCACAATCCGCTTTTGCAAATCTCTGCGGAGTAAACTGGTGACTCCACGCTCCTTTTTAACGTCGTCCCAACTTCCCGACAAAGACGACGATCTTGCACGGAAAGGGCGAACATCGTTCGCCTGTCCGACAGATTTCTCCGCACTTCTCTCCAAATCGCTACAAAAAAAAAACGAAGTTAACAGAAATGTGAAAGTGTTTGTGTGGAGACCCGCGCTGGGTGCCCGATTCTGTGGCCTACACCAAAACATGCCAGCTGGCAAATTCCCCCCCCCCCTACCCCGCATCCCACCCAACTACCCCTTGCCAATGTTCTGAAGTCATGTGCCCTGTGAACGTAAATGCCTTTCAGATGCACGGTGATGTCAATTACTTTGAAATGGCAATGAGCTCAATTTGACCGCGAGCCCAGTCTTGTGTGCGGCAGCCAAACACTGAGAAGGATGATCAGCAATGCTGTTGGCGATCCCCTCCTCTTTGACAAGAATTTCATTTTTCTCATGGCCATGTCGTGATGAAAGATGTCACAATTAAAGGCACGTTCTGTGTTGGCAAAGGGCAAAGAACAGTTATGTTGATGCATTGCTTTAAATAAAAAATATATATTGCAGCGTTTTATTCCCATTTTGGAAGTGGCCTGCATTTGAAATGTTTGACCAAAAATGGCAAAAGTCTATAAAAAGACATTACCAACGTGTTAAAACTCGCCAGCAGTAAGATTAACAATAACACCAACTAGTAATTGCACGCAGATTAAATAATCTACGCAGCGACAATATATGAAAAGTGTTCGTTTGAGTTATATCAATTGAGTCAGTTGCATAAAATGTAGGCTTCGATAAGTAACACAAACGAGAAAAGATTGTCTCCTCCATCTCGCCTCGTTCCTGGACATCGCGTGAAGGTGAGGGCCAGTCCGCACACGCACACCACACACGCACACACACACACACCACACGTACCATGCACACCACACACACACACACACACCACACACCATACGTACCACGCACACACACACCACACACGCACACACGCACACCACACACGCACACCACACACGCACACACACGGACACCACACACGCACACACACGCACGCCACACACGCACACACACCACACACACCACACACGCACACCACACACGAACACCACACACACACAGCACATACACACCACACACGCACACACTACACGTACCACACACACACACCACACACGCACGCCACACACGCACACACACACACACACCACACACACCACACACGCACACCACACACGCACACCACACACGAACACCACACACACCACACACACGCCACACACGCACACCACACACACCACACAAATACCACACACCACACACACATACCACACGCACACCCCACACACACCACACATACCACACACACACCACACACACACACACCACACGTACCACACACACGCGCACAAACATTCCACCAGTCACGCTACACTGCTCATTAATATCTGTCAGCAAAGAGAAGCGGCTGGCTCACCACCGTCCAGGTTTACGAGACGTTGGCTCGGATCAGAGGAAACCCCAGGGGGTAGCCTGAAGCACAGTTCATATTTTAAATCGTACTTATCCTCATTCTTTGCATATATTGTCTGAACTGTATTGTGTTCGAACGTCGTGCTTAATCTGCAATACCTTCTTACTGAGTAATCATCTCAAATAGGCCTTCGTTTCGGTGCCTCGAGATGCACTGCATGGATAGGCGCTGTTTAGTTGAGGATGACGATGATGACCCTGCATATCTACGTTCGCAACCTTCTGAATGCAGCAAGATGCACATTTCCCTGTTCATTGGTGAGCATTTCATTCTGCTTTAGCTCGCTACAAGGACATGATTATACATTTTAAAGAAATTAATCAGGTGATGAAAAAAAAGACATGAACAAATCCTGATTTAACCCAAACATATGACATTTACCGCTGCCCAATTGCCAAGTGTACGATTCACCATTTATGGCATCTGTTCTACGTGTTCTTCACAGCCATATTCATCATAATCATCCTCAAACGTGATCTGTCCACTGCCGGATTAAGGCCTTCCGAATCCGTCTAGCTCCTGCACACCGGCTGGTTTTCTCACTCCGTCTCGCGGGGGGGGACGTGTTTGTCGGGGCCTGTTCCCTACTTTGGCTGCCTTCCGTCGTTAGTCTCGACCCCCGGTCATCGTCTCCCCCTTCTGGAGACGCGTACGGGTCAGGCCCACTCCTCCACAACCAGCAGACGACGACTCTGACCTGTGTACGAACTCTAATCCACGTGTTCCTATTTTCTCGTCTTACAGTGACAATAATAACATGAAACATGGTATTGATAATGTGTCACTTTGTTAACATTGGTGCCGTGAAAAATTATTTTGCAAAATCATTAAAGGATTAAATTAACCTCTTTCGTTAAAAATGTTTACTTTTGCTGCCTGAAGCAATTTCCTTATGTTTCGCTTCAAAAGCGTATTAAATTTACGACACAGTTAGAATTTCTTCCCTTTTCCACATACGTAACAACATTTTTTTATTATTTCCCCACGTAAATGCATATATCCCCGTCCGCGCGCGTGTTTCTATTCGTAAGCACGAGCCGCGCTCGTTTCCTGCGTGAGTGCATCAATTAGCGAGAGCCCCACTTTGCAGGAATGTTAATTACCATCGCCCCCCTCCCATGCCCCCGAACACACCATGTGGGGGGGGGGGTCCGTGTGTGGGGGGCTCCATCTGGGGGAGCTCCATTTGGGGGGGGCTCTGTGTGGGGAGGCTCTGTGTGGGGGGGGCTCTGTGTGGGGGGGGCTCTGTGTGGGGGGGGCTTTGTGTGGGGGGGGGGCTCTGTGTGGGGGGGCTCTGTGTGGGGGGGGGCTCTGTGTGGGGGGGGCTCTGTGTGGTGGGGGGCTTCGTCTGGGGGGGCTCCGAGTGGGGGGTGTCCATGGCAGAGGAGGCTGCCTCTAAACCTGGGCTGACAAGGCCTGAAGCTTTCTTGAGGGCGTCTCGAGGTTAAAAGAGAGTGAGCCGTGAGGGGTGCGCGAACGGGGTCTGGATGGGTTTGCGGGCAGTCTTCAGTTTGCCAGCGGTTGTATATGAGTCACAGTCTTTGCCGAGTCTCAGTCTGTGGGTTCCATTAAGTCCTCGTCGCAGTCTAGTCGACCAAAACATGAAATGCTTCGTCCACTTTGAGTTTTTAATGTTGGGGTGAGGGGTGCGCGTCCTCCACCCCACCCCCTCGATATTACCAGGCCAGCCAATGAGTGAACTCAGAACATCTTCGGGTGTAACATATATAGCCAAAGGTCAGTTTTGGTCTTCTTTGGTCAACCGCAGCCTCCGTTAAGGTTACTAAATTATCTGAAGTCTGCACCTTCATTCAGACTCGTTATTTTTGTCCCGTCATAGCCGGTCAAGCTTCGCTGTTTGGTGGGTAGCAGCCGCAAGCCGTCGTCACGCTCGACGACCTTTGTCCACCCCGCCGGTCATGGTCGACCAACGTGCAAAACGCTTTGCTGACGAATATTTCCATAGCTAGATGTAATACTGGTAGGAACCCACTGGTTCCACCAGCACACAGGGGATTATTGTGTCCGTCTGTCCGTCGTGCAGGGAGGGGCTGGGTGGGGAGGGAGGGGCTGGGTGGGGAGGGGAGGGTGAGGAGGGGCTGGGTGGGGAGGGTGGGGAGGGGAGGGGCTGGGTCGGGAGGGTGGGGCTGGGTGGGGGGTGGGAGGGGTGGGGCTGGGTGGGGAGGGGCTGGTCACCCTGTGGTGCCCTTATAAAACTCAACGTTTAACCTACTCACGCCGACTTGTGCCCGCCCTCACAGTCGGGCATATTTGCGGAATACACCACGCCGCTGTTGACCCTGGCCATTGACCGAGCAACCCAACGTTCCTACCAGTTCCCTCTGCAGGAATATGCTAAACTGGATAATCGCCGTGTGAGTGGGGTGGGGGGGTGAGGCTGCGAGCCGTCCTACCTTAGTCCAGGTGATGCCGGGCTGTGGTTCTCCCTGCGCGCTGCAGTAAATTCGCACGTGGTGACCAGACTCCGTCTTGATGTCGGACGGCAAGACCGTGATCACCGGCGCCTCTGTGAATACACAGCGCACGGGGGAAACGGAACGAGACCTTTAAGGAAGCAACGTGAAACAATTCCGCGTACGTCTGTGAGACGATTGAAGTCGCAGGAGCCGAGTGGGAACTCACAGACGGTCGCGTTATAATGGTGGGCAAGAAACGTGGGGGGATCGTGGATTAAGATTTGAACAGTTAAGGTCGATTAAATATACACGATGATGGTATATACTATAATATAGTGGTAGAATCTTCTTGGTTCTTTCGGTAAAGTCACGTAGAAGGGAAATAATAAAATGATTAAAATAAAACATAATAAAATATTATTTTGTGAGAATTATTTTATCATGTTTAATTTTTATTATTTTATTATTTCCCTTCTACGTGACTTTACCGAAAGAACCAAGAATATGAATCCCTGCAGTCACGAAAGCTTTAAATCGACATTTATAGTGGTAGAAGTTTGTCTTTTTACCTGGGTCAGTAATAACTGTACATTAAAAGTGACTGTGTAACGAATGAGATTTGCGATGAATGCAGCCCAGCTCACCGCTGCCTTGGCGATCGTAATAATTATATATCTACTATCGCAAACGAAGAAAGCAAGCAGGGAGATAGAGAGATGCGTCTCCCTCTGAGATGTAGAACAGCCGCCTCCCAGAATGTCGCCGACGATATCAGTTTCCCTCTCTGTGGCGGTGTTTTTGGCGAGCGCGTGAGTTGTTTTTTTATTATTCTCCTGACTGTTGCATTGCGCAGCGCGGCTGTCTGGCAGGAGCGTGGGAGGTGTGTATTCATGTTGAACCTCCAACCGCGCTAATCGGAGGTGGACGTGTTGGCTGTGTAGGCGGAGGCGGAGGAGGAGGAGGTGGTGGTGGTGGAGATGAAGGTGGACACAGAGGATGTTGAGTTGGCGGACTGCGGACATGGCAGTTGAGGTGTAGGTGGCGGTGAAGGAGGTGGTGGTGGTGGAGGGAGACATGGAAGGTGGAGCTGGTGGAGGTGGTGGAGCGGTAGACGGTGGCCCTCACGGCGGCGCGTGATGGTGAGCGTGGCGTCGGCGTCCCGCGAGCCCACGGCGTTCTTCGCTTGGCACCGGTAGCGGCCGCTGTCGCGCACCTCGGCACGCGCGATGCGCAGCGTGCCGGGCGGCAGCAGGGAGACGCGTCCCTCGCTCACCACGGGGTAACCTGCTCGCCCGCACGGCACGGACACCAAGACCCATCCTCAGAGGTCGCAAATGGGTTTTGATTCCTTACCCGTACCCGTACCCAGCCGCACCAGGGTCGCAAACGGCTACCCGTACCCTACCCGTACCCTACCCGATACCCGGCCGGGTACGGGTAGCCGGGTATCGGGTAGGGTACGGGTATCGGGTAGGGTACGGGTATCGGGTACCCGATTGCGACCTCTGCCCATCCGCGTGGAGCCCACACACAGGCTGCTGGGGCAAAGTGCCGGTAGGGGTCAACCATTGAGTCGGTACGCAGAAATCTGTCAGAACTTGAGCTCTCACCACCCCCCTCCTCCTTGTACACCCGCGGACTTTTTACACCCCCCCCCCCCTCCCCGAATCCTATAGAAAGCCCGATATTTAATCCAGGCAGAAACGATCATGGGTTAATAATATTAATGCGTTTAAGCAAACAGACAGTCCACCGCCGGACTATCTAACTCATTTGAAGGCCAATGTAGACACATTATTATCGAGGCTTCACCCCCCCCACCCCCCGTTTCCTATGCGTACATTGTCAGTAGACCCCCCATACGCAAGCTACGCATTTGGGTTAAACCCCCTCTCCCCTCCATGCGTACGTACTCAATGGACGGCCCCTTGCCATGAAGGTCAACGCGACGCGCGAAGGGGGTGGTGCGGCTAGCGTCACGCCCGGCCGCCTTTGTATCTCCGGTGGTGATGTTTACGCCCCGTAGCCAGGCATTCATTTCAGGCTGATGACCGAATCGTGCGGAAATTTGCCCGATCTCATGTCAGATTTCAGAATGTATGTGGGATTGAGCCCTGGACAGTGCTTGGGATGCGTGCCCACCGCTGTGCGACTGTGCTAGGTGGTGTTCGGCAGAGCGAATTGCAGAAAAACACTTTGTTGTACTGTACGTTGCGCCCACATCTGTGCCCCCCTGCTTTTACCAAACCCACACTGACCAGCATGCCGAGCGAAAGACAATACGGATTTTTAAAAAACACCACCGCCACGACCAGCACGCCATAGGGCGGCCCTGAGTCCAGGGCCGGACTGACACCACAGCGGCACGTGTCAGCTATGCGTCTCCGAGGACGTGACAGCAGTGCAGCTGAGACTGCGGTCAAGACCGCACCGGCCTTGGTCCACGAGATGCTTGGCTGGGGATCCCCGCGTGCCTCGCACAGGAAGTCCACGGTCTGACCCTCCACCAGCGTCTGGTTGGTGGGCAGCACCATGAACTCGGGCGGCTCTGCGGGTGACACAACCCGCACGGCTCGTTCCTCAACACGCGGCTGATCCGTAGGTCGCCCCCCTCTCTCCTCACGCCTCACTCTGTTGACCTACTCGCTGTCACCTACCCCGTCTCTCTCATCTCTCTCTTTTTTAATTTAAAATTTTAAACTTTGCTTTATGTAAACCCCCACCTCTCGCTCACTCTCTCTCTACTCCCCACCTCAATGCACTCTCCTACCTCGTCTCTCTCACCTCTCTCTACTCCCATCTCAATGTACTCTCCTACCCCGTCTCTCTCACCTCTCTCTACTCCCATCTCAATGTACTCTCCTACCCCGTCTCTCTCACCTCTCTCTACTCCCATCTCAATGTACTCTCCTACCTTGTCTCTCTTATTCAGGGATTGTTCCTACCCAGTGCAACAGTTGCAACATTTCAGAAATGTGTGGCCAATCACAGCGAGTCGAGAGGTATCATATGACCACCCGTATGTTTGTTTAACCTAAGAAAGTAAAATTTAATCCATGTCTGAAACTATTCTCGTCATAAAGTATGTTCACATGTTTAAAAATAATATGGGCAATTATTTTATTTATTCAGCATTTCTTCCGTGCGTAGCAAACTGATAAGCGCTGTTGGCTACGTACGGTGCGAACGAAGTTCAACATACATACGTACATATTTATTGTTTCCCATATATAATGGAGTTTCTACATACTGTATTACTAATTAATAATATTAATAAGAATATCATAACAAATTTTTATCGATGTCATTCTCTTAAAATACCTAACAAGGAGTTGACGCGACGTCTTTACGAGCAGCCATTGGCCGGAGAGAGAAATGCAGCTGAAAGTTTAACTTCATTAAAACTATTTAGATTTGTGTTTGTTTTAACTACTAAATAGAATCAAACCTGCCAAAGTCGGCCGGCTGAAATACCGAGCAACAGACGAACGTTGAACTTCTTTCGCATCGTGCATAGCCAACCAAAATGTGACTTCAATCAAGATTTAAAAGTGCCGAAATCAAACCACTCCATTTGCCACGCCACGCAAATGGAGTGGACGAACGACCGCTAGTTAGGTCCGCCGGCTGGCTGCAGGTTGCAACTGAGCCGTGCGTGCATTGTAAACAAACTTTTCCAGGAAACGATTTTCTCCTCTCCCCCCCACCAACGCCTCCGTTCGCGTTTCGTAGACGTGGGGAGGGCGATTTGAACCCTGAGAACGCTGGCAAAAACTTGCATCGCTCACCGGAAAAAAAATTATTCTGACGGTCAATTTATTTGAGCAAAGAGTCCTTTTTTTGGAAACATTTTTATTAGCGTTGGGTGGGGAAGTACGCCCACCCTGTAATAAGGTTTTGATTAAAACAAATACAAATTTATAGCAGCGTTTAAAATGCACGGTTCTTCATTTTTAAGAGGACTTCCTCTCAAGGGCGTTTATTTTGGAGATCACGTGCAGTACACACCCGTACGTGAAGCTGTTTTTGCAACGCCTTCCAGGAAACACACCCTCTCTCTCTCTCGCTTCCACTACAAATGTCGTCTCTCACTCTTTCTGTGAATCGGCGCACACCTCTGCTCGCCAGCCAATGGGTCGGCCGCGCAGAAAGCCGTCATTGTACCCATTTGCGGATTGATCAACTCAAAAAACGATGTGAATGGTAGCACGGCCCCCATGGGAGTTGGCATGAAATTGTATTTTGAGGAATCAATGCTGCAGCCAATTGGAAAGATCAACAAAAACGCTCCCAACGCAGCACCACGAGACGAAATCCAGACAAAACAACAATTTTGGTTCCCAACCATCTCCTCATCATTTCTGGCTAATCATCGAAGACAGTCGCTGCATCACGTGCTTCCAGAGGCGCGTCTGCGGCCATCTGGAACGCTCTCCCTTCCAATATTAGGAAGCCACTGGAGGGAGCGATGCACTTTTAACATCTACATTGAAAACAAATTTCTTTATAACAGATTTTTGTGTTTAGTTTGTTGTCGTTTACTCTTTGGTTCTTTCGGTAAAGTCACGTAGGTAGAAAAATAATAGATCACGACGTTTCGATCGCCACACAAGCAACCGTCTTCCCACCCGAAGACGATTGCTTGTGTGGCGATAGATTCCTGCAGTCACGAAAGCTTCAAATCAAGACTGTTGTCCTTTCCCCGCACCTCCGATTAGCGCGGTTGGCTACGTACGTTGCCAACGTAGCTCAGCATAAGCACGTACGCACGCAGATAGACGCACACCTTGCACGATGATGAGCGCGCTGGCGCGCACGGCGTCCTGGTTGTTGGACGCGTGGCACGAATACTGGCCGGCGTCGCCGCGGGACGCGTTGTGGATGTGCAGGCCGCCCGTGGGCGGCGTGGAGAAGCGGGGGTCACGGGGCAGCGACGAGCCGTCGCCGCGCGTCCACGTGATGCGCGGGGTCGGGTGTCCCGTCGCGCTGCACTCCAGCGTGACGCTCTCCCCCGCCAGCACCTCCGTGTTCTGGGGCTGGATCACGAAGGTCGCCGGGGCTGACGGGGGTCGAGGGGGGGGGGGCGGTCAGGGTTGAGGATCAGAGTTTTGTGAGGATCGAGAGAAAAGCAGGAGAGCGGTATAATATCATGGTGACTGCTGCTTTGAGGTTGAGGTCACACACGCGTGACGGTTGAGTCGTGTATGGGGCTACCCATGTTAAAGGTCTTCTTATTCTTCCACGCGTGTGGGCGTGACCCTCTGTCCTTGCCAACCTTCTCCACGCTGCACTGTCCTGCGCCATCTCTCTTTCCACTCCTCGGGCCACCGTGTCCCATCACACCGCCCCCCACCCCACCCAGCTCTCCTTCTTCTTCTGCCTTCCTCTTGATCTCATTCTTTCCACTTGCATCACTTGCACCTTCTGACCCACATCACTTTCCTGTTGTCTCTCCAAATGACCGAACCACACCAGCCTTTTCTCTCTCTCATCTTCTCCGTGATTTCTCAACCACCTTTACCGATGTAAATTATGCCCCTACTCCTCTTATTTACTCCAACCACGGTTTTATTCCATTGTCTCACCATCCTTTAGTCGCTTTCTTGTCACTCTTTTATCGCTGCTATCGTGGTTTACGGTCCCGTAAACCTCACACTTTCGTACCTCCGCCAATGTCAAGAACTCGTTTATACCAAATCGAGTGATCATCAGCGCAGAACAAAACATTATTTTTTCCCTCGTTCTCCTCAACTTTTGAGCTCCCCTGCCTTTTATTATTTTCCACAGATCCGATCACCTTGTTTAACTCGAGGAAAGTGTTTGTGATTCGATCTGCTCTATCGTCATTCGCGCTCTCCCTGGCTGACTGCTTGTGCTCAGCAACTAAGAGAGAAAAGCACGTGTTCTTCTTTGCAGTGATAGCTCGTTCGGCTGTTTCCACATTCGCTAGTACATTAGTCAGTGATCGTGATCGTGAGTTGTGATTGAAATAGTACCGTCTACACCAGGAGGTCTCAACGCTTCACATCTCATCTCAGGCATTTTAAAGGGCACCTCTATTGGCAGCTGTCCCTGCGCAGCACCATGTGACTCAGCACCCTGGCCTGCAATCAGGGATTAGGCTGCCGGTAGGAGGGGCGATGATCGCTCTGTATAATCACAATTTATTCATTTTGCGAGTAATATTACATTTTTGGTAATTCGGACCCTGACGCCTCCACACGATGACCTCCCCTTGCGAATTGCGAATTTCGTGCGGGGGTGTTAGACGTCCACTGTGCAGCGGACAGCACGTAGCGTCACTATGGGTACTGCAACCCGCAAGAACGATCGCGGTGGCCACTGGAGACGAACCGTGAACCTCTGCACACGACTGGCGAACGCTGCAACCGCAAAGACCACGTCACCGCCATCGGATGCCGGACTCGTCCGTCCATCTGGCTTTAGGTTTTTTAAATCCTTTATATTAAGTTTGCTTGCTTGCTTGCGTGCTTGCTTGCTTGCTTACGACCGTGCAAATCTTTCGGTCGTTTTTTAACCCACTTCACATGATCCAATCGAGCTGACATTTTGCACACAGACTCGTTGTGCGTGACAATTTATTTTCATGAAAAAAATTTTTCCCAAATTTTACACTGTTTAAGGAAAAAAATGTAAATACTTAATTACCAATTGCTTAATGGTGGCAGACAATCATCTGACCCATAGGTGGCAGCCATCTCAAGCCAGAGGACGAGAGGACTCTAGCCGCCCCGATGCCACGCATATAAAGGATTTATAGTGAAAAACTTTGTTTTTACGGGTTAATTTTTTTATTCCCATTGCTCAGCAACCTCTGGGTGGCACTGCGAAGCCTGCCTCGGTGAACCGCCCTCCTCCCCTTTGCGCACATACCCCACCCAACGGAGCCTCCTCCTCCCTATTATCTCGACAGCACTTTCCAACGTAAACATTATGAACTGAAAACCCCTTAAAAACAGTAAGCCTGCTTGACGATGTTTGCTGCGGCGCATTATCAGTCGGGCCGGAGTCAGCAGGCTCCGGCCGCCTGGGGACAAAAGCACACACAGACCACTCCGCACGCACTTCCCTCCGCGCGCTCCGCGTGTGGAGCCACAAACGCCAGGACCTGAACATCCATGCCTGGCAGTGGGGGCAAGGGACAGGAGTCTCGAGGGTGGAGCACACCGAACAAGCAAATGCTCACCCCGCCATTAATCAACTAGCCAGCCACTAGAACGATCCATAGCCTCTAACTAACTAGCCAGCCAGCCACTAGAACTAGACATCGCCTCTAACCATCTAGCGATCCAGCCACTAGAACGAGCCATAACCCCTAACAAACTAGCCAGCCACTAGAACTAGACATAGCCTCTAACCAACTAGCCAACCACTAGAACTAGACATCGCCTCTAACCAACTAGGCAGCCACTAGAACTAGACATCGCCTCTAACCAACTAGGCAGCCACTAGAACTAGACATCGCCTCTAACCAACTAGGCAGCCACTAGAACTAGACATCGCCTCTAACCAACTAGGCAGCCACTAGAACTAGACATCGCCTCTAACCAACTAGCCAGCCACTAGAACTAGACATCGCCTATAACCAACTCGCCAGCCACTAGAACTAGACATCGCCTATAACCAACTAGCCAGCCACTAGAACTAGACATAGCCTCTAACCAACTAGCCAGCCACTAGAACTAGACATAGCCTCTAACCAACTAGGCAGCCACTAGAACTAGACATCGCCTCTAACCAACTAGGCAGCCACTAGAACTAGACATCGCCTCTAACCAACTAGGCAGCCACTAGAGCTAGACATCGCCTCTAACCAACTAGGCAGCCACTAGAACTAGACATCGCCTATAACCAACTAGCCAGCCACTAGAACTAGACATCGCCTCTAACCAACTAGGCAGCCACTAGAACTAGACATCGC
Source organism: Lampetra fluviatilis (assembly GCF_964198595.1). Taxonomy (NCBI): domain Eukaryota; kingdom Metazoa; phylum Chordata; class Hyperoartia; order Petromyzontiformes; family Petromyzontidae; genus Lampetra; species Lampetra fluviatilis. The sequence goes on from NC_136288.1 coordinate 3,230,598, forward strand.
CTCTAACCAACTAGGCAGCCACTAGAACTAGACATCGCCTCTAACCAACTAGCCAGCCACTAGAACTAGACATCGCCTCTAACCAACTAGCCAGCCACTAGAACTAGACATCGCCTCTAACCAACTCGCCAGCCAACCACTAGAACTAGACGTAACCCCAAACGAACTAGCCAGCCACGAGAACTATCCCTTTCACTCACACCAATTGCAACATAACCAACCAGCCACTAGTACAAGCCATAGTACTACCCCCTAGCCAACTAGCCAGCCAGTCACGAGTGCTGCCCCCCCCCACCACCGTTCACGTGACGTCTGTGGGCCCCACTCACTGGGGCCGCCGTAGTATCGCAGCAGAGCCTCGCTCGTCTTCGCCTCCCCCGCCACGTTCTTCGCCATGCACTGGTAGATCCCTTGGTCGGACTCGCGCGTGTTGCGGATCATCAGCGTGCCATTCTCCAGCAGGTCCAGCCGATCCTCGGTCATGTCCACCTCGTTGCTGCGGCGCGCAAGAGATCACCAGTAACCATGGTGATCACGATGACAACGACGATGATGAACACAGTAACCATGGTGATCACGATGACAATGACGATGATGAACACAGTAACCATGGTGATCACGATGACAACGACGATGATGAACACAGTAACCATGGTGATCACGATGACAATGACGATGATGAACACAGTAACCATGGTGAGCACGATGACAACGATGATGATGAACACAGTAACCATGGTGATCACGATGACAACGACGATGATGAACACAGTAACCATGTTGATCACGATGACAACGACGATGATGAACACAGTAACCATGGTGATCACGATGACAATGATGAACACAGTAACCATGATGATCACGATGACAACGACGATGATGAATACAGTAACCATGGTGATCACGATGACAACGACGATGATGAACACAGTAACCATGGTGATCACGATGACAACGACGATGATGAACACAGTAACCATGGTGGACGTGGGCACGGCGGGTCATTTGGCTCCTTCGCACGCACGCGTTTGAATCGCGAATGCATTGTGCGGTCCTTCCTGCTCGGTTGAGCGTTGTATGGGTACGTGTGTACGTTGAGCTTCTTTCGCACCGTACGTAGCCAACCGCACTAATCGGAGGTGCGGGGGAAGGACAGCAAACTAAAACAGAAAAAGCAGCTCGAAAGAAATGAGTTTTCAATCTAGATTTTAAAATGCATTAGTATGGAACTGGAGTTTCTCACGACCGGGGTATATTGCTAAAACCTTGTGCAGTTCATTATTTTACCATGTTTAACATAAATACCATGATGCGCTTTAAAGGATTCACAATAAAGATGAATTGGGGTAGCGAGTCCGTTCCCCGTCTTTCTATCCGCTGATTTTCATTCCCGGTGAAGCTGATGTTGACGGTGTGTGTACGTGCGACACAACGTGATGTAACGGACCCGCATATTGCCTCGATGAAAAACTTAATATGCATTTGTTTTACGTTTTGACATATTACTGTCAATAAGCCACAAGAAAAGACATGACACACGTAATCAGTGAAGTTGGGTTTTACAGAGTAACATAGACCTCACATTGGGTAACGCTTTGTGTACATCTTGTGACTGAGTCTGTGGATTTACCCAAGTTGACTTCCCACAAAGAGCATTTATCGACAGCACTGCCCTGCAGAGGAAACATTATACAAGAGGTAGCGTGTGGGAATGGCCTATGGCCAGGAATTTGGAACTCTGCTGCTTGCGACAATAAAAGATCGAATATGGATTATTTCTCGCGTGGAATTTTCGCCCTTAAAAAACGGTCACTTTCTCATTTGTAAAGGAAACAGAAACATGAAAGCTAAAATACAAAAAAGAGGTATTCAAATGAATTTCATTGGCCCACCGGGACAGGTTTGACTATAAATATAACCGGGATGGAAACATTGGCTCAGGCGAGCATTCATGGTATGTGCTCAGAGCGCCTTTTAGGCAAACTGGGGCTTTAACAAGTAGCTAAACTAATTTTTTTATTACAATTTTGAAAGTTGGGGCGAGGTGGATGAACAGACCCGCAACTTTAACGAATTTAAACCGCGCGCTCGTGCGGAAAACAACCGTCCATACCAAGTGCACTTGACGCAGGAGACGTGGAATGTTGTAAACTGGCTATTCGTGTGTTGTGCTTGGCAGAATGCGCCTGTGAGGCCGCACTCACGTTCGGCGTGCTCCTGTCTGTTTTAAGTCAGGAAACTGGCTGGGTGCGTGAATGAACGGTTCAGGTGAGCCAGGACTTTATATAAAAAAAAAGAAATGCTTTTAAATGGTGGCTTTCAACTTAGTATTTAAGTGAAGAAGAAGGACTTAAGAGAACACAGCCAACGTGTCGCCCCCCGTGCTCAAGACGTGCATTTGTCAGTCACCAGCTGCCACCAGCCGGGGGTGAACTTGTACACATGCCTATGACAGGAGCAAGTGTCTTTCTCTCTCTGTAGGGGCGCCGCTGTGGTGACTTCCTGCCAACGGGTGCGACTTCACCAGGTGGTGCTCAATGTACCCACCCCAGAGGAATCACGATGATGATGATGATGGCGAGAATGATGATGAAAATAACTATACAGAGGATGATATTGTTGATGATGATGGGAGTTGATGGCGGCGACGATGACAATGACGATTATGTTAGTAATGACAATGACGATGATGAACACAGTAACCATGGTGATCACGATGACAACGACAATGATGAACACAGTAACCATGGTGATCACGATGACAACGACGATGATGAACACAGTAACCATGATGATCACATGACAACGACGATGATGAACACGGTAACTATGGTGAACACGATGATAATGACGATGATGAACACGGTAACCATGGTGATCACGATTACAACGACGATGATGAACACAGTAACCATGGTGATCACGATGACAACGACGATGATGAACACAGTAACCATGGTGATCACGATGACAACGACGATGATGAACACGGTAACCACGGTGATCACGATGACAACGACGACGACGCTCATGAAAATAACGAAAACGACAATGACGATATCAACGACGACGTCGACCATGATGGGCGATTGTGACGACGACACTTTGATTAGAGGAGCGCAAAATCAGCAAGAGCGGTCAAAAAAAAAGCGGAACTGCAGGCGACGCCTCGCTTTCTCCCCGCCCAAGCGGGACGGTGCGCTGGTGGCCAGCGACCGGTCAGCGTAGGTGCGCGTACGCTGGAAGCGCAGCAGACAATGTCCACCGCAGTGGCGGTGGCGTCTCACTTGTTGTGCAGCCAGATGATCTCGGGCTTGGGGTTCCCCTCGGCGTGGCACGTGAAGTGGACCGTCTTGCCCAGCGTCACGTCCACGTCCCTCGGCTCCGCCAAGATGCGGGGCCGCTCTGTGTCGGTCGGTGGCACGCGGGGGTGAGGATAAGGAGGTGGTTTGAAACAAAAAAAAGGGCCAGGCAAGGAGGTTCAGTTGAAGGGGGCCGAGTAACGCTGAGCTGGAGCCCGTGTTGTGCGCGGCACTCCCATTCAGATCTCGCGACCACAATCCCGCTGACCGGTGGGAAATTTCTATGCCCGCGGCGGCGTCACGGTCAGCATCGGCACAGCGAGCATCTTGTGCCTTGCGATCGGAAGGCCGATGTGGACCGTCACCGGTCCTGTGCCCGCCTTTCACCAGCCGGCACTGACCGTCATGGTGGTGTGCGGCGAAACAAGCAAAGTGACCGGTGCGTCGTGGGGAGGCCGTCATCCAGCGAGTCGGTGCGGGTTAGTGAAGTGAGACCTTAGAGGCTACAGCGTTGTAAAAATATCGACTTGCTGTGCCGCACTCTGCCTACAATGGAATAATGCAGCAGCCTACGGCAGCTGTGTTCTGCATTGTGGTGGTGGGGGTGGGGAGGTCACCTATTCGAGCGCTAACCAGGCTCTAGCTTGCTCAGCTTCCGAGATCTGCTGAGAGCAGGTGTATTCTGGGTCAATTTGGTGACAGGTGTAGAGGCTCCGTAGTGCCCTATGAACTCTAAATGAAGACAAAACAAATTGTCTGGAGCTGCTGACGAGGGCACGCGATACCTCGAGCACTAGCGCACCTCTACGTAGCTGCGTCTGCGCGCGCGTGTGTACGTGTGTGCACGTGTGTGTGTGTGGGGAGCGGTCGTGTAGCGGTTAGCACGCTGCGCTATGAACCCGGCGACCCGAGTTCGATTCCCGCTCACGGCCAACACCAGTGACGATTATCTGAACCGGTCCCGGGCCTCCCCTAGGTCGACTCAGCCACAAACGAGTACCTGGTGCGGTGTGTTAACATCGCCACTGGGGAGACAAAGGCGGTCGGGCGTGGTGCTGGCCACCCACCCCCTCGTGTACCGTTCCGGCCTTCATAGGTGCTCGCTAACAGCACTTGCCCCCTACAGTCTGTTAAGGCTATATGGGGGATCTTTGTTTTTTATCTTTGTGTGTGTGTGTGTATACGTGTGCACGTGTGTATACGTGTGCGTGTGTGTGTGCCGCCACGGCGGTGAGTGCACCGCGCTACGAACCGGGCTCACGGCCAACGTCGTTGGCGAATATCTGAACCGCTCTTGGGACTCGGCTTCGGTGCCGCTGTGCCAACATCAGCACGTGGACAGCCGAGCGGGCGTGGGGCCGCCCTTCGTAGACGCTCGCTAACAGCCGTGAGCTACACGGGGGGGGGGGTGCGTGTCGTGTCGCTACCGGCGTGCGGCTCGCCGCAGTCGAACTCCTCGGCGGTGAGCGAGACGAGCGTGCGGCCGTACAGGCTCGCCGGCTGCTCGCAGGTGGCGGCCGCCTGCCCGTTGCCGTGCTTCAGGATGGACTTGAGAAGGTTGGACAGCCACTTGAGGTCACACTCGCAAACCAGCCGATTGGAGTCGAGCCGCCTGCCGCAGAGACAGAGATTCACGCGCGGCCTTGACCTTGACGGGCTGCTGGGGCAAGCGCTGCGAGCGGGGAGCGCGTGTGAAGGCCGGCACGGCACACGAGGTGCGTGCGTGGCCAGCACCACTACCGGCCGCTTTTGTCTCCGAAGTGGCGATGTTTAGGGGCCGTCCATAAATGACGTCACGCGATTTTGGACGATTTTTGACCCCCCTTCCCCCTCGTCACACGGCGTCACAAAAAGTCAGACCCCCCCTCGAATATGACGTCACAAAGCTCTGCCCCCCCCAAAAAAAAAAAAATGCTTCGAATCGCTTTAAACGATTGTCATTGTAGTGCGTATTTAATGTGGCGCTGCACTCTGATGTTGTAGGAGAAAACATTTATTAAAAAGTCTATTTAATTAAGTAGAACGTGTTGTTTATATTTATTTAAAGTTGCGCATTTTGATGTGACGTCACATTTCTCAAACGACTCCCCCCTCGCCGCACATCGTCACAAATGTCTGACCCCCCCCCCCAAGTGCGTGACGTCATTTATTGACGGCCCCTTACGCACTGCAACAAGTACTCGTTTTAGTCCGAGTCGACCTAGAGGAGGCCCAGGACCGGTTCAGATCATTGTCACTGGTGTTGGCCGTGAGCGGGAATCGAATTGGGGTTGCCGTGTTCATAGCGCAGCGCGCCAATCACTCCCAGCTTGTCTTTGTTTGTATACAGACACAGACATAACCGCACGCACACACAAACCGTGCACACTCCTGCACACGCAGCAACAACAACAATAATAACAGCCCCCAATCACCGTGGTGATGAGCTCACCGTGGTGTATGCGCCAGGCATTGGTGAACTTTGACATCACACACACGCTCACTCACGCGCGCTCAAACGCACGTGTGCACACGCGCACGCCCATGCGTAAGCCAACACATACTGCATAGATTTACACGAGATGCCCGCATGTTTATTGTGTGCCCTCGGACTAAGATGTTAAGGATTTTATATGTCCATAGACATGGTTGGAAGAGCACGTTGACACAAAATCAATCCGAAGTGGATTAAACTTCAAAAGTTTTAAAATCAGAATTTTTTTTCTCTTTCACCAATCAATTGTAAACCACCATCATCGCAATCAGCCACGATGAAGGCCTCCCCAGGCCGCCACCTCTAGCGATCCTGCCATGCAACAATCAGTCCACGCTGCAGATGAGCTGATCTCATCGCTGCATCTCCTTCGGGGGACGTCCTCACGGACGGACGCATTTCATTCCGTGGCTCCCGCTCCGTTACTATTCCTGCCCATCGTCCATCATCTCTTCTAGCGACGCGTCCTACCCATGCCCACTCACTATTCTTAGCAGGTTTAATGATGTGCCATATTCCGCGTGTTTCTCCTCTCTCTGGCTCTCAATGTGATTCCAAGCACGCATCTCACCATGCTACTTTGCGCACTTTTCAGGGTTTTTTTTCAGCAGCCCGCACCGATTACACCACACAAATCAACGCTTGCCATGTCCCGTTTCTGACACGTGTGCTCAGACCGTACCTCGACCGCGACCCGACCTTGGCTCTCACATCGACTACCGTGATTGTACGCGGACGGTCACCGACGAGCGGGCGAGGGGAGGGGGGGAAGCCGACGCGGCTGCTCACAGTCGCTTGAGGGAGTCGAGGTGGAAGAAGGCCCGGGCGGGGATGCGTGCGATCTTGTTGTTGTGCAGGAACCTGCCCCGGTGCGGAAGAGGTTCAACGCGCGTACACGGACCGCTCTCACCACCGTGACACACAGACGCACAGACGCACGCGAGATGCACCAACGCGTGACGGCGTCCGATCGCGCAGTCCCCACACTGCCCCCCCCCCCCCCCCATGTGGTTACGAGCAGGGCCAGGGCCACAACCACCACACTTTGGAAGTTGGGGGGGGGGGGGTGTCCCACTCGTGGGGGCGCCCCGCGCGGTGCCAAGATGTTTACCCCCTCGCCTGACCGGCCGGTTCCTGCCATAGGAATGGAGACAAGCAGTGGCCAACGCTTGTTCGAGCATGGCGACGCCGAGGTTAGTTTGCTCAGGAGGCGAGTGGTATTTTCATGAAATACGGTGGCGAGATATCTACTACCTCGCCTGGTATGCAGGAGATCGTGGGTTCGATCTCGATCCTGACGCCTGCTATTTAGAGTTGTGTGTGTCTCTCTCTCTCCCCGTGGTAGCGTGGGTTTTTCTCCAGGTCCTCCGATTTTTCCCTCCACATTCAGAAACGTGCGTTTGGAGTATTTAGCTGCTGCTACAAATGTCCACGCGATAAGCCACTTCACTGAGCTGTAATTTGTGGCCAGGTCGCTCCTGAAAAAAAACGACATTGCTCAGTGGGCCGTACCTGGTATAATAAAAAAAAAAGGTTTAAAAGTTTTTAACAGTTTGCAGTCAGATTGCAGGTGCACAATTACCCGTTGTTTGACAATTATCTCATTGATTAATTACTGTTGCCGTGCTATACGTAGTGCAGACACACACCCTAATTAACACGTGCTTAACCAAACTGCACCACTGTAGCGTAATTACGCAGCTGCTGGCCACTGACTAAGCTGGCTACCGACTCAGCGGGCTCTCCATTCCCCTACTGTGCACGTCAAGGCTCCGTCATCTGCATAATCAGCATCCATGTCACCCTGTTGATGGGAGAAATAACACTGGTCAACAAAAAAAAAACATTTTTTTCTGGCCTGGACTTTTGCAGCTGTTTTAGACTAATTTCAGGGTGCTGATTCCAAATCTGATCTCAGATTTGCTCTATCACATCTCATTTTATGCTATCGGCATGCCCCATTTTCATTGATTTTACCCGAAATTAACTCTGTCACTTATGATTGCAAGTTGTTGCGAGTCGGTGACTGCTTTAGTGTTAAAATATGGTGCTGTACTTTTAGGATAGTGTGTTTATAATATCATTTTATGTAGATATCCACATTTATTTAATATTTTTCTTCTGCAGTTTTAAAAAAAAATGCAATATTTGATATCTCAAAAACCTGATGTGATAGATTTGGAATCAGCACCCCAAAATTACATTAAAACCGTTGGAATACCTTATGCCAGAAAAAGTGAGTTGACCGGTGTAATGTGAAGTCAAAAGTATCACGAATTTTGTTCAAAACTCTGTGAGTTAGCCGCTGCTGGAAACACTGTGGTCGTGTCGGCGACCGCTCCCGCGAGCTGCCTCTGTGTGTTCGTTATCGATTCCCTTTGGGTTACGTGGTCGTGGAGGTGTTATGTAAAAAAATCGGTTCGTAATCGATTAATAATCGATCGTAATCGGTTCCTTTTGGGTTAGATTGTCGTGGAGGAATGATGTCAAAACAAATTCCTTTAACTCTCCACCACCCGACTAAACCAATTAAATAAAATTGTCACGTGGGAAAATAGCTCGATTGAGTTGTTTGTTTTTTCAGAAAAATCTGAACGTTAAAGAGAAAGTAAAATGGTCGTATGTGACATTCCGCTGGAGATCACATCCAGCACCAACAGGACGTTAACTACAGCAACGAGTCATGAATCATGACGCTGCGTCGTGAAATCCGACGTGCACAATTACCCTCCGTGCGTATACACACACCATCTGTGTGTGCTGTGCACGCGTGTGTCTCTGTGTTGTTGTTGTTGTTATTTTAAACTCGTGGCTTATTTGGCCCACGCTATTGTTCTATTGCGGCGGGGGGGGGGGGGGTTTCTCGCTATTTACAGATTTGGTCCCCTGAGCAGAGACACTCTTTGTTGGCATCGCCGGTTTCGGCATCGCCAAACTTCTTGAGGGCAACGCGAATGCCATCCATTGAGTCACACAAAAAAACTATTGTCTCGAGCCCTCCGACGGGAACGTAAATCCATCTGCGGTTCTTAGATTTCTGGGCTCCCCTCGGCTAAGTACGTGGCAGCTTAATCCGTCGTGACGACGCTCGCCCAAGTGTGGAAAAACGAACTGGCTCGTTTGCGGAACGCTTGAGCCGACTTGGCGTGGTCGCGTGCCAGCCGATGGCTTCCACTCTCGTGGGGAGATCTGACTACATCATCTTAAAGCCACTTTCGATTCCACTTATCTGCAGTTGGACGCACGTAATGGCGCGTGTAATGTTACGCTTTCAAGAGAGAGAAAAAAAAACGATTTTGAGCTCGCTGAGAAACTGAATGTACTCTACACAAAAAAACACGTGCCGTGAACGACGTTTAAAATCCAGTTCAGAGCGTCCCCGTGGTTGGCACTCACCGCAAGCGCTGGGCAGTGCTCACCTCTGTTGGTGGCGGCCAAGAAATAACCATCAAAGGTTATTGACGCATTGCACGCGGGATTCAGTGGGTCAGCAACCTTTGAGAATGTTCCTCAATGGTAAATGAGTTTGTGTGTGCATGGTTGTGTTTACTTTTGAAGGATGTGTCCGATATTAAATTATTACAAATTGGTAATTTTCGTATGGCAATTTAAAGCTGTTCATCTAAAAACGTTCCCAACATTTCAATTACACCAGGGCCCCCATGATGCATAGTGCAGTCTCCAACTGTTGTTATTCACTCCATCTCTCTGGCCAGTGCCGGTCTAAAGTTCTGCATTGCTTTAAATCTCACGCAAAACAGTGACACATATATGATCGGCAACCAGCATACAACCAGGTAATTCGCTTCCCACGGAGTGCGACACGAAAGCCACAGACAGCCGGCAAAGGTCGCTCTGAGTAAGAGGTCAAATGAAGCCTCACACGCCCGCCACAACACTTTGTGGGGCATGACAACAATGACTGCCCCTATGGATGTACCGCCCCCCAAATAGTAACGTGGAATTTCCACCACTGATGCAGGACCACCAATGCAGATGAGCACCTCCCAGCACTAAATATGACAGTGGGGACATTTTTTTTATTTGTTGGACGGTGAACATTATTGCTGCCGTTGCCATATCACTCCAAGCTGAGCCGAACGAAAGGGTCAGCTCCTGTCAAGGGAACATGACGGTATTCACGAGTGCAGTGTGTGTGCGTAACAATTACTCACAGCCTCTCCAGCCTGGGCAGATGGCTGAAGGTTTCCTGTTCCAAGTTTTCCACGAGGTTGAAATGAATGTATCTGAGTTGAAGAAACATTGAACAGAATTTAGTATCAACAATAAGAAGAGAATTTTTACCTCAAGACGGCTGCTTGCGTTGTGGCCGAAACGTCGTGAGAATTGTTGTATGTTTTATTTTTATTATTTTATTACTTCCCTTCTACGTGACTTTACCGAAAAAACCAAGAAGAAGAATAAGAAGAGAATTTGAAAATCATTTAAACCAGGAAAGCACCCTTCACTCACCGGGGTATATAATAAGAATCAGGAGAAATAGCACAGGCTTATTCGAATCAAACTTGGCCTATTTTTATTCAGATAACCTGATCAACTTATTGGGGTGGTCACATGGCCTCGTGGAGATGCGTTCGTCACTTATTGCATGGGGAGTTTGCGGGTCGAATCCGGCAGGCTGCCCTGGTTAATACTGAGCTGTGTGCCTTAACCATAACTCCCATAAATATGATAATTTTTTCTTGATATGCAAATTATTTTGTCAAGGCGCTCTCCCCCCCGCCAACCTAGCTTAAATAGATGCTCCAAGTCTAGGGTGTTTCATTCAGACTCTGTCTTCTCGACAGACCTGTTCTTCACCTGAGGACGGCTGCTTGTGTTGTGGCCAAAACGTCGTGAGAATTATTTTATTATGTTTTATTTTTATTATTTTATTATTTCCATTCTACGTGACTTTACCGAAAGAACCAAGAAGAAGACATAACCACGCTGCGCAGTGGACGGTAATGATCCTGTGACATCATTCCAAACGGGCAGGCCCTTGTGTACTGGTGTCATGGTCGACGATGTTATTCATTCACAAGAATCATCACCCTCTACTGCTCAACTAATTCCCTCTTGCAGGCCAGGTACTGAGTCACTTCACGGAGACTCAAGACATGTTTAGCACGGTGCTGCAGTGGCTGTTCCACCAATGCCATTTATAAACATGATGACTATGTAGGTGTTTGCGGTTGTGCTGTATTGCTCCATGATGCGTCTTCAGGTAGTACAAGTGGGAGCATTTTTGTTTGTATGTCTGCATGTTGAACTTCTTTCACACCGTACGTAGCCAACGGTTCAGTTCCTGAAGCAGCTCCCGTCACGTGAACCGAAACATTGGACACCAATTCCGAACAAGACTTGGCACGACCGGAACACACGCCCAGGAGCTATCCGTTTAGAAGCGCTTACCACATGGGATAAACCCAGAGCATCAAGAGAGCCCCCATACATGTGACGGCATCACAGTCACATCTCCATACAGATAGATTCACGAGCTGATTTGTATCGGCTGCAGTCCCTCCACGTGCAATGCCAAAGACGCCTTGCTCGCCATCCGCTGGTTTCGACATCGTCAGCAACGTCACCATTGCATGTGCAACCGGTCTCCTCGCGATCGACGGCTGACACTTTTGGGACGCGTCGCCCCGTCTCGACGCGCACCTCAGTTGGCGGTCGACGTTCGAAGTGAGGACCGCGACCCTCAAAGGAGTAACGCCGCCCTCCCTGTGGTGATCCCCCCGTGATCCGTGGATCAAATAATTCACTCCAGCAAGAGCGGTTGATGCGAATGGTGTCACAAGAGGTCACGCCTTTGGTGCAACGTTCCTTCGCTGGCAATGCGCGATGAATGAATGCGTAGATTCACAATTCAAATTGCTGTACTTCGCATCTTTTGACCACCTCGAAGCCCGAGCCTACACCACCTGCAATTGGCAGGCAATCCCCCATCCTAATTCAGTCTCACTCCAGGCGCAAGCGGTGAGACATTTACCATGAGCCTCTTCCCGCATTTCTGTGCTCGGTCCGACTTACAGTGCTGTCATGCCAGACGCTGCTAGCAACCAAAAGCATAACAGAGCCACGATTAGCACCTAACTACGGTCAGGCAAACCAAACAAATGAACGCATGAAAAACGGGCAGCTTGCCTCTAATATGCTCTTGGCTCTCGTGCAGATTCCAGGGAATACGTGGAGACACGGACAAGGTCAGCCAGGATCGCATCTGCAGGAGCACGATACTGAGGCCAGTGAAATCAATTGAGAGCCTTGGCTGCGTAAGCCAAAAAGTCGGAGAAACCAGGTGCCTGAAAGGCGACCTGCATCGCAGTGTTTTTCTTGATATCCCTCCCTAAACGCGTGGTTTTTTTTCCCCCAAACACACACAATTGCTCAGAATTGGCCAAAGATTACAAGCGGAGCTCCACTGGAAAATAAACGTTGAGAATCATTGGAATTTTTTTTTTATCGCGAAACACTTTCCAAGATTTAATGCGGGTTTGTGAACCTGCCAAAGCCATTGTGGGGACCATTGAGGTGTCATGGCTTCCTAAGCATGCACTTTCTTCAAGCACCCCAGCTTCACCCATGTCCGACGTTCCTCTCCGCGTGCCCGGAGCTTCTTATAATTACCTACGAGAAGATCCCAGACATTGTGCAGAACAAAATATCGGCACGACCCGAAAACAGGCGAGGGAGTTGCTGTACAAAATTTCGTTCGGTCCAGCATCAAATTGGCCTTAGAGGGTGTACCGTGTCTTGCTCTGTCCTCCTTCAAGGGGGATTGGCAGCGGTGTAGCCCCCTCCCTCCCACTTCTCTCTGTCCTCCACTGCCTTGCGCTCGCAGGAAGGAAGCCATTCACCAAGCGATGGCTAATGAACCTTATCACGAATCCTTCCACATTTTGTAAGCGAGCTTTGGAGGCTCGGCGATGGATTCATTGGTGAATTGACAGGGCTTCGGTGCTTACTCGACAGCGAGGGTTCCGTAGGCGACCGCCTGGCACAGGGGTCTCGACTGTCCTGGAGTAACGAGCGTGTCGGTGGACACGGTATGCACGGTCAATGTGAATGTTTATAATATATATAATACTCACAGTTGCTCTAAGGACTTCAGGCCCTTGAATGCTTGCCTCTCGATGCTCTGGATCTCGTTCTTGTAGAGGTACCTGCAGTGTTACGCGAAGGGGGAGGGAGGTTAACGCGCACAGAGGGGTCAAAGTGCATTTGCACAATGCACACCTTGCATGCATGGCGATGGGACCTCCACGCCGCGTGCGGAATTTTAAAATCCACCAGGTGGGGCACCGTGAAATGTCCACAGCGCGACCCGACGCCCCCGCTTCTCACCTCGGGGAAGGCGGAGAGATTTCTCGCAAATTGCCATGACTCACGCGCTAGATGTGCCCGGCAAACACACGCGGCTGACGGCAGACGTGCAATTTTAGATACCGCAGACACGACATAGCAGCACATTTTTGGCACAGCGTGCACTGGATATGAGCAGAGATTATATAAGCACACATTATTTGGTGACGCTGCTGTGTTGGCAGTGCTGCACAAGCACAAATAACAAAACCTCAACACCCTCGTCAATCACATTGCGGCCTTGAAAGAAATGAAAAGTACAGGGACTCCTCTAGTTACGAACATTCGACTTGCAAACTTTCACAGATACGAACAAACCTGGTCCGTATGTCCAGTTGCCTGTTCGGACCGAGATTCGTAAGTTCAACCGCCGCGCAATAGATGGCGGTGGTGGCGGTGGTGGTGGCATCTCCATCAGCAGAACATGAAGAACCACCAGCATCTACAACTACAGCCATTCCCCGTGTTTAGTGTACACGCCGTACAACATGTTTGGAATCGACGGGAGTAAAGTTGGAATTACGAACAAATCGACTTACGAAACAGACATCTGTAACCTATCTCGTTCGTAAGTCGAGGCGTCCCTGTATATAATAGGTGACGTTTCGGGCAATGACTCTTCTTCATAGCACATACAGAGGCCAGAGGGATTGAGTCGGTAAGAGTTGGACTGCACCCTACACCATGGAGCCTGATAAGAATTAGCTTAAAAACGCTCCCAGATGAATTCTAACGATTTATATGCCAAGTAAAAAGAACTGTTCATCAGGAAACATGCTTGTAATTAAATCGCATCAGGCCGCATGGTGTTAAGTGTCCAATCTTTATTCACTCTGGCCTCTCTAATTACGTCCGATGAATGAGGGCCATAGCCCAAAAATGTTGTCTATTATATTTATTGTTTTCCTCTCAATGCAACGGTGCTATTGACGAATGTGCCGAGTGTTCTGGGATATACGCACAGCGCTGATGTCCGCAACACACGCCTACACTGCACTGGTGGTGGGAAGGCATTGCCCCCAAGGGGTGTGCTTATATCCAGCCTTTACTGCAATATAAATTAGTAAAATACAGATTTTATTTTTTCAATCCACTGCTGCATGAAGGGTTCTCCATGCCGTGTCGGTCATGGGGGTCCTTTGACCATACTTCACCACGCTGATCGGTGTGGGTCGGCACAAACGTGTATTTAGCGTTGTGCTTATTTGTTGTGGAACATTAACAACGTGTGCGGTGATTTACATCGAATGTGAAGCACAATGTCGCTTTAATCCGCAGTTCGAAGGGCAGGCGACTGTATTGGGAGAAGGTAGAAGTCTGCAGTGCGATGGTTATCGAGGAGACTGCTGGAGCAGGCGCTCCCGGAGGGTTCCGATGTGTGCCAGGACAGCGCGGGCGTGGGTGGTGCAGTCAGCACCATGCCCAGCCCTCCTTGCAAACATTCACCAAGTCTAGGAGTCCAGGACTGCTTGAAGGACAACTTTCCACTCATGTTTTGCGTGGCCCGGAATTGAAACTGAACCACGGGATTTGTAGCGTGGTGTGCTAACCACTTACGCCACCGTCTCCTCTCGTACGGCGGCGAGGTGACACTTGTGACATTAGAAGCGATTGTTGGGGTTATTAAGCCATTCAGTAGCCAAGGTGGAGGATTGGCAGGAAGCAGGAGGACAGAGTTCATGCGACGTTCCTGTTAGAAGTGTCTCTTGATCTGGACAGCGCACAATCGGACAACACATCGGCTACCGGACATGGACCCATCGTCGTACGTTCGGCATGAATAGCACGGCATACATGTGCACACAACCAAGGGAGAGCTTTGCCTGCCACAATAAATTCAAGCGTCCTGACAGAATCACTCACAGGTATCGCAGATTCTCCAGCTCGTCAAACACCTTCCGTGGTATTCGCCGAAGCTCATTGTTGTTCAGCAGCCTGAAAACACACGCAATGGTCGTGAATTGTTAAAAGCAAAATAGTCAAACGTTCAACATATACAATGCAAGAATAAAGCATAATTTAATAAACAAAACTATTTTTGTTACAATTTTTTTTTTATTTTGCAAGCGAATTCCCACTGAGCTATGGATTTTTTTTTCAGAAGCGACCTGGCCACAAATGTCAGCTCAACAAAGTCGCGTGTCACGTGGACATTTCTAGCAGCCACATACTCGAAACGGTTGTTGATTCTAAATGTGGAGGGGAAAACTGGAGAACCCTGAGAAAAATCCACGCGACCACGGGGAGGACGTGCAACCTCCAAATATACAGGCGTCAGGGTCGGGATCGAACCAGGCGTGGTAGTTCATATTTCGCCATCGTATTTTAATTAAAAACCATGCTCAAATAAGCATTTGGCACTGATTGTCTCCATTCCTATGGCAGGGACCAGCCCATCCATTGAACAGCCACTGCAGACATCCCCCAAGGTTGGTGAAGCCTCAACCAGGTGGTACCAATTTTATCCACCACACACGGACGATGTAATTCGTTATCAAAGTAATGGGGGGCCAAGATGACCGTGACCTAGACATGAACTCGCATTCTCACGACTCTCGAGGCTCCACTGCTCCAACCGGCGGTGCCAACTTGTGCGACCGTTAAAGCAGTCGGCAGAAATAAAAAATACGTCAAAAACGTTTTGACGTATTTTTGCCAAAAAAGTGGGGTAAAGGCATTCGTGGGGTGAAGCTGGAATTGCAGCTACTGCCTACATTCGTGGTGTACGTGGTGGGAATTTTGTTTTTCGGAATTCAACAGGCGCGCTGTTGTCATCTCTTGCGGCAGGCAGCTGCGCGCATTTGTCACGTTTCCTGCCGATGAGCGTCGAAAGAGAGCCGGGCCAGGAATGTCTGGTGCCCTCACTTGCCGTTTGCTTTGTTGCCTCGCAGTCTGCCACCGTAAAGGGACACCTTGTCCGAGATGGAACCACCGGACCGCATTTTTTAACACAGACGCACAGCCTATGCATTTGCCAGCAGCATGATTGAACAAAATAGATAAATAAATATCTGAGTTTTAAACCACTTAAGTGTAATTAAATGGGCCGGATACTACCCACGGCTTCATTTCATACGGCCCGCCGCCACATTGATGCCTTCCACATTGAAATGGCCCGCAAACAATACTTATCCACTGCTGCGATCACCTTAGATCTTTAGTCGTGTACGAGAAGAGGATATTTGCAAGCTAGCGACTCTGTGTTCGTAATTTGAATGCAGTCACCAAAAAATATTTGCCTTAATTATTATTTTCATTGTTTTCGGATAACGCGGAGGTGTGCGTTAATGTGTGGCTCGCCAAAAGTGTTTGAGAGTCATCGGAAGTATTTTGGGTGGTGCAGAGCAGTGCAGTGGTGACACTTGTGCCTCCGAGCTAGAAGGCCTGCATACAATTCCCGACGATGGCACCTTCATCCGTGGAGTCTGTGTGTTTACCCCCCTGTTCTGCATGAGTTTTGTGCAGGTTATATGGTTTCCTCACATAGATAAAAGAACAACAAAAATCCGACAGTGTAACTGCTTTTGGCCCAACATCTCAATGCTAAAATATTTCGATGCAAATTACTTAATTCAAACTACAAATTGCCATATCGTCGACACTGCGAAAACTTGGCAGGACCCTCCTCAAAAATAATCTTAAGACTCGGTGTGGCTTTCCTGAGTTAACAAGCGTAATCGTAAACAATAATAATAATGGTATTACGCACTGGGTAAGAAAAATATTCCACTCCCCCTGAATGAGAAGAAAAAAATTTCAAAAAATGTTCTACAAGACAAACACAAGTAATACAAACATATCTAACACAGCGCCACTAAAAAAAATGCCGCGGTAGCATCAATTCCACGGGGATTTGAGACAAAGTCGTAAATACTTACGGCATAAAGCCTCCACAAATAACCACATTGGAATTATCCCAGCAGCCCCTTGCGGTCCCTGGCCCGTGCGCTTGCCCCTGCGAACGGCCACAGCTCATGACCCTACATTCCTGCCAGGGCCACCGCTCAGGATTATTAATGAACCAGGCAAGCGGCCTGCAGCCAACTCGGGGTCAGAGGAGAGGGAGGTGCGGTGCTGGCCGTCTTCTGTTGTTCTCGTGCGAAATCCACTCCTGCGAAAGAGCCCCCATATGCGCGTCTGTGTGTGTGTGTGCTGCAATGTTCAGTTATTCTTGGTTCTTTCGGTAAAGTCACGTAGAAGGGAAATAATAAAATAATAAAAAATAAAACATAATAAAATACAATTCTCACGACGTTTCGGCCACGGAAAGACAGCGTCCGAATGAACACCACCAAGCTTCGTGGTGTTCATTCAGACGCTGTCTTTCCGACAGCCCTGTTCTTCACCTGAGGACGGCTGCTTGCGTTGTGGCCGAAACGTCGTGAGAATTGTATTTTTTTGTTTTATTTTTATTATTTTATTATTTCCCTTCTACGTGACTTTACCGAAAGAACCAAGAAGATGAATCCCTGCAATCACGAAAGCTTTAAATCGAAATTTAGTGTTCAGTTAGTCCACAATTTTATTTTTTATTCGTAGCCATAGTCTACGACAACCTTGTGGGATTTGAGTCAAGTCTCATTATCTCAGTCAACGAAAGCAGTCAAACGTTCAGTTGACTCAGTTGTGAAAATGTTGGTGTGGATATTATCAGCTCAGCCTATCAGTGAACTCGGTCGATGTTTTCATGTGGATAATATATTTGGGAATGACCATATTTGGTGTTCTACGGTGCACCGTAACCTCTGATAACGTTTCTCAATGACCTTCGTGACAGTCTCTCCATTCAGACTCGTTAATTTCGTCTCAGCATGGTCGGTTGCGCTTTGGTCTCCAGCAGCCCGTGACCGGTCGTAGTCACCACTCACGGTCGTCGCAAACTAAAATTTAAACATTTAATTGTTCACGAATATACGCACGTCACTTGACGAACGTTTGCCTTAATTGTGTTTGTCACCAAAGCAGCCGTGCACGTGGCCAACGCGGCCGTGCGAGGGCAGTCGCTCGATACATGGCGGATCTGAGCCGGTGGTGGGAATTCCACAATTCCCGTGGTGGGGAGCTGATCTCATCACAGCAAGGACCACGTTGACTTCCCACGGCGTACTCATTTTGTTCATTAGCGGCGGAGGAACGATGAGCTGAGTTGGCGACCATCGGGGATTCAATGTTCAATCTTGATCTGAAGCTTTCGTGGCTCTTTGGTTCTTTGGGTAAAGTCACGTGGGTAGAAAATTATTAATAGATCACGACGTTTCGATCACCACACAAGCGACCGTCTACACAAGACCTTGTTCCAGGAGCTTTCTCTCTCTCACCTGAAGACGGTTGCTTGTGTTGCGATCGAAACGTCGTGATCTATTAATACTTTCATATCTATGCGATTTTACCGAAACAACCAAAGAGTATAAATGTTCAATCTTCACATTGCGGGGATGGGGCACTTGCTACAATGCTCCCGGACATGGCGTCATAGCTACTTATGAATCACAGAATAAATACAGTGTGGACTTATATAACGCCTAAATGCGACCACATCTCAAGATACAGACACCGTGGGAACATGTCAGAGAGAGAGAGGTCAGCCTCGAGCAGGCCCTGAGCCTGGACTTGAAGAGGAGCGGGGAGCCAACAGCACGGGTGGCTGGTGGGATGGAGTTTCAGATGACGGGGGGCGGGGGGGGGGCGGGGGGGCAGGGGGAGGCGGGGGGGGGGCAGCAGAGGAGGATGAGCGACCTCCCAGTGTGCAAAGGTTGCGTGGGGGTTTCGACAGAAAGCCTGAGTGTTGGGGAAACAGTCTACAGATGGATGTTGAACTTCGCTCGCACCGCACGTAGCCAGCCGTGATCAGGGGGGAGAGTCATGGAGGATCTTGTAGGCGGTGAGTGCGATCTTTGCAATGTATTCGGGACCATTGGAACCTCACTTGCCAGAAGAAAAAATATGATAATTGTTTTTTTACCCTTTTATCTGGCAACAAAACTGACACCATTTTAGAGCCTAGTCTCACAAATCTCTCTAAGGAAAGCTGTCTCGGGTGTGGACCAATCAACTTCAAGGACAGTGCATACATTATCAGAGCTACGTTTTTTGTTTGCATTATGACTGCAGGTATTGTGGTCTATGCAAACATAACTCCTTGTAAAAAAGGTGTCAGTCTTGTTGCCAGATAAAAGGGTAAAAAAACAATTATCAATGTATTCGGGGTTAGTATCGGGAGCCATTGGGCAGGATGTGCGTGAGCGGAGCAACGTGGCCTCGTTCATGGGGGTGGGTGAGGAGTCTTGGCGGCGAAATTTTGGATGAATTGGCTTTTTGAGGTGAGGGATTTGCAGAGACCACAGAGCAGAGAGTTGCACTCGTTGAAACAGGATGCGATGGATGAGAACCAACATTTTTCAATGACGGAAAACATCATGTGGGTTTCACAACGTGTCGGTGAATTTGCAAGAATTCCTCATACGCATTGAAAAAAAATTGTGAAACGTCAAGCTGTCCAACGAAGCAAACCACCGTTCGCAGTCCACGCCTGTTGGTGAACATTTCCCCAGAATAACATCCACCCGTGAGCACGACGGTGACAGACGGTCTCGTCGCACTGCGCGCTTTCAGATGCGCTTCTGTGGCCGTCTGGAACGCTCTTCCTTCCGACATTAGCAAGCCACTGGAGCTGTGCACAATTGAAATCATCTCGGTTGAAAACTCATTTTGTTCAGAACTGCTTGTTGCTGTGTTCAGTTTGATGTCCTTTGCCCCCGCATCCCCGATCAGCACAGAAGTTCCACGTACGTACAGTGATGCAGAGAAGCAACTCGCATTCCTAGTTTGAAACTGCCACAGCAGAAGGCGAGCAGTATTAATGCGAAATGGTTCTGTGCTGCTGAATCTTAATGAGCAGTGTCGTGTGCTTTGGCTGGCTCTCCTGCTACGAATATTTTTGAGAACGCTGAAGGAATGTCTGTCGGTGTGTGTGTCTGGGTTTGTGTGTCCATGTGTCCACGTGTGTGTGTGAGCGTGTGAGCGTGTGCATTTAACGGTGTAGGGAGTGGTAGTGTAGCAGTCAGCGCGCTGCGCTACGAACCCCGCGACCCGGGTTTGATTCCCGATCACGGCCAACACTGGTGACGAATATCTGAACCGGTCCTAAGCCTCCCGTAGGTCGACTCAGCCTCAAATGAGTACCTGGTGCGGTGTGTAAACATCGCCACTGGGGAGACAAAGGCGGTCGGGCGTCGTGCTGGCGATCCATAAGGGCTCGCTAACAACACTTGCCCCAACAATCTGTTCAAAGCTATAAATCAGGAGTCCTCAAACTACGGCCCACGGGCCACATGCGGCCCGCCGAGGACATTTATCCGGCCCATGGTCACTAATTGGGCTGCGCTTGTGAGCACTAATTGGGCTGCGCTGGTGAGCACTCATTGGGCTGCGCTGGTGAGCACTCATTGGGCTGCGCTGGTGAGCACTAATTGGGCTGCGCTGGTGAGCACTCATTGGGCTGCGCTGGTGAGCACTCATTGGGCTGCGCTGGTGAGCACTCATTGGGCTGCGCTGGTGAGCACTCATTGGGCTGCGCTGGTGAGCACTAATTGGGCTGCGCTGGTGAGCACTCATTGGGCTGCGCTGGTGAGCACTCATTGGGCTGCGCTGGTGAGCACTCATTGGGCTGCGCTGGTGAGCACTCATTGGGCTGCGCTGGTGAGCACTCATTGGGCTGCGGTGGTGCGCATTGATTGGGCTGCGGTGGTGGGCACTCATTGTGCCCACCGCACTGCGATCTGTGAACAAAACTGAAGGTGTAATTAACTTTTTAATGGCACCCGCACCAGTGTGAGCCTGGGGTAAAAGCAGAGTTCCCCCAATCAGACTGCATTGATGGGCAGTGCAGTCTGTATGTCTCTGTGTGGGCAAAGTTATTGCTGGTATATTGTTTTTGTAGCGCTGTATATATATATTGGTATTTTACTAATAGCAATTTTGACTCCCTAGGAAACAATGATGTCAAGAAAGAGAAAAATTGACTCGGAGTGTAGGATATTCAAAGAACAGTGGACTTATGATTACTTTTCATGCAGTACAAGGAAAGAGCTGTGTGTCTGATATGCCAGAATATAGTGTCTGTGTTCAAAGAATACAATTTACGTCGACACTATGAAACTCAACATAAAGATAAATATGATTGTTTGGTCGGAGAAGTGAGAAAAGATAAAATATTAAAACTGAAAAATACATTAACAACTCAGCAAAATACTTTTGTGAAGCAGAAGCAGCTAAATATTTCATCACTGCGAGCAAGTTTTCAAGTTGCCAAGCTAATAGCGTGCACTGGCAGACCATTCGTGGAGGGAGAATTTGTTAAAGAATGCCTTCTTTCTGTTGCCAAAGAGATGTGTCCAGAGAAGGCCGATTTATTTAGTACAGTGAGTCTTTCAGGACCTACAATTACACGGAGGATTGAAGAAATGGGAGACAATTTGCATCAGCATTTGCAAAACTCCACAAAAAAACTTTCCTATTTTTCCTTGGCACTCGACGAAAGCAATGATGTTCGTGATTCTGCACAACTTTTAATTTTTATTCGTGGGACGAATGACTATTTCGAAGTCACAGAAGAGCTTGCTGCACTGCAAAGCATCAAAGGAACAACTACAGGAGAGGATATCTATGAAAAGGTTTGCCAAACTGTGAATGGTTTGGAGCTGAACTGGGCTAAACTAGCCAGTGTGACAACTGATGGTGCCCCTAGCATGGTGGGGTCTAAGAAAGGAGTAATTGCTCGCATTAACCAAGAGATGGACAAACATAACCATTCTCATCCAATAGCCATACACTGCCTCATCCACCAACAAGCGCTGTGTAGTAAATCACTGAAGTGGGACTCTGTTATGAAAATTGTGGTATCGTATTAACTTCATTAGAGCTCATGCACTAAACCACAGACAATTTCAGGAAAATCTGTCTGAGCTAAATGTTGACTATGAAGATGTTCTGTACCACACAGAAGCCCGTTGGCTGAGTCGAGGGAGAGTTTTGAAA
This sequence comes from Lampetra fluviatilis, assembly GCF_964198595.1. Classification (NCBI taxonomy): domain Eukaryota; kingdom Metazoa; phylum Chordata; class Hyperoartia; order Petromyzontiformes; family Petromyzontidae; genus Lampetra; species Lampetra fluviatilis. Next base: position 3,252,783 of record NC_136288.1, read on the forward strand.
CGTTTCTATGACTTACTTCCACAGATTACAGCTTTTCTGCTTTCAAAAAACAAAGAAGTACCAGAGCTCAATGATGCAGAATGGAAATGGCACCTTTCCTTTCTGACAGATGTAACAAAGCTACTCAACAGTTTCAATGTGCAACTTCAAGCAAAGGGGAAGCTCATCTGTGATATGCAATCACATGTCAAAGCATTTGAAGTAAAATTAGGCCTTCTCATCAAACAAGTGAAGGAGGAAAACTTCTGCCATCTCCCCACAACTTAAAATCTGTTAGCGGAAAAACCATTGTTTGCATTCCCAAACAAAACATGTGTGGATTCACTGGAAAAATTGCAAAAGGAGTTCCAATTTAGATTTAAAGAGCTTCATCTCCATGAACAGGACATACAGCTTTTCCGTAACCCATTTTCTATTGACATTGAAAATGTGGATACAATTTACCAAATGGAACTGGCTGAACTGCAGAATTGTGACTCTCTGAAAGACGCATTCAAGTCAAGCAGCCTTCATAATTTCTATGCATCTCTCCCCTCTGAGACATATCCTCATCTCAGGAACCATGCACTCAAAATGGCAACCATCTTTGACAGCACTGATGTCTGTGAACAGACTTTTTCCAGAATGAAACATTTGAAATCTCCAACCAGATCTAGACTAACGGATGCACACTTGCATCACTTGTTACGACTAGCAGTGACAAATATGGAACCGGACATTGACCATCTCATTAGCCAAAAGCAGGCCCATATTTCCCATTGAAATGCTGTCAAGTTTGTTGATTTAACTTTACTTGTTCTTCATTTTAAATATTGTATTTGTTCTCGTTTTGTTTCTTCACTTCAAAATAAGATATATGCAGTGTGCATAGGAATTTGTTCATAGTTTTTTTAACTATAGTCCGGCCCTCCAATGGTCTGAGGGACAGTGAACTGGCCCCCTGTTTAAAAAGTTTGAGGACCCCTGCTATAAATCATAACACCCGTAACACCTGCGTCTGTCCCGTGACCTCCTGCCAATGAGCCTTTGACATTTCATGCGGCGTCAAGACGTACCCAGCCTGGCACAATTGCCGCAGTGGTGTCAACGTCACTTACTTGCTAGTGCCAAATGTTGTTGTCGTGCATTTAGCATAACCTTCGTAAGCAAAGTCAGAAGTCAAAGTTATCTCTTTCTCAGATGAATATTGGGACAGTGCTCATTTGCAGCTCTGAGGCAACCACTGTTGACTTCTCCACAAAGTGGTATTCACTTTATCGACCCCAAAAAAAATGATGATGGGCTGAGTCAACCACCAACCAAGGTTTGAACGCGCAACAATGCGATTGCAAGCGATCGCTCCCCTACTGAACAACCAGGACAGTTAGCACATACTGCGCTGGACTCAACCTTGAGTCCATTACAGTTACCGGGCCTGAGTCTGTTTAAACAAACACATCAGCTCAAGCTTATCAGCAGGACGCAATCATCGTCGTGGCTGACTATGTCCACTGCACAACGCAGGCATCGTTGGTGACGAGCGGTAGGAGACAGGGACGCACAGGGTGGTGAGGTCCTTGAGGCCACGGAAAGTCCCAACGGGCAGCTCCCTGATCCGGTTGAACCTCAGGTCTCTGGAAGAGAAGGCATGGCGAGGGGGGGGGGGGCACAATAGAGCAGGGCAAATGTTTACTCCAAAGCAACGGGGAAAATGAGACACGAGCACGAGCAATGGACACACATCAAACACGAAAACAACTCGACCACAGGATCGGCCCCGAGGCCTTCGGTGCGTGACGGTGTCAGCAACGGGCGCTTCGCTTTGCAAACACATGCAAGGTCTCTCTGCGATGTCTCGGACACTTTTGCATTGTTCACGTGCCGTTTGTGCTGTCCACGGGATTCTTTTTTTGCGCCGGTGTTGCTGAACTAATTAGCACGTTTTTGTGTGCGTGACAACGCTTGCTAAATGGCTGTGTCGGGTGGTGGCGGGTTTAACGACGCAGTTATATTCACGAGATATAAGCCACCCCCCCCCAAAAAAAATCCTCTAGAATTAATCATATTTGTCACGAAATCCTACTACGTGTTGAACTGGTGTTGTAGTGGTTGGCGCACTGCCCTGTGAACCCGCCAGCCTGACTTTGAATCCCGGTCACGGCTAACAGCAACAGCAGAGCGACATCTAATCTGGTCGTGGATCAATCCTTCACCAACCCAAACTGACCAAGAATCTCGATTTACAGCTTTCGTGACTGCAGGGATTCATCTTCTTGGTTCTTTAGACGCTGTCTTCTCGACAGACCTGTTTCTTCACCTGAGGACGGCTGCTTGCGTTGTGGCCGAAACGTCGTGAGAATTATTTTATTATGTTTTATTTTTATTATTTTATTATTTCCATTCTACGTGACTTTACCGAAATAACCAAGAAGATGACCAAGAATCATCGAACATCTACGAGTGAAACGGCACAAGAAAGGCTTTCATGCAGCAGCGGATTGGCAAAGTGCTTTTAAATGGTTAATTACAGCACGTTGCATTATATTGGGTTAATGTCACCATTGCGAATGGCAGGTCTCACTCGCAAAGGCGCTCACTGCTTTCGCTGGGCACTCGCCGAGTTTCTAAACCAAAGGAGGCTCGATTTAAAGCTTTCGTGACTGCAGGGATTCATCTTCTTGGTTCTTTCGGTAAAGTCACGTAGAAGGGAAGTAATAAAATAATAAAAATAAAACATAATAAAACAATTCTCACGACGTTTCGGCCACAACGCAAGCAGCCATCCTCAGGCGAAGAATGAAACACCCCAAGCTTGGAGCGTATATTTAAGCTGGGTTAGAGGGGGGGGAGGTGGGAAGAAGAGCGCCTAAACAAAATAATTTGCATTTCTCTTGATATGCAAATTATTTTGTTTAGGCGCTCTTCTTCCCACCTCCCCCCCCTCTAACCCAGCTTAAATATACGCTCCAAGCTTGGGGTGTTTCATTCTTCGCCTGAGGATGGCTGCTTGCGTTGTGGCCGAAACGTCGTGAGAATTGTTTTATTATGTTTTATTTTTATTATTTTATTACTTCCCTTCTACGTGACTTTACCGAAAGAACCAAGAAGACAAAGGAGGCTCGTCAAAGAGGCAACGGCTCCCTGCCGCCACAACCCGCGCCGAACAGCGTTGATGAATCTTCTTGGTTCTTTCGGTAAAGTCACGTAGAAGGGAAATAATAAAATAATAAAAATAAAACAATTCTCACGACAAATTCTTGGTTCTTTCGGTAAAGTCACGTAGAAGGGAAAAAAAATCAATAATAAAAATAAAACAATTCTCCCGACATATTCTTGGTTCTTTCGGTAAAGTCACGTAGAAGGGAAATAATAAAAATAAAGCATAATAATATGATGAACTAGAAATCAAATAGCTCCCCACGCCATCCACGACCCCAGCGCGACCACGACGAGGCCATCGTGCAGCTTGGTGGAGCACGAGGCGTCACGGCGTAACGCGAAGGAGACGCTCCTTTGCGTTGTGAGTTGCTTGCTCGCCACGCGGGTGGGCAGGTCACACACATTGAGTTCCGCACGTGTGACCCCCCCCCCCAAAGTGTGTGAGTGTGTGAGTGAGTGTGCCAGTGAGTGAGTGTGTGAGTGAGTGAGTGTGTGAGTGTGTGTGTGTGCCAGTGAGTGAGTGTGTGAGTGTGTGAGTGAGTGTGTGAGTGAGTGAGTGTGTGAGTGTGTGTGTGAGTGTGTGAGTGAGTGTGTGAGTGTGTGAGTGTGTGAGTGAGTGTGTGAGTGTGTGAGTGTGTGAGTGTGTGAGTGTGTGAGTGAGTGAGTGTGTGAGTGTGTGTGTGAGTGTGTGTGTGAGTGAGTGTGTGTGTGAGTGTGTGAGTGTGTGAGTGTGTGAGTGAGTGTGTGAGTGAGTGTGTGTGTGAGTGTGTGTGTGAGTGTGTGTGTGAGTGTGTGTGTGAGTGAGTGTGTGTGTGAGTGTGTGAGTGTGTGAGTGTGTGAGTGAGTGTGTGAGTGAGTGTGTGAGTGTGTGAGTGAGTGTGTGAGTGTGTGAGTGAGTGTGTGAGTGTGTGAGTGAGTGTGTGTGTGTGTGTGTGAGTGAGTGTGTGAATGTGTGAGTGAGTGTGTGAGTGTGTGAGTGAGTGTGTGTGTGAGTGTGTGAGTGAGTGTGTTAGTGTGTGGGTGTGTGAGTGAGTGTGTGAGTGAGTGAGTGTGTGGGTGAGTGAGTGTGTGAGTGTGTGAGTGTGTGAGTGTGTGTGTGAGTGTGTGAGTGAGTGTGTGAGTGTGTGAGTGAGTGTGTGAGTGTGTGAGTGAGTGAGTGTGTGAGTGAGTGTGTGAGTGAGTGTGCCAGTGAGTGAGTGTGTAAGTGTGTGAGTGAGTGTGTGAGTGTGTGAGTGAGTGTGTTAGTGTGTGAGTGGGTGAGTGTGTGTGTGAGTGAGTGTGTGTGTGAGTGAGTGTGTGAGTGTGTGAGTGAGTGTGTTAGTGTGTGAGTGTGTGAGTGAGTGTGTGAGTGTGTGAGTGTGTGAGTGTGTGTGTGAGTGAGTGTGTGAGTGTGTGTGTGAGTGAGTGTGTGAGTGTGTGAGTGGGTGAGTGTGTGTGTGAGTGTGTGTGTGAGTGAGTGTGTGAGTGGGTGAGTGTGTGTGTGAGTGTGTGTGTGTGAGTGAGTGTGTGAGTGTGTGAGTGGGTGAGTGTGTGTGTGAGTGTGTGTGTGAGTGAGTGTGTGAGTGTGTGAGTGGGTGAGT